>NC_133367.1:13624388-13681247 GCF_049309525.1 Garra rufa | reverse complement strand
GTCATTGTAGATCTTATTTTAGCATCAGCTGTTCGTTTTAGCTCATTCTAGCATCGGCTGTTCATTCTTGGTTTCATTCTAGAATTGGCTGTTTGTTCTAGCTCTCATTCTAGCGTTGGTTGTTCATTCTAGCTCTTATTCTAGCATTGGTTGTTCATTCTAGCTCTTATTCTAGCATTGGCTGTTCATTCCAGCTTATTCTAGCATCGGCTGTTCATTATTGGTTTCATTCTAGAATTGGCTGTTTGTTCTAGCTCTCATTCTAGCATTGGTTGTTCATTCTAGCTCTTATTCTAGCATTGGTTGTTCATTCTAGCTCTTATTCTAGCATTGGCTGTTCATTCCAGCTTATTCTAGCATTGGCTGTTCATTCCAGCTTATTCTAGCTATCAGTCATTTGTTCTAGCTCTTATATTAGCTATCAGCCATTTGTTGTAGCTCATTCTAGCTGTTGGCTGTTGGTATTAGCTCTCATTCTAGCATCAACTGGTCATTCTAGATCTTACTTTAGCATCAGCTGTTCGTTTTAGCTCATTCTAGCATCGGCTGTTCATTCTTGGTTTCATTCTAGAATTGGCTGTTTGTTCTAGCTCTCATTCTAGCATTGGTGGTTCGTTCTAGTTCTTATTCTAGCATTGGCTGTTCATTCTAGTTTGTTCTAGCTATTGGCTATTCATTCTAGCTCTCATTTTAGCTTCAGCTGTTCATTATAGCTCATTCTAACTATTGGCTTTTCATTCTAGCTCTCATTTTAGCTATCAGCTATTCATTCTATCTTATATTCTAGCATCACCTGATCGTTCTAGCTCTTATTCTAGCATCGTCTCTTTGTTTTAGCTCTTATTCTAGCATTGGCTGTTCATCCTTCTAGCTATCAGTCATTTGTTCTAGCTCTCAACTATTTGTTGTAGCTCATTCTAGCTATTGGTTGTTGGTTTTAGCTCGGCTGTTCGTTATAGCTTTCAATCTAGCATCAACTGATCATTTCTAGCTCTTATTCCAGCATCAGCTGTTCGTTGTAGCTCTCATTCTAGCATTGGCTGTTGGTTCTAGCCCTCATTCTAGCTATCAGCTTCAGTATCATTCATTCTAGCTCACTCTAGTATTGGCTGTTCATTCTTGGTTTCATTCTAACATTGGCTGTTCATTCTATCCCTCATTTTAACTATCGGCTATGCAGTATTGTTCATTGTAGCTATCATCTGTTCATTCTAGCATCTGCTGTTTGTTCTTGAATTCAATCTAGCATTGGTTGTTTATTCTAGCTCACAACATTGGCCGTTCATTCTAGCTCATAGCATCAGCTGTTCATTCTAGCTCTCATTTTAGCTTCAGCTGTTCGTTCTAGCTTATTTTAGCTATTGACTTTTCATTATAGCTCTCATTTTAGCTATCAGCTATTAATTCTAACTTTTATTCTAGCACCATCTGTTTGTTCTAGCTCTTATTCTAGCATAGGATGTTCATTCTAGCTCATTCTAACATCAGCTGTTCATTGTAGCTCATTCTGCCATCGGCATTCTAACTATCAGTGTTTTGTTCTAGCTCTTATTCCAGCTATTGCTTGTTTGTTGTAGCATATTCTAGCTTTCATTCTAGCATTGGCTGTTCATTTTGCCTCTCATTCTAGCTATCAGTCATTTATTCTAGCTCTTATTCTAGTAGTCGCCTATTTGTTGTAGCTCATTCTAACTATTGTTATTATATATACTCATTTTACCTATCATTCATTTGTTTTAATACTATTCATTCATGTCTTTTCCTGTTTATGTTATTAAGCTACTCTGTTGTTTTCTGTCTGTCTCCAAGATTGAGTTTTAGTTTGCATCTGTCGAAAACAGTCAAGTCATGCATCTCTAGGTAGTTGTTGTACCTTTGCGGATAAGATGGCCAGTGCACTTTAATTACACTCTCATTATAAGAAGCCGCACAACACCTGAAGGGCCGTTTAGTGCGGGTTCCTTAAGAAAGAGAACACTGTGACCTAAAAAACGGACCCAAGTTCAGTCTGAGTTCAAGTGTTTGTTGATGATTGTACGCATAAATCCATCCGTCTCATCCCGACGCCTCGGTCCACTGCTCCTGTGATAAAGAGTTTGAACTTCCAGAGCAGAGAATTCCCTGCTGAAAGTTTCTTTAAACTAGTTACCATGAAAACAAACTTCACTTAATGCACATTTCATTGACTAGGATATATCCACCCTACGTGCTTCAGTTTAGTATTTCTACTACATTCCACATTTATCCTACACTAACAGGGTATAGAAATTCCTACAGTTTCTCAAAGTCACTCTAGTGATTTCTAATGCAATGCTAAAACATCTCTTGTGGCCATTTTAACCTCATTGCGGCTTTCTGAAAAGCCTTTGGATGTTATGGACAGCTGCTTTTTTAATATATTTATTGCAAAACACTGCGTTTAATGCATTACAAGGGCTGTCCATTTTTAAAATCAAATAATGACTTGATATTCCAGTTATTTACTCAGGATAATTGCGTTTATCAATCTGTGCTGAGAGAAGCTGCCAAATGAAGTCTTAACAACATTATTGCGGCTGACCAGAAATGTTAAACGGCATTACCAAATGTCAGTATATGAATTGCAATTGTTTGTTGATTATTTGCACATTTTATGAATTGAAGGCATGATTTTTATATAATTATTTGCCCCAACTAATTGCACTGAATGGCATATTGGTGGTGCACGGGGAAAAAAAATAACTAGAACATTTGCATTGCGAGTCTAGGCTGGAAATTAGCATTTCTGTTTTTAATTTCCTCCCACCATGAGTGAAGTGTGTGCAAGGGTCTCGAATGTGCTGCTGTCTGCTAGTACCCTCCTTTTCTCGTATCGTTTTTTTGGAACGGCGGATGTGTGAATGAGTGAGTGGGTGTTTTCGGCTCACGGCGTTATGGCTTTAAACCAGAAATTTCACTACTGCTTGTACACACTCCAATATAATTTTTTGATATCCAGCCCGATATGAGCGCTTCATGTGGGTGTTGCTGTAAAGGTGTAAAGGCACATGTTGTGCTGGTCCCTTTAGAGAAATACACCCTAGTGTTCACAAATTCAGCATTTATTAGAAGATCATGTGATTCCACTTAAAGAGGTAGTTTACCCAAAAATGAATATTCAGTCATTAATTACTCCCCCTCATGTCATTTCAAACCTGTGAGACCTTCATTCATTGGAACACAAATTGAGGCATTTTTGATGAAATCCGAGAGCTTTCTGACCCTGCTTAGACAGCAGCGCAACGCAACATTCAAGGCCCAGAAATGTTGTAAGGAAATCATTAAAATAGTCCACTTCTCTTCAGAATTCATTCTGTTCAGAAATCTATTAATTTCCTCTGATGTTTAGATCAATTTAGATGGAGAGACTGTTTTTAGACTCATCCCGAGCCTCCGCTTCCTCTCGCCTCTTCAGATGTTGCATTCTGACTGATGAATGCGGTTCTTATGAATACAAGATGTGTTTGATGGACAATTCAACAGGGCTCAGCACTTCAAGCGCATACGTGTGTGCGTTTCCGTTCGATCAAACTGGCCCGTCTTTCTTCAGACCTTTTGATTTTTCTCTTGTCTCTCCGTCTCTCGAAGCACTTTGATGTGAATGGACTCGATTGTTCTGTTACCGGTACCACAAAATAAATAAATAAATAAACACAAAGCCGCTCTGACCATATTAGCTCTTCTATTGTGATTTCGAAGTTTAAGGAAGGTTTTTTTTCCCCCTCTCAGAGTGCGATTTACTCTCCATCACAAACAGGAACGCAGGATGGGAAATTGGAAGCCCTTTGTGAGTTTAAAGGCAAAGCCGATTACTTTCACTTCCCAATAAACAGCATTTGAGACCGGCCTCAATTTACATTTTTATGCGCGACCGAGTGAAAAGATTTGCTGCTTTGCATAGTGGCCTATTCCATTGCATTTTCAGAGCCACGCACAGATACAATGTATTTTCATAATCATCCGGCAGATTTTTGGACTTTCTGATTCAGTCAATAATCCTGTAAGGTTTCTTCACTTCGTAAAAAAGATCCACACAAGTTATTCTTGTTTATTGTGTCCAATAACTGCAACTTTCAGTCCGTTTGTTTGCTTTAAGAAGCTTAGAAAGGAAATAAAACTGCATTTTATTTTAGTTTTATGGCATTATGTGCACCGCATATAACAATTTTTTTTTTGAGTATCGTGATGAACTGTAAATACTCAGTGATAAACATTTCTTAGTAGTATACATTGTCACATGACCTCACTGCATTCAATGCAGTTAAATAATAAATATTTAACTTCTGAATAATATTCAGAATTTTAAAAAAATGTTATTGAGACTTATCTCATAGTTTTCTCAGAATTGCATTATACAAACTTTAATGTCAGAATTGTGAGATATAGTCAGTTGTGAGTTTATATCTCAATTCTGAGAAAAGAAAGTCAAAATAGGGAGATATAAAGTCACAATTCTTTTTTCTCAGAACTGTGTGATATAAACTGGCAGAAAATAGAGATAAAAATGCAATTTCTTTTTCTTCCTTTCTCAACTTTTTTTTTTTCTTCAAAAATGTGAGTTTATATCTTAAAATAAAGAAATAAAGTCAAAATTATGAGATAACTTGCAAATTCTGACTTTTTTTTTTTTTCTCAGAATTGTGAGAAACTCTTAATTGCGAGTCCAATTTTGGGGGTAAAAAAAAATCCCAGAATTGCACAATTCTCACTCAATAACTTGCAATTGCATTTTATAAAGTTAGCATTGTGAGATATAAACTTGCAGTTCCAAAAAAAAAAAAAAACGAAAAAAAAAAAAATTGTGAGTTTATTTCACAACTCTTCGATTAAAAACAAGTTCTGACTGATATGTTCTCAGATTTGCAAGTTTATATCTCACAGTTCTGACTCATAACATTTATAACTCGCAGTTGTAAGTTTATATCACAAGTATTTGGAAAAAAATGTCTGAATTGCGAGATAAAGTCACAAATTCTAACCTTTTTTCTTGCAAATTCAAGTTTGTATTTTTTTTTTCTTGCAATTCTGACTTGTTTTTCTCAGAATGGTGACAACTCTCAATTGCGAGTTATACAGTCCAGTTCAGAGGGGAAAAAAGTCTATACTCTCAGATTTGCGAGTTTATATCTTACAATTCTGACTTAATAACTCACTATTTGAAAAAAGTCAGAATTGCAAGATATGAAATCAAGTTCTACAAAAAAAAGAATTGTCACTTTATAACTCGCAATTGTTAGTTTATATTACAATTCTGAGGAAAAAAGTCTGAATTGCGAGATATAAAGTCACAAGTCTGACTTCTTTTTCTCAGAATTGCATGATAGAAACTGACAATTGTGAGAAATAAAGTCAGAATTGCAAGAGACTTTTTTATGTCTCACAATTCTGACTTTTTTTTCTCAGAATTGTGAGAAACGCTTAATTGCGAGTTATAAAGTCCAATTTTGAGGGTAAAAAAGACTGATATGTTCTGAGATTTGCAAGTTAATATCTCACAATTCTGACTTAACTCGCAATTGCCAGAATTCAAAAGTCAGAATTGGGAGATATAAATTCTGAAAAAAAAAAAAAGAAATAGAATTGCGACTTTCTCAGAATTGTGCGTTTATCACGCAATTCTGACCTTATAACAGATTTTTTTTTTTTTTTTTTGCTTTTTTCCTAAGAATTGAGAGATATAAGACAATTCTGAGAAATAAAGTCAGAATTGCCCAAATTTTCTTGCAAATGCAAGTTTGTATCTCGCAATTCTGTCTTTTTTTCCCCTCAGAATTGTGAGAAACTCTCAATTGCAATATAAAATCCAATTTTCAGGATAAAAAAGACTGTTTTCAGAAGTCTCAATTCTGATGTAATAACTTGCAGTTGCGTGTTATAAAGTCAGAATTGCGAGATATAAACTAGCAATTCTAAGGTAAAAAAACAACCTTTTTCTAAAAGTCAGAATTGCAAGATGAAAAACTCGCAATTGCAAAAAAAAAAAAAAAAAAAAAAGTCAGAATTGTGAGAAAATCACAATTACCTCATTTAATGTTTTTTATTCAGTGGTGGAAATGGGGTTCCATAAATTTTTGATTTAAAAATGATTACAAATCATGTTAAGCACATTGCTTTGTAGGCATGTTTTTCCAAAATAATCTGATTATCATTTCACAGCAATGCAGCGTCTCTCTTTCTCTCATTTGTATGCGCCGGTTGATGGGAGGTGATATTTCATCTTCACTATGTCAGAGGGAAATGGTAACGCTGGCGTCTCGGCCAAGAGGTCAGATGGTGATCGTGCATGTTGTGCTGACATGACCCCTACTGCTCATCGAGCCCAAAACCTGCTGCTTACACACACACACACACACATGCTCGCTTTTACTGAGCTACAGATTTGAGCAGGTAAGGATTGATATCAATGGCCAGCCCGCCTCCAATTTGTGTCTTTATGATAACAATCCCCTTTGGCAAAGCAGATTCAATCAGAACAAAATTATATACGGTTATAATTAATGAATATATATTGGCAAACAGCTCAGATGTATTAGAGCCGCTGAAGCTCGTACCACTCAATACGTTTGAATGGTACAACAGAGGCCTGTAATTAAGATCCATTTCTGAAGTGAATAATTTGTGTTCATTTGTACCGCACCGTTCAGCTAGAAGTGAAACTTAAATATTCCAATAGGAAGACATCAGATCTGTTTAAAAACCTAGTGAGCAGTGGTATTTTAGTATTTAGATACTGTTGAATCTGATTGGAAATGTTGAAAGCTTCCATTTTAAAAATGTACGACTGTTTATCTTTGCGCTTAGAAGCATCTGATTGGTTAAGACCTCCGCCTCACAGTCCTGTGGCCCCACCCATTTGTATTTACCACCTGAGATTGTTGTTATCGAGCCAACCAATCCATTTCTCAATGTCTGTCTCCACAGGACTCCAAGAACATTGATAATGGGCATGAATCAATGAAATCTATTGGCTAGACACCTGCTGCCACATATGCTTCAGATGGCCGTGTCTGGCTGTCTAACTACTACCCAGAATGCACCAGAAACATTTGCATGCTTCAGCCCTGTCGATAAGCACATTAGCTGAAGTTCACAAGCTCTTGAAGTTCTTGCGTGGTGTTTTGTGTCTTTAAACCCCTCCGGTGTCTTCATTCTCATTCAGGGCTCATCTGAGACCTCAGCGTTATGATTCCCACAACCTCTTTCCAGGCCAGATCAATCAATTCTCCATTACTGTAGTGATCAATTAGATCCCGGCTGGTGAATTATAAATGCAGGGCTAATGAGGAACAGGGTCGTTAGGGGACGAGAGGGTCTAGTGTTTTACATATGGGTCCTCGGTGGGGTCCAAGTTGGGAATGACCGCTGTGACAGTATGCCAGGAAGCAAAGATTATTGTTCAGGTTCTTGTTCTTGTCTCAGTTGTTTAACTTTAGTGTCAAAAGTTAAAGTCTTTTGGAGAATTATGTTTAAATAAATGGGGAGAGCAGCTTAGAAGAAAAATGTTTGGGTTCATAGTGAGATCTTCTAGTTTGAGGGTACACTCTTAAAAATAAAGGTGCTTTAAATGGCTCTTCAAGCAATGCCATAGAGGAACCATGTTTGGTTCCAGAAAGAACCATTCAGTCAAAGGTTCTTTAAAGAACCATCTCTTTCATACCTTGTTTTATAATCTGAAGAACCTTCAGAAAGGTTCTTTACATGTTGAAGGTTCTTTATGGAACCATTTAGACAAAAAAGGTTCATCTATGGCATCGTAAAGCACCTTAATTTTTAAGAGTGTAAATCTGAGCTTTTTTTTCCTCAGGAGAAACATCTGAGAAGATGGGAACTTCTCTATTTATGGTTTTAGAGAAACTATTGAGGTATTAAAGACCTCACGTGTGGCTTTTCTTTCTTAATGGTGGCTGCATCATGTAGTTTTGAGATATTGATTCGTTAAGCAACGAGTGGAGCAGATTCGATATTTCTGTATGAAGGCATCGGAGATCAATAGGATGCAAAATGTTTTATTAGCATCTAATTATGTGTGATGATCACTTAATAGTTTCAGTTTAACCAAGTTAAATTGTCAACCCAAAGGTTCATGGGGTATTGACTGAATTATCATGTATCCTGTGTGATTTCAGATTTTCTCTGCAGCCTATGCAGTTCTGTCATGACTTGAAGCTTGATTGACTTTTCTAATTGCTTTTAATAGATTGTGATTTGTTGAAGTGTGAAGAGTACCACCATTGAATTTTATTTTATGTTTTACTCAATTAGCAGGATTGCAATCTGAATTGAATGTCTCAAGAATGCAAAGTAGTACAATTAAAAAGGGTCTCTATAAAAAACATTGTTTTTTTTTCCACAGTAAAACAAATATGCAGCTTGAAATGATTGAATGATTGTTGTAAGATTGTTGTTTTTGAAGAATCAGTCTAAAAATACTCAGACTCCGTTATTGGTTGGAATCAATTAGAATCATTTTGAATCATGATGAAATAATTATGCATCTTTCATAAGTCTTTCTGCAGGTTGCATCATTAACTGGCAACAGTTTAGCGTATTTATAAGTGAGTCATTTGATTCATTCATTGGATTAGTTTAAAAACTGTTTAATGACAATGAAGTGAGTCGGTTGAATTAATCGGATACTTTAAGACATTCAGATTTGTTCAAAAACACATTTATTCAGAAACGTGTCAAATGAATATGAGTCGTTAAAGTATTTTTTTCAGATAGTATGTTCAACAATAGGTTAATTCAAGGATCTAAACTTTTTTTGTGAGTCACTGATTCATTCATTCAAGAGATTTGTTTAACAGTGATTTATTTTGGAATTAATCAAGTAACTGCCTTTTATGAGTGAGTCAATTATCATTTAATCATTCACCAATTTATTCAGGAATAAAATGAATCTCTGTTTTGATGGAGTCACTGAATAATCCATTTAACTGATTTGTTCAAGCACAGTTCCTTTCTGAAATGAATCATTGTGTCTGTAAATGATTCATTCACTCAAACAATTTGTTCAGAAACACTGATCCAGTCAAATATAAATGAGTAATTGAATCATTTGTTCATCCGATTTGCTTAAACACTTTTTTTTTTTCATTTAGGAATTTAAAAACTGCTTTTAATAAGTGACTGATTCATTCATTCAAAGGATTTGTTCAACACATTCATTTATTTTGGAATAAATCAAGTGACTGCCTTTTATGAGTGAGTCAGTGAATCATTCACTAATATATTCAGGAATAAAATTAATATTTGTTTTGAGAGAGTGTCATTGAATAATCCGTTAAACTGATTTGTTCAAATGTTTGTTTGTTTGTTTTCTTTTCCTGGAATGAATCAAGTGAGTAAATTCAAACAACTTGTTCAGAAACACTGATTCAGTCAAAAACAAATCAAAATGACTGTTTATGAATGAGTCATTGAATCATTTGTTCATCTGTTTTTTAAAACACTTTTTCTTTCAGAAGTGAGCCACTGATTCATTCATTCAAGAGATTTGCTCACTATGATTTATTTTGAAATAAATCGAGTGACAGCATTTTATAAGTGAGTTAATGAATCATTCACTAATTTATACAGGAATTAATTTAATATCTGTTATAAGTGAGTCTTTGAATAATCAATTTAACTGATTTGTTCAAACACAGAGTTTCTTTCTGGAATGAATCAAGTGATTATCTTTTGAGTAAATTACTTAAAACCTCAAAGAGTTTGTTCAGAAACGAAATCAAAAACGAATCAAATGACTGTCTTTATGAATCAGTCATTGAATCATTTGTTTTAACGATTTGTGTAAACGCAGTTTTATTCATGAATTTAAAAACTTTTTTTAATAAGTGAGTCACTGATTCATTCATTCAAGTGATGTGTTCAACACTGATTTATTTTGTAATGAATCAAGTGACTGCCTTTATGAGTGAGTCAATAAATTAATTATTTACTAATTTATTTAGGAATAAAATGAATGTCTGTTATTAGTGAGCCATTGAATAATCTATTCAACTGATTTGTTCAAACATAAATTTTTTTTCTGGAATGAATCAAGTGATTATCTTTGAGTAAATGACTCATTCACTCAACTCTTTATGAATGAGTCATTGAATTATTTGTTCATCCAGTTTGTTTAAACACTAATTTATTTAGGAACAAAGCTAGTGACTGTCTGTGTGTTATTCACTGTAGGGTGTCACTAAAGATTATTTTGCTAATCGAGAAATCCGTTGATTATTCCAAAGATTCATCGAGTAATTGGATCATTATAATGAGGGTGCGGTTTTCTTGTAGTAGTAAAAATAGACCAATAGCCTAAAAAGTGAACACTAGCCTTTAAAAATACTTAGAATGCGTGTATAATAGCAATGAGGCAATCATAATTTGTTCAAATAAAGTATCAAAAGCAAGAAATCATAGTTTTATTGAACAGAACTGTTAAAATGCATAATGTATTATATGCAATAGAGTTAATATACATTATGAATTACAACAAATGATAATAGTTTGTGTGGAGCAGCATTTACTGTGAATATTATATATGTGTTATTATATAATTTAATGGTTTTAATAAGCCATTCAAGGATTTATTTTTTTTTACTCAAATTGAATTGAGAAATTGTGACAGCCCTAATTAACTGAATTAATTCAAAATGATTCATTGGTTCAATATGGCAGACATTCAGTCATTCACTCAAATGATTTGTTAAAACACACACATTCATTCATGAGCAAATCAATTGACTTGTTCATCATTATGAGTCAGTCCTTGAGTCATTAATTCAAATGATATGTTAAAACAGTCTCATTCAGGAATGAAACAAAAACTGTGAGTCAAGTGATTTTTGAAGAGTAGAAGTCAGTGAAGCAGCATTAAATGAGCTTGTCTTTTCATCACATTACATTTAAACGACTTTTGTTTTCAGTTGATGTCATCAGTCCCTATTATAAAGAGCCATTTTCACCATTTATTTTAGTAAGCGTATAGTGCAAATCAAGAAAAAAGTTTCACCTTAACACCTATTTTCAGATGTGGTACACCTTTCTTTAGGCCTTCCATCACGCTTATGGTAGGAGATGCCAGCATTTGCTTCGTAGGTTGATTTGTCACATATTTCTGGCTTGCCAACAGACATAATAAAGCGTACATCTGCCATCGCCAGATGCCACCTGTATCGGGCCTTGATACGATCCATATGGTCCGGACTGATTTTTCCAAGATGGTTTTCCCCAGTGAGAAGGAGATAAACCAGGTCTACGCTTGCCTTTTAAATGTTGCCAGATCCCTCCCACGCGCTTTACAACTCAGTGACATTTTTAATTACACCAGGAACTGGAGTTTCAAAGACAAAATACGAGGACTAGACGATCTGAGGAATCCATTTAAAGCCATAAATAACGACTTCAGCCGCCGCTGGCCCTCAAAACTCTTGATTTTTCAATGGAAACAAAGAGGGTTTGGGAATATGAAATCATCTTGAGCAGCTTATCCCTTAAATAATCAATTATGAACGCTTTGGAGAAGATCAGAAGCGCTCGCCCGGCTTTTCGGAGACAGGAAGTGTGCACTTGAAATAAGGAAGCTGATGCGTGTGCCAGGAACTTATCATCATTGCTTTGGGGAGAGAGAGAGAGAGAGAGAGAGAGAGAGAGAGAGAGAGAGGGGGGAAGTCGGGAGAGAGCGACTGAGAGCATCCCTTGCATGATAAACAGTAATAATCTCTGCCACCCAAACCCAAAACCTGTTAGGAAACTCCAGGTCTCCTCTGATGACATGCTCATGTCCTGTGCTGGTGGTCAAAGGTGTTTTCTAATTGAGAGGATGATTATCCCAGCATGATCTGTTAGTCAGGACAGCATCTGTATATATCAGTGATGTGCAAAAGCAATTAGTCGGTGGGTCGCCTCCTTGACTAGACAGTGACATATCGGTTGATTTCTGAAGTCAGAATCTTTTGACATTTATTGTTCATAGTGAAGTGATGCTTTGAGTGGAAGTGCTTCAAAGAGGATGAATTCAACATCTTTAGAAACTTGCAAATGTTGTTTTAAACAAGATTCTAGACATCTACTGGTTTGTAGAGCATTGACTTTTTAATGGTGTTTTTTGGAGTTTGCTTTCAATAGATTGCTCCAAACTGCAGTTATAAGAAATTAAATATGTACTTGTTTCGTTATATATATTTAATATTTAAATTGTATTAAAAAAAGATTAGACTGTAATATCATTGTTAATAATAATATATTCAATAATAATAATAATACTATTGTAAAATTGATAAATCGATCGCATCTAAAATAAGTTTACCAAATGTATATAATTGAAACATACATGTACGCATTTATATACGCAAGTAATCGATTTGAGAGTACTAAATATATGCATGATTAACTGAATTGAAAGTACTAAATATGTGCACGATTAATCAGTTTGAAAGTACTAAATTTATGCGTGATTAATCGATTTGAAAGTACTAAATAATATGTGCATGATTAATCGTTTCGAAAGTACTAAATATGTGCATGAATAATCATTTTGAAAGTATTAAATAATATGTGCACGATTAATCCGTTTGAAAGTACTAAATATATGTGTGATTAATCAGTTTGAAAGTACTAAATATGTGTGTGTTTAATTGATTTAAAAGTATTAATGTATGGATGATTAACTGACTTGAAAGTACTAAATATGTGCACGATTAATCGATTTGAAAGTACTAAATGTATGTGTGATTAATCGTTTCGAAAGTACTAAATAATATGTGCATGAATAATCATTTTGAAAGTATTAAAATGTGCACAATTAATCGATTTAAAAGTACTAAATGTGTGTGTGTGTGTGTGTGTGTGTGTGTGTGTGTGTGTGTGATTAATCAATTTGAAAGTATTAAATAACATGTGCATGATTAATCATTTAGAAAGTACTAAATATGTCCACGATTAATCGATTTGAAAGTACTAAATAATGTGTGCACGATTAATCGATTTGAAAGTACTAAATATTTGTGTGATTAATTGATTTGAAAGTATTAAATGTGCATAATAAATTGTTTCGAAAGTACTAAATAATATGTGCATGATGAATTGATTTGAAAGTACTAAATATGTGCACGATTATTTGTTTTGAAAGTACTGAATAGTATGTGCATGATTAATCCATTTGATAGTGCTAAATAATATATGGTGTGCTAATCGATTTGAAAGTACTAGATAATATGTGCATGATTAATAGTTTTGAAAGTACTAAATAATGTGCATGATTAATCGATTTGAAAGTACTAAATATTTGTGTGGTTAATTGATTTGAAAGTATTAAATAATATGTGCATAATTAATAGTTTTGAAAGTACTAAATAATATGTGCATGATGAATTGATTTGAAATTATTAAATATGAGCATGATTATGTTTCGAAAGTACTAAATAGTATGTGCATGATTAATCAATTTGATGGTACTAAATAATATATGGTTTGCTAATCAATTTGAAAGTACTAAATATGTGCATGATTAATCGATTTGAAAGTACTAAATATTTGTGTGGTTAATTAATTTGAAAGTATTAAATAATATGTGCATAATTAATAGTTTTGAAAGTACTAAATAATATGTGCATGATGAATTGATTTGAAATTATTAAATATGAACATGATTATGTTTCGAAAGTACTAAATAGTATGTGCATGATTAATCAATTTGATGGTACTAAATAATATATGGTTTGCTAATCGATTTGAAAGTACTAAATATGTGCATGATTAATCGTTTTGAAAGTACTAAATAATGTGCATGATTTATCCATTTGAAAGTACTAAATAATGTGTGTTAATCAATTTGAAAGTATTAAATAATATGTGCATGATTAATATTTAAGTAAGTACTAAATAATATGTGCATGATTAGTCGATTTGAAAGTGCTAAATAATGTGTGTGATTAATCGATCTGAGAGTACTAAATCATATATGCATGATTAATTGATTTAAAAGTCCTAAATATATGCGTGATTAATCGATCTGAGAGTACAAAATAATATGTGCACAGTTAATCAATTTAAGAGTACTAAATATGTGATTAATCGATTTGAAAGTACTAAATTATATATGCATGGTTAAACGATTTAAGAGTACTTAATATGTGATTAATTGATTTGAAAGTACTAAATAATATGTGCATGATTAATCAATTTTAAAGCACTAAATAGGTTAGCGATTAATCGATTTGAGAGTATGAAATATGTACAGAAATATCCATTAGAGATTACTAAATAGTGTGCATGATTATTTGATTTGAGAGTACGAAATGTTTATGCGATTAATTGATTTGTGAGTACTAAATTATATGTATGTGATTAATCGATCAGAGAGTACTAAGTAATATTAATAATAATAATAATAATAATAATAATAATAATAATAATAGTAATAACAGATGTAAAAATAATTATAATACACAATTAATGTATTTGAAAATACTTACTAATACTACTAATAAAAATAAGTTATTAAATACCATTTCATTGCAGTAAGTATATTATAGTAAGTTTATTTATAGTAAAATATACTTTATAGTAAGTATATTTTTATCACATTTACAAGAAATCATACTTTAATTTTGGTGTGAATACATAATTTCTTATTGCTATAGTTTATTTTTTTATGGCAGATTTTTTTTACTAATCATTTTATTCTGCAAGGATGCAATAAATTGATCAAAAGTGACCGTAAAGATATTTATTATCTGACAAAAATGTTCTGTATCAAATAAATACCAACTCAAAAAAATTTGCTTTTTGTTATATCTATTTTTATTTAATAATTAAAAATAAAAATAAAACAACAGTGTATTCAATCTCATGTGCCTCATTACTGTTTTTCTCACTTCTGTTTCTATTTGCTTCTTCAGTCTTTTAGTCAGTGGTATAAGATATAAGCAAGTTTTTCAGGTCTGCACAGATTTCCAAAGAGTCTGGCTTTGCTCCTAATGATGGTGATAGTTTGTTCTCTCAGTTTGTTTGGCTCGCATCCCTTTTTTCCCTTCCTTCGGTCTAAAACACATCTGCGTCTTTCAGCCGTTTCCTCTTGTTCTGAGAGCAAACTTTACACGTCGCACTCGGTGGGTGGTTTGAATAACCTTTGCTCAAGTATTCTGCGCCAGAGAGGTTTTTGGCAACCGTGAAAGGACGTCTCAAGGCTGTACGTTTAGCGTGTAACACCTTTATAGTGCGTCTCTTAAAGTCTGTGAACAACAGTCTTGTAGTTACATTTCAGAAAAGATAAATTGATGGACTACAATTAAAAAGACTAAGTTCAAACTCGAACATGTCACAGCATGCAAAGGTCATAATGTTGTGTTCATTCGGTCAGTTTGACTCATTCATTTTTTAAACTGCTTGAAGCGCTGGTTAAGTCTCTTGCGATTTTGAAAAGGTTTCTCATTTAGAGTAATGAATGTGTTTCGACACAGATGAGTCTTTGAAAGGCTGTACAAATTTCTGCTTGGGTCAAAACGACCACTCACCTTTTTGGTTTCCATGCACCACTCTGAAAAATGACTAAGAGTTGGGTTAAACACACACACACACACACACACACACACACACACACACACACACACACACACACATGTTTGTTTTTGTGAATTGTGGGGACATTCCATAGACGTAATGGTTTTTATACTGTACAAACCGTACTTTCTATCACCCTACACCTTCCCTACACCTAAACCTAGCCCTCACAGGAGACTGTGCATATCTTTACATTCTCAAAAAAACGTATTCTGTATGATTTATAAGCCTTTTGAAAAGTGGGGACATGGGCAATGTCCTCATAAGTCACCCTCTCCTTGTAATACCTATGTCATACCCATGTTATTACACACATTTGTGTCCTGATATGTCACAAAAACATGCCCACACACACACACACACACACACACACACACACACACACACACACACGTTGGGTTTACATGTTTTATGGGGACATTCCATAGGCGTAATGGTTTTTATACTGTATAAACCATACTTTCTATCGCCCTACACCTACCCTACACCTAAACCTAGCCCTCACAGGAGATTGTGCACACTTTTACTTCCTCAAAAAAACTCATTGTGCATGATTTATAAGCCTGTTTCCTCATGGGGACCTGAGAAATGTCCCCACAAGGTCAAAATCTACTGGTATTCCTATCCTTGTGGGGACATTTGGTCCCCACAACGTGATGAATACCAGGTACACACACACACACACACACACACACACACACACACAACTTATTTTAGCTTGTGTAACTTCTGAAGTGTAAATTGAGTTTATTCAGTTGAGACTCGACTTCTGAAGAAAAGTACACTTTCTCTTTATCTCTCTATCTTTAGTTTTTGGTTGTTAGGATTGTTGTGGATTGTGTTTAATTATTTAGTTATTTATTTTTTGATCTCAGTTACTAGACTGTTGCAGAACTGAAAATAGAAATGTATTTATTTATTTACGCAATAGGCAATTGCATGTAAGGTCATTTTAGGGTTTCTTTTACAAATTTCTTATTTTTAGGTTGTTTATTTATTTATTCACACAATAGGCAATTTCAGACAATTTAAATAAAGAAAAAAAAACAATTTGAGTAAAATAAATATGTTATTTGTATAATTATTAATTGTTTGGGAACACATTTAAAATGGGTAGACATTACAGATTGTCTACTGTATTTTTATTATTTGTATATTGTGTGTGGTCACATTAAAAATAGTAAATATTACAGATTTTAATTTACATTTTTTAGTTTAACACTTTAAAAGTGCAATTGCAAGATAAACTAAATATTTTGGAACATTTATTTATTTATTTATTTATTTACTCATTTATTATTATTATTATTATTATTATTATTATTATTATTATTATTATTATTATTATTATTATTATTATTACCACCAGTTGCATGTAAGGTCATTTTGGGGGTTCATTTATTTTACAGATATATGTATGTATGTATGTATGTATGTATTGATGATTGATTGATTGATTGATTGATTGATTGATTGATTGATTGATTGATTGATTGATTGATTAAATATAAATATATTTCTATTTTAAATATATAGTGTTTATTTTTATATACTTTAAAAAGAGCAATTTCAAGATAAATTAAAAGTTTTGGAACACATATATTATACTATATTATAATATATTTATTATTACATACTTCAAAAGACCAATTTAAGGTAAATTAAATATTTTTGATATTATATTACTATTATTATTATTATTATTATTATTATTATTATTTTAAATATTATATATTGTTTATTATTATGTATTATTATGTAATTGTAATATTATTGTAATATTATTATTATGTATTATTATTAGGTACATTGAATATTTTGGAACATTTATTATTATTATTATTATTATTATTATTATTATTTATGTATATATTATTTATTATTATATACTTTAAAATAGCAATTTCAAGGTAAATTGAATATTTTAGAAAATGTATTATTATTATTATTACTATTATTATTTTTAGTATGCATTATTACATACTTTAAAAGACCAATTTAAGGTAAATTTAAAATATTTGGGAACAGTTATTTATTATTATTATTATTATTATTATTATTATAAATAATATTTATTATTTTATACTTTAAAAGAGCAATTTCAAGGTAAATTGAATATTTTGGAACATTTAATAATAATAATGTATTATTATTATTATTATTATTATTATAAGTAATATTTATTATTTTATACTTTAAAAGAGCAATTTCAAGGTAAATTGAAATATTTTGGAACAGTTATTTATTATTATTATTATTATTATTATTATTATCATTATTATTATTATTATTATTATTATTATTATTATAAATAATATTTATTATTTTATACTTTAAAAGAGCAATTTCAAGGTAAATTGAATATTTTGGAACATTTAATAATAATAATGTATTATTATTATTATTATTATTATTATTATTATAAATAATATTTATTATTTTATACTTTAAAAGAGCAATTTCAAGGTAAATTGAAATATTTTGGAACAGTTATTTATTATTATTATTATTATTATAAATAATATTTATTATTTTATACTTTAAAAGACCAATTTAAGGTAAATTGAAATATTTTGGAACAGTTATTTATTATTATTATTATTATTATTATTATTATTATTATTATTATTATTATAAATAATATTTATTATTTTATACTTTAAAAGAGCAATTTCAAGGTAAATTGAATATTTTGGAACATATAATAATAATAATTTATTATTATTATTATTATTATTATTATTATTATTATTATTATTATTATTTGTTTTTTATTTATGTATTTATTATATACTTTAAAAGGACAAATTTAAATGTAAATTAAATAATTTGGAACATTTATTTATCATTATTATTATTATTATTATTATTATTATTATTATTATTATTATTATTGTTATATAAAAGTTAAGGTAAATGTTTTTTTTTTTCCTTTTTTGAACAAATCTTTTTTTTTTTGTTTTTTTTTTTGGTTTTTGTAAACAATGGAGGGTTTTTTTTTTATACTTACGCTTACATGATTCTGCGGGACGTGTTCTGAAGAGCATTGTACAACAGGAATCAGCATTTACTTTGACATCTGCGGTCGTATTCACAGATTTCTGTTGGCTACAGGCCACTGCTTGTGTTGGATACGGTGTGGCGGTTCTGGCTCACAGTGCTGCTAATGGATCGGCCCCCCGCCGTCCTGCAGGCCTTGATCCAGTGGCGCGACCCCAGACCGCCTGCTGCGCTCAGACCGCCACTAGAGATTTCTGACTTCCCAGTCACAGGAAACAGCACTCGCTCATCCAGAACCACACGAGCGCTGCTGACACTCACTGCTGTCTGACATCAGGCAGGATTTGATTTGGTCTCGGCTTGCACAGCACTACATGTGTGTTTATATGTTGAAAAACACTTTGATAATGGATGTTTTACCTTTTTGTTGTTGTTTTTACACTGAGCAATTTTAAGCATATGCAATATTTTATCATGATAGCATTTATTTATTTATTTATTTATTTATGAGAACACAACCAAAAACATTTGTATTATTTATTTAAATATATTTATCATTTGATTGAAAATAAAGATTTTTATCATTTTCAGGTATTTATAAATATAATGAGAGCAATTTTAAGCAAATGTAATATTTTATCATGATAGCATTGTATCATATCACATTTCTGAATAAAGTAATTACATTTGCATTCAAATATGATGCACATTACAGTTTTTTTTATAGATTGTTTCATTTATTATTGTTATTTTTTTATTATTATCATATTTTTTTTTACAGTTTCAAAGAACAGTTTCTTAAATCTTATTAAACATTTAAAAACAAATTTAAATATTTAAGGACAAATATTTAAGGAATTTTTTGGAACATTTTAAGCATAACTAAAAATATTTGTATTATTATATTTAAATTAATCCAGCAGTTGCTTGTAAATAATGGTAGACATTTCAGGTTATTTATTTATTTATTTATTTATTCAAGAACAATATTAAGCAAATGTAATATTTTAGCATGATATCACTGCATCATATCACATTTATGAATATATTAATTACATTTGCATTCAAACATGATACACATTACAGGTTCTTATAGATTTTGTTTTATTTATTTATTTTACAGTTTCAAAGAAAAAAAATTAAGCTTATTAAATGTTTAAAAACAAATTTAAATATTTAAGGACAAATATTTAAGAAATATTTTGAAACATTTTAAGCATAACCAAAAATCTATGTATTGTTATAATTAAATATTTTTAGCAGTTGCCTGTAAATAATAGTAGACATTTCAGGTTATTTATTTATTTATTTATTTATAAACAATTTTAAGCAAATGTAATATTTTATCATGATATCATTGTATCATATCACATTTATGAATATATTAATTACATTTCCAATCAAATAGGATACACATGGCAGTTTTTTTTAAAAACGAATTAGTTTTCTTTATTTTTAAATTTTACGGTTTCAAAAAAAACAATTTCTTAAAGCTTGTTAAATATCTAAAAACAAATTTAAATATTTAAATACAAATATTTTGGAACACTTTGTGCACAACAAAAAATGTTTTTATATTTATCATATATTTATAAATATATTTATCAGCTGGCTATTAATAATGGTGGACATTTCAGATATTTATTTATTTATTTATTTATTTATTTATAACAGATTTCACACTGATTAAATATTTTGGAACATTTTGAGCACATCCAACAATATTTGTATTGCATATTTATTAAACATACTAACAAATTGTATGTAAACACTGTCATTAAAACACAAAAATCTAAAAACATTTTATTTGATAGATTCTATTGTTTTATTTATTTATTTATTTTACTTTCAAAGAGCAGTTTAATGCTTAAATTGAATATTTTAAAAAACATTTTTTTTCAATATATTTATGTAATATACTGCTACTATACTATACTTTTTTTTTAAACATTTTTAAATATTTATGATTTAAGTTCAAATTCAGTTGTTTCCTGATTCCATTTCTTTCAGTATCTTTCACACAACTAATATAAAGCAGAACAGAAAAGCTAGCTCATCCGAGAGCAAACTTCTTAAAAGCTCCAGTATGGCAGTGCCGCTGCTTTGCTAAAGCTGAACTCCAGCGCTAGCGCTCCACAATAGCACTTTGCTGCATGTCTTACCTGCAGTCTTACCAGTTCCTCTGGTGGATCGCTGGAGCGGCTCCGCTCCGAACAGACACCAGGCTACTAATTAAGGCCCGGACGTGGTTGCCATAGCACCTCGTTGCCATGGCGGCGCGGAGGGATGGCTCTGTAATGACAGCGCTCTCTGATGTACGGCGCCGTGATGCAACGGAAATATCAAAACTGATCACAACCAAACGGCCGCTTAAAAGCTGCGTGTCACCCGACGAGAGAAACGCCGCCTAATTGGCTCTTGAGACGGACGCTAGAGGCAGTTATTAAGCTCATGGAGTCGCCTTTTGAAGAAGTGAACAACACGGGGCTCAGCTTTGTCCCGCAGGATTGGGGAAGTCTGGCAAATGGTGTTTTTTGCTTCCCTGCATCCCCCTAAACTACTGTTGTTTTTGTTGCTGTTGTTATTGAAGTAATTGGGTGGATTGGGTTTTTCGTCCCCAGTCATCTCAATCACAAAAAGGGTCCCAATTTGTCTGAATTCACACTCTACATATTTGCATGGTATTGCAGTTTCACTCTTTTGATTAGGAAGTTCATAAAATACTATTTATTTATTTATTTATTTATTTATTCATTCATTCATTTAGTGGTCTGCGTAGAAGGTTAACACAGTTTTAAATAGAATTGTTTTTTTCATTTATTCATTTTAGATAGACATTAAACATGTTAGTCCTTTGCATAGGAGGTTCATAAAATGTTTATTTATTTATTTATTTAGTCATTAGATAGAAGTTTATCATTTTAGTACCTCGGTATAGGAGGTTCATAAAGTGTATTTTTATTTTATTAAAATTAGGTGTGTTTATTCATTAGAGAAAAGTTTATTATTTTAATACTCTGTATAGGAACTTCATTAAGGGTATTTATTTATTTATTTATAACTTTTGTACTCCACATAGAAGGTTAATAAAGTGTATTTTTCATGTATTTATTTATTTATTTGTTTGTTTGTTTTTTGTTTTAGATATACATTTATCATTTTAGTACTTTGTGTATTTAAATTTTCTTTTTTTTTATTTGTTTATTAGATAGAAGTCTATAATTTTAATACTCTGCATAGGATGTTCATAAAGTGTATTTTTAGTTTATTAGTTTTATATGTATCTTTTTACATAGAAGTTTATCATTTAAGTACTCTACATTTTATTTGTATTTTATATAAATATTTTCTATAAAATTATAAATGTTTTATATATATATATATATATATATATATATATATATATATATTTTTTTTTTTTTTTTTAATTTATCTATTTATTCTTTTTATTTATTATTACTTTATTAAAAAATAAATTTTATTTCATGTACATATTTTTTACTTGATCTATTTATACTTTTTTTACATAGTACTCGGCATAGAAGGTGGAGTTTGAATGATTTATTTATTTATTTAATTAATTTATGCATGTATTTGTTTATTAATTACTTAATTTGATTGTTTATCATTTTAGTACTCTGCGTATGAGGTTCATACGTTTTTTTTTAATTATTTATCCTTTTTAATTATTAATTGATGTTTTTAGATGGTTTATAATTTTAGTACTCTGCATAGGAGGTTCATAAAGTGTAGTCTTAATTAATTATTATTAATTTATTAATTAATTTTATTTATTTATTCGATAGTTTATCATTTTAGTACTCTGCAAAGGAGGATTATAAAGTTTATTTTTATGTTTTATTTATCTTATCTTTTTTTATTAATCATTTTAATCCTCTGCATAAGAAGATTCATGAAGTATAGTTGTATTTATTTATTAGATAGTTTATCATTCTAGGCTAATAAAGTGTATTTTTATTTATGTATATATTAGTTAAGAATTTTAGTGTTCCTCATAGGAGGGTAATAAAGTTTATTGTATTTATCTTTTTATTTAGTTATTTTTTTAGATAGAAGTTTATAATGTTACTACTCTGCAAAGGAGTGTATTTATTTATTTATTTATTTTTTTTCTTATCCTTTTTATTTATTTATTTATTTATTTATTTATTTATTTATAGATAAAAGTTTATAATTTTAGAACTCCGCATAGGATTTCATGAAGTGTATTTTTATTTATTTATTTATTTATTTATTTATTTATTCGTTCATACTTTTAGTACTCTGCATAGGAGGTTCATAAAAGGCAGTTTTATTTATATTTATATATATATATATAAAATAATAATAATAATAATAATAATAATAATAATATTATTATTATTATTATTATTATTACTCTGCATAGAAGGCTCATACAGGCCTTGTATTTAGTTTTTTTTTAATTATTATTATTTTTGTACAAATTCTGAATCATCCTCTTTGCATAGGTTGTGTGAACAGAGTGTTTTAAGCTTTGAATCTTCAAATTTTAGGCCTAGGTCTTGGCATACATCACCTTTTGTTATCCTCTTTTGCACACCCCAATCCCTCCACATGGTGCCGATCCTGATATGCTACTCAATCTAGCACTTAAAACCTGAAACAAATGACAGCGGCCTTAAACAAATGATGCCGGCGTCGTCGCATCTCTGATGGCTGTCAGCTACTTCACTAGCGGCAAAATTGCTTTTCTGCTTGACCAGTTTAAATAAATGAGACGCGTTACGTCCGTCCCGAGCGTCACACTTCCTGTGAATGACACGTAAACACCCGACGACTGTAAACTAAAACATTTAATGAATTATCAAAATCAGATTTTCTCAATTGTTCCACTCAAAATGTCACAAAAGTCTATAATTCTACAGCTAACACGCTAGTTCTTATTCAAACGCATTTCTCCTCCGGTCCGCACACTTTTGTCCTCTCGGAAGTCACATTTCTGCCTAATCAAATTAATGTTTGTAGTGATAAAGCGTCTTTTATTCGACCTCCGCTACTCGGCGCCTCTCTCACCCGCGAAGCCAGGGCGTCTGCGTCTCTTCGGCTTTCTTCTGCTCTTATCTCTACTCTCCACGGATATTTGTGAGCGCAGAGCGAGGACAGAAATGTAAAGGCCCCAGAAATCACTTAAGCGCACACTTTCATAGCCGCCGCTCTTTATTTGGGGACACGGTTTGCGGTGACTCTGGTCCTGGAGTCGCGTGAATGACTTTATTTACCGTCGGCGACAGGAATGAAAGCGTAATATGCCGGTCAGGAGGAAAAAACGCTGACCCGCTGCTAACTCAGGACTAAAGCGCTCGGCTTTCTGCTATCGCTCCCCATCCCCTCGCTGTTCGTGGGTTTATTAGTCTGTGAGGGTAAATAGCCTGTTTAGTCTGTTCGGTTCAGGCTAAATTAGCAATTTCTGAGCGGCTAATAAGTTGTTTCGTGTGTTCTCAACCCTGAAGTGCTCTGTTGCGATGGCATGGTGTTTGTAGAGCAAAGCAAAAACATTAGTTTTTATTAGCAGGGGGAAACCTGTCCAAAGGCCTGCACCGAACAACACTAGCTTTTTCTCATTTTTCTTTTTTAATTAAAAATACTGCTTATTGCACTAAAACTAGTAAAGTTTGTGTGCGTATCTTTAGCTCATGAACAACCAGAGACATTGTGTAATTTGTAATAAATAGTTGAATATAATTGTTTAGTTTAGCTGAATAATAGAAATAAATATTTTTATAATTGTATAATATTATCCACTAAACAATACTTACTTTTTTTTTTTTTTTGTTAAAAATGCAGTTTGTTGCACTAAAACTCAGACTTTGTATGTGTATCTTTTAACTCATGAATAACTAGATGGTATTTAAACTGATATGTAATAAATTAGTGTCTGTAACATTGCTTTAAAAAGTAAAGATTGTGTAATATATTATGCTAAAAAAAATTTAGTGGTATATTATAATTTATACATTTATTGTAGTACAATGTATTTAATTAAACTATCAAATTAACTAAATAAATAAATAAACTTTGATATACAGTTATATCTAAATATTTATGTCATACATCTTTAAGTAAATGTAATTAATATTAAGCAATATTTTAATATGTTATATCATTGTATTATATAATAATAATAATAATAATAATAATAATAATAATTATTATTATTATTATTATTATATTATTATTATTATTATTAAATAATTAGATAATAGTTATAGTTAATACAATGTATGTTGTATTCAGTTTAAGCATTATTATTATTATTATTGTTATTATTATTTTTTTTTTCAAATTAAATGTATATTATCATTATTATAATTATTATTATTATTATTATTATTATTATTATTAAATAATTAGATAATAGTTATAGTTTATACAATGTATGTTGTATTCAGTTTAAGCATTATTATTATTATTATTATTATTATTATTATTATTATTATTATTATTATCATTTATTATTTTTACTAAATAATTAGGCAATTGTATTTTCTAGTTTATATATTGTATGTTGTATTAAATTTAAGGTTATTATTATTATTATTATTATTATTATTATTATTATTGAATTCTATATAACTCAAATGATAGTTTATACATCATTGTAGTATGGTGAATTGAATGAAATGTAAAAAAATATGTATAATAATAATAATAATAATAATAATAATAATAATAAATATAATTATTATTAACTAATTATTTGTTATAGTTTATACATTTATGCTGTATTAAATGTTGTTGTTATTTTTTATATATATATATATATATATATATATATATATATATATATATATATATATATTAGTGGTGGGCATAGATAAATTTTTTTAATCTAGATTAATCTAGATTAAAATGGCTAATTTGAATTCTGCTGAAGGCATTCAGAATATGTGTGCTACCCAAATAATGACTAAAAGTAAGTCTTCGAGGACGGGCCAGGTGGCGCATTAGATCAGGCGCTCATCTCCTGTTTCCAAAATCCATCACAAACTGCTTGACAATTGCATTTACAACACAATTAACTATACAAACTTGTGTAACCAAGTACTTCTGCGCAAAAGGCTGTACGACGTGCGCGTTCCCGTAAAATACACAGGCGCGCGGGTATGGATCTATCACGCCTATCTGCGTGCATAGTCTTCCATTAAACTGCGTTGCTTTTAGAAGCGTCAATTCAGTTGTTGCATATAGTTTAATGTCTGTATTTCGGGATTATCAAAGTAAATTATAACTCAAACTTGAGATTTTACTGGGGAACAGCAGATTTTCACTGGGGCACGTGCCCCAGTAAAAAGGGTCTAACAACGCACGCACCTGCCCTGAAGCGGCTTCATAACTGCATCCATGTCTGCGCGTCTCATTTGATGTGGTAATTTCACAGAAGTTGAAGACTCGTTCTCGCCCCCTACAGTGCAATTCAACTAGATATACATCATCCGCGCTAAAGGTGAAAGTCATCATATCTTGCGTAGTTTAGACCCAGCTCCCAACCCAACTTTGAGAATAGATTAACGGCGATATTTTTTTTATCGCGCGATAATAGTCTCACGTTAACGCAGCACGTTAACGCCGATAACGGCCCACCACTAATATATATATATATATATATATATATTGTAGATTATTGTTGTATTAATTACATTTAGCCTAAATAACCATTGCATCTAAAAAAATTTTCATTTTAAAAAAGGATTAACGTTCAATCTAATGTAATTTTTTTTTTTTTTTTTTTTTTTTTTTATTGGCAGTAGACGTCCATCACAGCTGTCATATTTAGTCAAACATCTGTGCTTTGATAGTTTCAAACCAAATGTTTCAGTCACTGATGTCAGTCAGTTTGATTTCTCATAATTTTACCTAAAAAAAACCCCACGACTTTCATCACAGAGCATGGCTTTTATCCATATCACAGAGGTGTTGTACCGAGCATCCCCTGTATGTTTGCGATGGAGGCCGGATATTTGATCTTTCGCTGCTCTCAGCAGCTCTGAGAGCGGAGGACGAGTGTTGACTCTCCACAGCAGGTGCCGGTGACGTTATTTGCATCTCAGGCCGGAAACGAGCGTGTGAAGTTGGCCGCAGGCGGCCGTCTCGCGCTGAGGGACTGACTACTCAACCGCAGCCAAGGACGAAGCCCAGAGTCTATTGAGGAAAGCGTGTGGCTGTGTGTTGAATCAACATGCGGCCTCTTGTTTAAAACAGCACAAAGGGTTTAAACCACATCAATTCCGCCTCGTTCTTTAAAGAGCTGCTTTCAAAGGTGAAGGACGCCGCTGGTCAAGCCCTCAAAGCAAGATGTTAGAAACGTTTTGTGACAGAATATTGGTTAAGAGCATTACTTTAAAAAGCTGAAATGGGGTCAGAGGTTTGGTTAGCAATGAAATCGGGAAAAAACAAGATGTATTTGATGTTTAACAGAGTAAATTTGACAAAGGGTTTTTGAGGAAAGCATTCTAAGATTTTTCTCCATATATAAGAGTTCAATGGGGATCAGCGGGTTGAAATGACCGATTGTTTTGTTAGATAAGACCCTTATTCCTTGGCTGGGATCGTGTAGAGCCCTTTGAAGCTTCATTGAAACTACAATTTGGACTTTCAACATGCTGAAGGTCCATTAAATGGAGAAAAATCCTGGAATGTTTTTCTCAAAAACCTACCTTTCGACTCTAGAAAGAACTTTGGGCGGAGCTACGCTGACTGACATGCCATAAATGATCCAATATATGGCCAAATCAAAGCATCCAGTTGCTCATCTGCACCGAACGTCTCCATTTCGTCTCGCCTCAAAGCAATCTGCATTGATTTCCTTCATCTGTGACTGTTGATTTGCACTCTGACCCTGGCGGAGCAGAATAAGAACCCAGACAAGACAACTAGTAGACGAAATGATGCCAAGACACGTATTTAGTCTATTTCACCAACACGCCTCTGTGTTTTCACACACGGAATATCAAACAATCCGAGTCATGACCTTCCGAGACCCGTATCTGCAATAGCGATAAGGGAAATGCATGTGAATGTGTCATGGACTCATTTGGAGATCATGAATATATTTGCATATGACATTCAGATCAGTCGCGATCATCTGGAGGAGTCAGAATCCAGCTGCATATCGAACACGGCTAATTAAACTCGACCACGACGTGATAAATGAACCTCCATAGTAGAGGGATGTATGTTGATTTAAAGTTAACTGAATGTTGACGTCAGAGTGAATACGTTCAAGCATTACTTGGAATAAATATGCATGTCATGTAGCCGTTTAGAGGCGCAGTATTTATGGTGCTGCACTGACAGGCATAAAGACGGAAATGAGGCCCATTTGAGTGGACGAGCAAGGGCATGTTGATGACGGATCGGTTATATCTGGCACAGGGTATCTTCAGGGTTTTTAAAATCAAATTTAAGAGTTTTAAAGAGCTTTTTGAAGTGATAGTTCACCCAAAAATGAACATTTGCTGTTAATTCACTCACCCTTGGGCCATCCGAGATGTAGGTGACTTTTTGTTCTCAGTAGAACACTGAAGAAGATTTATATACACTCTTTAAAGGTGCGTCTAAAAGGTGCTTTAAAAGGTTCCACCGATTTTTGGTTCCACAAAGAACCATTTAGTCAAAGGTTCTCTAAATCAGTGGTTCTCAATCCTGGTCCTGGGGGACCCCTGCTCTGCACATTTTGCATGTCTCCCTTATTTAACACACCTGATTGAGATCATCAGCTCATTAGTAGAGATCCATGAACTGAACTAACGAGCTGAAGATCTCAATCAGGTGTGTTAAATAAGAGAGACATGCAAAATGTGCAGAGCAGGGGTCCCCCAGGACCAGGATTGAGAACCACTGCTCTAAAGAACCATCTCTTTCTTACCTTTTTAAATTCTAAAGAACCTTCTTTGGCCACAAAGAACCTTTTGTGAAATAGAAAAGTTCTTCAGATGTTTAAAGTTATTTATGGAACTATTTAGACAAAACTGGTTCTTCTATGGCATCGTGAAGAACCTTTATTTTTAAGTGTATGAACCTGTAGTCCTTGGTGATTCGTAAAATGGAAGTCAATGGCTGTCGTCTCCGTTGGACTCAAAAAAGAGCATATCAGGCAGAACGAAATGAATACCAATGGTTTCTGATGATATGTTGAGATCTTATGAAGAGAAACAATCAGTATATGCAAGAAACTGAACATTTACAGCATTATATCCTTTAATCCAGAGCCTCAGGCAAACTGTTCGGTTTATGACCCTAATAGCACACTTACATCATGAAGACATCTATTTGACATCTGTGTTTAGATCTGCGAGATGCATTTTTTAGAGCGTTTGCTCATCTGCTATACGTCTGTTGGACGTTTCCAATCAGATGTCAAACAGACGTTTATTAGATGTCTTTAAAGATGTTTAGGATTGAGAAAGTATGTAAAACTGACATCTTACAGACATCTGTCAGATGTTCGTACACAGCAGATGCTTTCCAGATCATGCGATCTTTAAGAAACATCTTGTAGATGTACGTGTGCTATCTGGGGAATGAATCATTATTTTGAACCGATTCTTTTTGGTGAACTAGTTCAGTAGAATCAGTTCACCAATTTGAACTGAACTGGTTCACAGAAAATAATCAAATTTCCTCATTGGCTGAGGCTCTAGGTTATAGATAATGTTGTAAACAGAGTTCATTTTCTTGCACAGATCGGTAATTTCGCTTTATAAGACTTAAATATATAGTCAGGAGCCAGGGTGTTTTTTTCTTGCCTGTATATGCTTTTTAACTCAAGTACCAGACCGCTGTTTCATCTAAAAATCATCAACGTAACTTCATAACATCTCAAGTTCAAGTTTTACTGAAGAAGAAAAATCTCCTTTAGCTCGGATGGCCTGAGGGTGAGTAAACTGCAAATTTTCATTTTTGGTTGAACCAGTTCAAATCATATGGAAGAGAATGGCTGCCATGAACTTTTTGGTTACCCACATTCTTCAAAATACCTTGTTTTGTGTTAAGAAGAAAGAAACTCATACAGATTTGGAGCAACTTGAGGGCAAGTAAATGACAGTTTTAATTTTTGGGTGAACTATCCCTTTAAAAATATTTGTGTTATACTATTTGTGACCCTGGACCACAAAACCAGTCACAAAGGTCCATTTTCGTCTTTAAATTGAGATGTGCACATCATCTGAAAGCTGAATAAATTAGTTTTCCATTGATGTGTGGAATCTGAGGGTGCTACATATATCTTCATGGGGCCTGATCTTTGCTTAATATCCTAAAGATTTTTGGCATAAAAAGAAAAATCGATAATTTTAACCCATACAATGTATTTTTGGCCATTGCTACAAATATACCTGTGCTACTTAAGACTGGCTTTGTGGTCAAGGGTCACATTTAAGGCTTTATATGGCATTAAATCTGACCAAACTGAAGATTTTTAAAGACTTTAAGGACTTGCAGAAACCCTCACATTTCAAAGCAAACATTTAGGTGTACCTTGTGTTCCCGCTTGGCTTCGTTACTCATTATCACACAAACATAAGTTGTAATGTGAACAAGAATTTGCAGCCCTTATGTGACGGATGAAACTGAACCATTTCATCCTTCCGTCTCGATCCTTAAACATCACAGAGAGCAGATCCGGGCTGTTCCTGCGGTGCTCCGACTCTTTAAAACTCAGTCCTGAGGCTTCGCACTTTTGTAAACACAGATAAAGTGAACTCGCCACAATCCCTCTGCATCAGCAGCACTAACCCCTCCTGTGGGAGACATTCACTGCAGGACACACTTTTATATCTGGTCTCAGAAAGGCCATATTCCAGCACAGAGCATCCGAGAGATGATGAGCAGACTCTTGTAGTCATAACTGACACGTAAAGTTGCGCTAACAGCAAGAACGTAGGCCAGAAACACTGAAACGGAGTAACGTTAACTAAAGCGCTCAGCAAGATTCTCGTCAAACTCATCTTTCGGCCATGACAGTAGTTCGAAAAATACATTACAGGTACAAAATATGGGTCATGTACTCAGTTTTAATACATACACAGTGGAGATCAAAATTATAGAACAACAGTGATATGAGTGATATGACTAACGGCATTACTTTTTCCATTAACGAGTAATCAAAGGAATTTCCCCCGTTACATCGCTGTTACGGTTACTGACAATAAAATGCGGCTTCACTATAATTATGCACACTGAAGCGATTTTCCTCCGAGTAGGCTCTATCTCAGCCATAGGAGCTGCAAAGACTTTACATTACAAGAGATGAGTTTAGACGGGAGCTCGTGTTGATATCATACGTATTATTTTTTTCAGAGAATATTTGTTTTTGACATGACTTGCTTCATTTAAAAGCAGACATTTGAAGAGTTCTGTACCTGGATTTCTCATGTCTGTGAGGCAGGTATTCACTGAGATTCAGGTTATTTTATTTACAAATCTGTGGAAAGAGGTGACGAGACTGAGACGGCAGTGCACCCTGTATATTTTATTTATTTTACAAACGCACATTGTTTTGTTGTTATTATCACTATACACAAATACAAGTAGACCCTTTGCAGTTTGAAACAATACCTTATTCTTATTTGCACAATCAAAATTAGGAGTTTTGCTCTGTCGTCAAAAAACAAAACAAAAAAAAAACGAGACAGACCACAACAGTATTTAACAGTAGCTGCATTTCCATGACAGATTTGCACAAAACTTTGGCGCTATTTTATAAATGTCGATTAAAATGTATTGCAAAATGACGGCATTTCCATTAACCGATGATATGCGACTGAAACATATTCAAGTCATGGCAAGTCATGGCAACAGATATTTTCTGGGATTTTGGCTATATTTAATCGAATGTGACCTGTAAATGCAGAAAAAAAAAAAAAAAAAATTTCCATTGCCGTTTTGCAAAATATTCCTTTTTCGAATTGCATGAAAAACGCATTTCCATTAGGCGTATTTTCCATGAAAAAATTTAAGGGGTAATGGACTCATTTCCATTAGGCATATTTTAAATTCAGCAATTTAAGGGGTAATGGAAACACAGCTAGTGTTGCCGCGGGATGTTTTTCATGTCCGTGGGTTAAAGCGACCCCAGTAACGTGATATTTTGCCCCTGGAAGGTGTCTCTTACATTGTACCACAGCAAAATTAAAATAGTGTAGATTAGTGTGCAATGTTTTATTCATTTATTTATTAATTGTATTCTGAAGCATAGTACATCATTCCAAATCTGTGATTTCTTAAATATTGCAGGTTTACAATAACACTAATTCATTCAAGTCCCCCCAAAAGGCTGGTCGTCTACGTAAGACAAATTCATGAGAACACAGGATAAGTGGTTCAGCACTGCAGCTGGAATTGCTTGCCAGTTCAGATCTGTCTCAGCATGTTTAAGAGAAAGTACACTCTGCAGTGACCTAACCTCTCATCAACAGAAAGAATCAAAAGGCTAGGCTCTAATTTTGATCTCCACAGTGTGTGCGTATATCATTTGTCATAGTGTATTTAAACCGTTAAAAAAGTTTCCACAAACTATTCTGTTTTTATTTCCACAGAAAATGTCCTGTTTGGAGTAACACAGATACGAAAACACTGCACTGCTTCTCCCTCGAATTAACTATCGTCTCCATTTCCACCCGTTTTGTTTCTTCTGCGACTTTTCCCTCCAACAGTACAGATTTCTCACTTCTGAGATAAGCGCGTACCGAAATAAACCTGTCAGACCATCATCATCTGCTTTCCATTGATAAACAAATACACATATTGTCATTAGAAGTGGTGTCGGAGCGATATGTGAGAAAGCAACGAGAAGCAGAAGTCATTTTATTTGAGAGCACGGCTCTGTGCCGCCCACTCTCTCGCAGTGATTTGTAACCTCGCCGAGGAACATCTATTGTGACTGTCAGGCCAACTTTAATACAGCATTACTTTCCTATATTAGAAAAACACACGCGCGTCCACACGCACACACAAATGTCAGAGCTGCTGCTGCTCTGGTTCAAGCATGAAATATACAGCCTATCAGCAATCCGTCTGTAGAGAATCAGACAACAGAGCGCAGATAACCAGATAAACTTGCTATTTTAAAATCAAGATACATTTATAGAATTGTATTTGACAAGAAAAAGGCACCATTACAATTATATGTCAACATGTGTTTTATAGTGTAAGGTAGAAACAAATTGCGGTCTGAATTGCTTTACAGTTTGGCTCTTTTTGAAATGAATCAAGTGGATTAATTGGTGAATCAAACACAGAAGTCATTGGTTTGAATTGTTGGATGGATATCGCAAGGGTTTGAGAGTGTAACTAGCGAGGTTATAATACTGTGCATGTTATGACTGTAAATGCAGCGAAGGCAGAAAGTCCTGAAGTGGAACTTGAGATTACTGCGACTGAAACAGCCTGACTGAGCACGGTAATGACGAACTGACCCGTGATAAACGGCCTGGAGTTTGTTTGGGCTAATGCAACAAACTTCATTTAGTCGCTCCCCAAGGAAATTAGAATGCAATGTGGTTTTTCTATTTATACCTAGTGAAAAATTATCCCGATAAATTATTATACAGGTAAAGATGCTGCAGGACAAAACGCAACCCCCCGCCTGAGTAAGACGGGATATAAACAAGACTACCACTTGTTCACATGCTGTCTTACAATAGTGGGATTGCTTAATGTTGTGGACTTTTCAAGCTCTTGTTTAACTTCAGATAAAGACCAACGTTAATTCGCAGCATTTCAAATTTATCACTTTGAATAGTGGTTAGTATCAATTAGCATAAAGTTTTTGTAATTTTTGGTTGTAGTTCTAAGAGTTAGTTTGTTAGTAAGTGCTCTTTTGTTTGTATTTTGTATGATTTGTATTTTATTTCTATTTTTTTTTCTCTTTTTTATTTTGTATGTCTATTTATGCATTATTTATTTATTTATTTAATTAACTATTTTTTTATTATTATTTGTCATCTATAAATCTATCTATCAATCTATCTATCTATCTGCCATCTTATTTTGTGCAAATAGGACTTTTCCATTCCATTTAAACTATTTATGTATTTATTTATTTACGCAATTAGGATTTTTATATTCCATTAATTAATTAATTTATTAATTTATTTACTTTGATGCAATTAGGATTGTTCTATTCCATTTATTTATGCAATGAGAATTGTTTAATTTTATTTATTTATTTGTCATCTTAATTTTGTGCAATTAGGATTTTCTATTCCATTTATTTATTTATTTATTTATTTATTTATGCAATTAAGGTTATTATTTATTTATTTTATTTATTTATTTATTTATTTATGCAATTATATGATTATTATTTAGTTATTTATTTTATTTATTTAGTTATTTATTTATGCAATTAGGATTTTTATTTATTTAGTTAGTTATGCAATTAGGATTATTATTTATTTATTTATTTTATGTATGTAGTTATTTATTTACGCAATTAGGATTATTATTTATTTAATTTAGTTATTTATTTATGCAATTAGGATTATTATTTATTTTATTTATTTAGTTAATTATTTATGCAATTAGGATTATTATATTCCATTTATTTATTTGTTATCTTAATTTTGTGCAATTAGGATTTTCTATCCCATTTATTTATTCATTTTATTTATTTAGTTATTTATTCATGCAATTAGGGTTATTATTTATTTATTTTATTTAGTTATTTATACAATTAGGATTATTTATTTATGTATCATCCTAATTTTGTGCAATTTGGATTTTCCATTTATTTATTCATTAATTAATTCGTTCATTCATTCATTCATTCATTTATGCAATTAGGTTTTTTATATTCCATTTATTTATGCAATTCGAATTTTTTTCATTTTATTTATTTATTTGTCATCTTAATTTTGTGCAATTAGGATTTTCGATGTATGTATTTATTTATTTAGTTATTTATTTATTTATGCAATTAGGATTATTATATTCCATTTATTTATTTGTTATCTTCATTTTGTCCAATTAGGATTTTCTATTCCATTTATTTATTTATTTTATTTTATTTATTTAGTTATTTATGCAATAAGGGTAATTATTTATTTAGTTATTTATTTATGCAATTAGGATTATTTATTTAGTTATTTATTTATTTATTTATCATCCTAATTTTGTGCAATTTGGATTTTCTAATCCATGTATTTATTTATTCATTATTAATGCAATAGGATTTTTATATTCCATTTGAATTAATTAATTTGTTTGTTTGTTTGGTTATGCAATTGTGATTTTTTTTTATTTTTTTATTTTTTGTTTATTTTAATGCAGTTAAGATTGTTCTATTCCATTTTTTATGCAATTAGGATGGTTCAATTTATTTATTTATTTATTTATTTATATATCATCTTAATTGCAACTAGGATTTTCTATTCCATTTATTTATTTAGCATTTTTCTATTCCATTTATTTATGCTTTAATCTTTATTTTACAAGCATTGCTGTATTTATATATTTGTTTATAATCCAAAAAAAGATTTCCCAGTACATCTAATTGACCAATTAATTAAGTATCTAAAGTCCATGGTAAAATCACTGTAACTCAATATTTATTTATTTATTTATTAGTGTTTAAAAGTGTTTAACCACCATTCAAACTGACACATATAGGTTAACGTTGGCCTTAACCTAATAAAAAATTTGTTAATCCAGAGCTTTGCATAATGTGACAGCCCTAATGTCAATTTTCTTGCTAATTTACATCTGATGCCTCCAGTCCTTTTTTTAAATTCTCTCAGTGCTCCTTTTCCCGTTCGTCTCTTCAAGCCCTGCCAAATGACACAGCGATAAAAGTTTGACGGCGTAATAAAAGGCCATCAAAAGTGAGGCCAGAAGCAGAGAAGCCGTGTGGTCGCACATCCAAATCATGTTTTTAATGCTCGATAGCAAAAGACATTTAAAAGCCGTCAATGTCAAATTAGTGGTGATGGAAAATGTCCGTGCCCCACGTTGGGCGCCATATCCTTGTGAAATTTACCCCGAAACACCTGAGCCAGCCATATATCTTCGCCTCTAATGCCGAATAGTCTCATCTACAGTATGCCCGTGATTGCTAGATTAGTTTGTGGGAATATTACCATCTTGTTTCTGGTTGTGATGGGACGTGGGTAAAGCCCTGCACACCGGGGGATCATTAATACACAGCCAGCTGCCGAAGATATCGAGTGAAAGAGCTATCTAGCGGCATCGTGCACCCAATACCCGAGTCGATAGCACATCCTCAAAGCACTCGCGGGACACATGACTCTCTTCCTCGTGGCAGACGCGCTATGGAAGGCAATTAAACACCTCTGATAGTGCTGGCAAAACAAGAGCGTTTCCAATGAATGTTGCCGTTAATGATCGGCCACGTGAGGGGTCGATTGCGGCCTCACTACGAGAGCCACCCGCACCAATCCAGCATGACACGTTTGATTATTGATCGGGGATAGCGTGAGGAATCGCGGTATCCCTCTTGAAGAATTAATGGTTTAATGGCCGCCGTGCAAAACCACTGCGTATGGTGGCGTTTCTGTTAGATTGCTTTTCACTTCATGTCTTGTGGCTAAATGTAATGTTATCGAAACCTCAGCCTCAGGGATTAGCCCTTCACCTCCTGAAGCTTCACTGTCTTCAGTGCTGACTCTGTTTGTGAATAATCAATGACGGAGGGCGTTTTCTCTTTTGCATGTAGATTACAACATTTTCTTTTTGAATGGAAATGACATTGAAATGACATGGTTGTGTTGTATCACTGGCTCAGAGTCCTTGTGCTGTTGCACCTGGCCATCAATGCACTCTATGTATGAAAAGCCTGATATGTTTACTATATTTGTAGTATTGTGCGTAGCATGCAAATTTGAAACCAAAACTAAATGTACTGAGAAAGTGAGAGCTATATCCTAAGGTAAATTTGAATGAAAAATGATTATCGAGCATAATTTCTGGCATCTTTTTCTATGATAGTCATTTGTTCCATTTTTTTTCCCAATAGTTTTAAACATGTACATAATGTCATGTAAAGCAGTTTTATCCTACTGCTATTGTTACATAACACTATTATTTCTATTACATAATATCCCATTATTTATTTCTGAACACATCCAGAGTTTTGCCTAACCGCAGGTAGTTCCATCGATCGTAGGACTCGTAGATGGTGGGATGGCTTGAGTTTAGAAGGTTCACGCTTCACTTTCTTGGTAATGAGCTCTACCACTGTATCTGAAGCCCATCCAGCACCATGAACCCAGACGTGAAGGTGCAGCTTCCATCAACCAGAGTGTATCATTACTGCAAAATTACATGACATCTTTGCTGTACGACCGATTCCCACTCGGGCGGCTCTGTTTGTTCTGAAGGCTTTTGATGTTAACACTCCTCATTCACAAGACTAGAGAAACTGGGTCGACGTGTAATCGCAGCAGATCTGCACTCTTGCCTCTTGTGTTCCAGCGTCTCTTTGTACTCCTTCCACACCTGACGAGAGAACCACACGGAGAGCATTCAGTTGGGGGCCACCTTTTCTTTTTAATCAATCAAAGCAGTAGGTTTCCTCACAATGAGCAATAGTTCATTCCACATTAAGTGTGACAGACCTTCGGGGAGGACGAATCCTTTGGTTTTTATGGCGTACATTGCAGGTCTACTCTTCAAGCGTCCCGATTAAAGGTCAAGCTATATTTAAACTAAAAAGAGAGAAGACTTTATACCTGCCGCTTGCTCATAAGCGTACGGTATTAATACAGTTAGCTTCACAGTGCTGCGCTTCGCAGCAGTCAATGTCATGATGAGGTGAGAATTAGCTCACTAGTTTGCCTCCCTATGAGCTTTTATCACTTCCGAATGATAATTATACGCAGTTGAGACTTCAAGAACTAGTTCAAGAACTGCCTTTTCCCCCCATCGTGATACTATCACCGGCCTTTCGATGTCCTTTTGTGTCACACAGGCTAGACGGCCGTAGAGATAGAGATTCTGCTGCCCCGGTGTTAATTAATCAGAGCAACGAGACGACCGAAAGTGCCACGTGTATTTACGACATTCATATTCACTCCACCCCAATTCCCTCTTTAATACGGATAGAGGGATTTAGAGAAAGTTTCACGGCCCTCGAGTTGATGAGCGCTCGCGAGGAGATAAAACACGCGCCGGTACATAAATTAGAGTCGCTGACTCTCTTCTAAGCCTCTGGCTTTGCCCCTCCTAAATCAGAGAGCAGCTGAGGACCTTCGGCGCTTGATCATGCGCGAGATGCGTCCGCAATAATATCCAGCCTATCAGTCTTGTTCTGCCGACCTCATTATTGCCAAAGGGCCCTGTGATGTCTTAGTTGTCCGTCAAGCGGATGCTTTGATATTCATGCATGGGGACGCAATTGGCATGCGGCGGACGGCGCCAGGTTGAGGTCCTTCGTTTCTCATTTAGCTCGGGCCGGCATCGCTAACCTCCTTCGTCCACCTTGGTACCTCTCGGACAGGCTGGCGAGATTGATAATTTATTCCTTTCATGCCGACCTGGTGAGAAGAAGGTGCTTGGCTTTCTGTTTTCATCCGCACAAGTGTCTTGCACACACGGCTGGAATTCCTCCCATGTTAGTCTGGCTTTTTGTGGCCCGACGAGGGCTTTTGTTTGACTTTGAAATGCTGGTGATGTAGGCACATGCCTTGTAAATCCAGAGAGGGTCCCGCTTCAAAAGCCATGTGGAGATTCCTAAGCAATGCTAACAAGATACGACTCTACTTTAGCAAAACAAAGTTTGGTCAAATGGACAGCTGTTAATAAAATGCTAAAACTGTTAATAAAACTATGCAGGGTAGAAGAAAATGTGACCTTGATGATATTAGATACTTGACCTTTGTTAGGGCTGGGAAAATAAATCGATGCATCATGAATCGAGAAATTATTCAGCATTGATTCTGAGATTTTCCAAATGCTCTGCGATTTGTTTCTCAAGACAAAAATTGCATGACTTGGCCGAATGCACAAACGCTCTTCAGCGCTCTTCTTCACGAGCATTTGAGTGTGAGGATAGAAAACTAGATTAGAGCGCCATCTACTGTTTAAATCTAAGATCACAATCGATTCCAGAGAGAATCGTGATGCGTTCAGAAGATCTCAGAATCAATCCACAAATCAATTCTGCATTGATTTATCATCGCAGCTCTAGCCCCAAGCGTGTAGTAAATTGTGTCGTTAACATGAAGTTGTCAAAGTTCCTTTGGAAAACCTAACACTCAAACTCCAAATATTGTAAAATTGTTTTTGTTAATGCTAAAGATTTTGCATATTTGAAGGAATTTTTTTACTCATTTAGTGTTAGGTTATGGTTAGGATGGGACGATAAATCATTGCAGATCGAGAAATGATTCGCCATCGATTCTGAAATTTCCGAACACATCACGATTCTTTCTTAAATCGATTCTGAGCTTAGTTTTGAACAGAAGATGGCACTGCTTGCTTTAGAAATAGCTGTGCTCCGCTTGATTCCAAATCCTTACTCACACTTGAAGCGGTTAAAAACTAGATTAGAGCACCATCTGCTGTTAAAACCTATGCTCAGAATCTATTCTAAAGAGAAACGCGATGCATTCGGAAGATCTCAGAATCTATTCATGAATTGATTTATCATCCCATCCCTAGTTAGGGTTAGGTTTAGGGTTCCAAAAATCCTTGTAAGTTTCAAATTCTGGAAACTTTCTGTCTCTTTGCAACTCTAATTTTGGGCGGTTGCCAGGCTGTTATGCAGTTGATAATGTGTTCTGAGTGTTTTTTTGTTTTTGTTTTGTTTGTTTTTAAACTCTGTCAGAGTGTCCCTTGTTTTTGTTCTATGGTCACTAGGGTATTTGGGATGGTTGCTAGTAGAGATCTGCGTGGGACTGCTATTTAGTCCCGTTCCCACTAGGTTATATTCCACACCCACGCACTCCTGCTATATAGATACACTCTTTATTCACCAGCTGTCCGCTTCGAATAATTTTCTTCCCAACCCGAATGTCAAATTTTAATTTCCACTACTGAAAGAGAGAGAGATAACAAATAAATCTTGTCTGCACTAGTGTTGTCAAAAATACCGACTTCGGAACCAGTCGGTACTGAAATTTTAAAAATGTCCATTTCCTGCCAACATTTGAGCGCTTTTGAACCGATTATTAAACATCACTGATTGGACATAGTGTTCACGAGCTTAACAGATTTGGCTTTCAAATGTTTTTTATTTTTATTTTTCTCAGATATGGCTTTTCATAAGCAGCTTCTGTGTGAGCAGTAAGTAAAGAGCGTGAAGCGCTGATCCATTGTAGCCAATCACGGACATATCTGTTTAGCGTGTATACATTATGGTCAATCAACAATATTTAAGAATTGCCTCAACAGCACTCAAATGTTATCGGAAAATTTAAATTTTTAAAATGTACTGAAGTCTGTACTTTTGGGAACACTAGTCTGCACAAAAGTCTTATTGATTTATTTGTCTTGTCAAGATACAAAATTTGTTTAACATTTTTCTGTCAACACAAAGCGTCACAGAGAAAATAAAAATAGAAATGTATGTTGTACAAAAAAAATGTATTTCTTCTTCTTATTCGATTACATTTAGATTACATTCAATATGATTTTATTTAGATTTTATTCAAGTTCATTCGATACAATTTGTTTAACATTTTGCTGTCAAAAGTGTCGCAGAGGAAAAAAGAAAACTAGTAAATAGGACATCTGTCATTTAAAAATGTCAACGTTAATCCTACAAAAGAAAATATTGCTAGGGTATTCAGGGTGGTTGATAGGGGACTTTTTTGTGGTTGCTAAGGTGCCACAAAGTTGCTGTGTTCTGGGTGCATTTAGCATGTTGCTAAAGTGTCCCTCGTTGTTGCTAGGATATTTTGGGTGGTTGCCAGGCTTAATGTGTTCCAAGTGTTTTTCTGTGGTGTTCTGGGTCTCTGTGAGTCAATCATTTTAATTGCATTCATGCATTTGATAAGGTTCAGAAGTAAAAGGTGGCATTTTTATTTATTTATTTTTTTATCCCTTTGTCCTGGGCTGTTGTCCCCCAGAGTCCCTGATTTACTTCATTTGGCTGCTGAAGTGCATGCTGGTCCTGTGGATGTGAGAGGGTCCCGCTCCGGAGAGTCTGTGTTCATAAACCATACAGCCGACTTCTGCTGGAGGAAATTAAGATGACCTGACTCTGTCTTACAGCCTCTGGCTGCTGGTTTAAAGACATGTTGAGATCAATTAAAAATGCATTAAAATGAAGAATAGTGAATGAGTACCACTGTCTGTAAATACTGAGTAAAGCATTATGGGTGTTGGAGTTCCAACTGATGTACTACAATGGGAAACCAGGGTGGTTTAATTAAATTAGGTTTTTTTGGCTGTGAGTGATAGTTTTGCAGACGGCTTGTGTGATTTATGTTGCCGAGACCGGATTGAATTTCACACATGACTTTACTGGGACACACGGGGCGTAATTACTCACCTAATCGCCTGTGAACGTGCAAAGCGGTAGCAGGAAAAACTGCAAGCGGCTGAAAATGTGGTGAACGCGCCAGTGCTGCCGTCCCAGAGGACTCTAGTGAAATACAGAGTGGTAACCGGTGTGCGAGAGCAAATGAGTTATACAGACAGAAGGGTAATGACAGCTTCCATGTGGCCGCATTCACGTCTATTTCCAAGGGAAGTGTGGCAGAAGGGGCTGTTGGCCGAGAACAGGCTCGGATGAAATGGGGATCCAATGTCTCAGGGAATTGTACAAAGCTTCAAATCCTTCCAAACCCATAATCAGACTGGCTGTGTCAGTCAATTGGCTAGTTCAGGCACATTTTCTTTGAGCATTTTTAAAGGTGCCATAGAATGCATTGAGAGAATATTTTAAATTGTTCTCTGATATCTACATAGAAGGGCAAAAAATCTCCAGAAATGGTAGTGATGATTGGGCGATGCAAATGTTGGAGGCGTAACTATTAACGATCTCGAGATGTTGCTTAACAGTCTGTTATGTTGGAATTGACCTATTTTTTGGTGGTCTTTTGCAAATACTAGATTTATATAAGAAGGAGGAAATGATGGTGTTTGAGACTCATGGTATGTCATGTCCATGTACTGAACTGTTATTATTTAACTATGCCAAGGTAAATTCAGTTTTCCATTCTATGGCACCTTTAAAGGATGCAGAACAATTTTTGAACACTGAGACTTCAGATGTTGTCAATACCCAGAAAGCACACGTACATCTGCAAGAAACATAATCTGTTAAAGATCTCTTGATCTGGACAGCATTTGCTATGTACAAACATCTGACAGACGTCTGTTAGATGTTAGTTTTACACATATTTTAAATCTTAAAGATTTAAAGATTTACATCTTAAACACATCTAATCCTGATAGCACACATAAATCTTGTAGATTTACATCTGAAAGACATATTTTGCTTGAGTGTTTGCTCATCTGCAATACATCTATAGGACGCCTCCTATCAGATGTCATATAGAGATCTATTAGATGTCTTTAAGATGTTTATGGTTTACAATGTATGTTTTACAAAACGTCTGTAAAACAGGAAAGGAGGTGACGTGAGGCCAAGTATGGTGACCCATACTAGGAATTTAACCCATCCAAGTGCGCACACACACACCGTGAACACACACCCGGAGCAGTGGGCAGCCATTGCTGCGGCGCCCCGGGAGCAGTTGGGGGTTCGGTGCCTTGCTCAAGGGACTGACCTCAGTCGTGGTATTGAGGGTGGAGAGAGCGCTGGTAATTCACTCCCCCCACCTACAATCCCTGCCAGACCCGGGACTCAAACCCGCAACCTCTGGGTTACAAGTCTGACTATCTAACCATTAGGCCACGGCTGCCCCGCGGAACTGGTTTCCCATTGTAGTACATCATCTGGAACTCCAACACCAATAATGCTTTAGTATCTAGCTAGGGTGTATTAAGTGGTTGCCAGGCTGATGTGGAGTTGCTAAGATGTTGTTGGTGTTTTTAACATGGTGTTTTTAGTACCTTGGTATGTAGTTGCTTTGGCGTTTTTTTTTTTTTTTAACATTGTTGTGTTTTTAGCATGTAATTGCTATGGTGTTTTGAGCAGTTGCTAGGCAATTAATAGGGTGTTTTTAGGTCGTTATGGGGTGTTCTTGGTGTTTTAGCTTGTTTCTATGCTGTTTTGAGTGGTTTGCAGGCAGTTATGCAGTTGCTGTGGTATGCACATTTCTGTGTGGTTGATGGGTATTGTGAGTGGTTGCCAGGCTGATGTGGGGTTGCTAAGGTGTTTTTAACATAGTGTTTTTAGTACCTTGGTATGTGGATGCTATGGAGTTTTTGGTGTTTTTAACATTGTTGTGTTTTTAACATGTTCGTATGTCATTGGTATGGTATTTTAAGCAGTTGCTAGGCAATTACTAGGGTGTTAGCAGGCCGTTATGGGGTGTTCTTGGTGTTTTTAGCTTGTTGCTATGCTGTTTTGTGTGGTTTGCAAGCAGTTATTCAGTTGCTGTGGTATGCACGTTTCTGTGTGGTTGCTAGGGTATTGTGAGTAGTTGCCAGGCTGTTATAGGTTTCCTAACCAGCTTGGTTAGGCTGGTTTTAGCTGGTGGTCTTCCAGCCTGACCAGATAAGACCAGCTGGGAAAGTGGCCAACATCCCTCTAAAACCAGCCTGCTGTCCAGCTATGACCAGCTAAAACCAGCCTGGTTGACCTGCTAAAGCGTTTTTTTTTTTTTAGAAGTTAGCAGGTATATGGGGTTGATAAGGGTTTATAGTGTGCTGATATGTGGTTGCCAGAGTGAAGGTTAAGGTGTTTTTTAGTGTGTTATCTGCTTCCTAATGTCTTCTAGATGGTTGCCAGACTGCTCTGAGGCTGCTAAGGTGTTTTTTAGCACATTGCTATACTTTAATGTTTGCTTTGAGACAATCAAATTCATAACCAGAAGTCGGGTACAGTAAACAAAGGTGTATTTCATTTCAACAGTACCGTAGAGAAAGTGCATTTTGTGTTTATTGTCCCATACTTTCACTGCCCTGATATTAGCGGCGATATTATCTTCATAATGGCCCTGAAAAAGATTGGTCATTACCATCTGAGCAGCAAGGCTCATTAAAATGAGAGAGCGGGACGATGATGGCATCACCGAGGGTCTTCAAGAAACACAATCACGACTCGTTCAGCTCCTCGTCTCCGCTGACGGTAATTGAAGTGACCTGTGATGGCATGGAGATAGTGCTCTCTTCACTGAGGGTTTGTGTAGATGGGATCATTGTTGTATCTTCGCAAGCGCTAGTCTGGAGGGTGGATCGCACCACTTCAGACTCTTATTTCAGCTGTAATTTTTCAGTAAATCCCCCATCTTTGCCATAACAGCATCTGTGTTTTTCTTGCCTAGATAATGATTGTAGGAGAACAAGGCCATTTGTGCAGATCCAGATTGACTCTGAGTTACATGGTTTTGATGGAAAATACTGGGATGAAGTTTCAATTAGAATAAATGCGTTTATAGAACCCGAAAGAGATTTGCTACTCGAGCTTTGTTTTTAGCTGTGGCATTTTGTCTCTCAGCCAAAACAGATGGATGTGTTAGCTTTTTATTAGGTTCGAATATGGACACAATAAATGACTCAGTCTTCAATTCAATATGTCAAACCAACAACTGTTACCTTGTTGTCACCATAAGGCCCGTGAGATTTGATCATGGCAACATGTACAGAAGATGGCCAGCATTGCTCATTCAGAACAGATTAAAAATATACAGAGCAATTGGAAACATTATTTGTATTAATAATGTGATTATTTATAAATATTTAACAAATACTATTGAATAATTGCTGTGTGGTTTCCAGTATATTGTGTTGTTGCTAGGTGGTTGACAGTGTGTTGTTGGTAGTTGCTAGGTTATTCTGGGTGTTTGTCAGCCTGCCATGTGGTTTCTAGGGTCTTCTGCTGTTAATAAGTGGTTGTCAGCCTGCCATGTGGTTTCTAGGATGATCTGCTGTTGCTAGGTGGTTTTTGTGGTATTCTGTGTGGTTGTCAGGCTGCTATGTGGTTTCCAGTGTATTCTGTTGTTGCTAGGTGGTTGTTAGTAGTGTTCTGTCATTACTATGGTGTTTTGGGTAGTTGACAGGCCACTATGTGGTTTCTAGGGTGTTATGTGTTACTAGGTGGTTGTTAGTGTATTCTTGGTGGTTGTCAGGCTGTTATGTGGTTTCCAGGGTATTCTGTTGTGAATAAGTGGTTGTTAGGAGTGTTATGTCATTGCTTTGGTATTTTGGGTGGTTGTCAGGACACTATGGGGTTTCTAAGTTCTAAGTTTCTAAGTTCTGTTGTTACTAGGTGGTTGCTAGGGTATTCTGGGTGGTTGTCAGGCTGATATATGGTTTCTGGTGTGTTCTCTGATGTTACTAGGTGGTTGTTATGAGTTTTCTGTGTTGTTGCTAGAGTGTTCTGGGTGGTTGGCAGACTGCAATGTGGTTTATAAGATGTTCTGTTGTTACTAAGTGGTTGCTAAGGTATTCTGGGTGGTTGTCAAGCTGATATGTAATTTCTGCTGTGTTTTCTTTTGTTACCAGGTGGTTTTTAGTAGTGTTCTGTCATTGCTAAGGTGTTTTGGGTGATTGTCAGGCCACAATATAATTTCTAAAGTGTTCTCTGTTGCTGCTTGTTGGTTGTTAGGCTAATATGTGGTTTCTAGGGTACTCTGTTGTTACTAGGTGGATTTTAAGAGATAGGAAATTTATGTGTTGTTGCTAGAGTGTTCTGGGTGGTTGGCAGGCTGCTATGTGGTTTTAGGGTGTTCTTTTGTTACTAGGTGGTTGTTAGTAGTGTTCTGTTTAGTTTCTATAGTGTTTTGGGTGGTTGGCAGGCCACAATATGGTTTGTATGGTATTATTTGTTGTTACTTGGTGGTTGTTACAAGTGTTCTGTGTTGTTGAAGTCTTCTGGTTGGTTGTCAGGCTAACATGGGGTTCTAGGGTGTTCTCTGTTGTTCTCTGTTGTTACTAGGTGGTTGTTAGGAGTGTTCTGTCGTTGCTAAGGTGTTTTGACTGGTTGTCGGGCTACTATGGGTTTCTAGTCTGTTCTCTTGTTACTAGGTGGCTGTTAGTATTGTTCTGTCATTGCTAAGGTGTTTTGAGTGATTGGCAGGCTACTATGAGGTTCTAGTGTGTTCTCTTGTTACTAGGTGGTTGTTAGTATTGTTCTGTCATTGCTAAGGTGTTTTGAGTGATTGGCAGGCTACTATGGGTTTCTAGTCTGTTCTCTGTTGTTACTAGGTGGTTGTTAGGAGTTTCCTCTGTAGTTTCTATAATGTTTTGGGTGGTTGTCAGGCTACAATATGATTTATATATTCTCTTTCGTAACTTGGTGGTTGTTACAAGTGTTCTGTGTTTGTTGTTCTTAGGGTATTTTAAATAGTATCAGCCTGCTATGTGGTTTCTCAGGTGTTTTGTTGTTACTAGGTGGTTGTCAGGCTGCTATGTTGTTTCTAGGGTGTTATGTTGTTACTAGATGGTTGTTAGGGTATTCTGGGTAGTTGTCGGGTTTCTATGTGGTTTCTAGGGTGTTTTGTTGTTACTAGGTGGTTGTTAGGGTTTTTGGGTAGTTGTCGGGTGTCTGTGTTTTCTAGGGTGTTCTGTTGTTACTAGGTGGTTGTTAGGGTATTCTCTGTAGTTGTCAGCTTTCTATGTGTTTCTAGGGTGTTCTGTTGTTGCTAGACAGTTACTATGTGGTTGTCAAGCTGATTTGTGGTTTCTGGGGTGTTCTCTGTTGTTACTAGGTAGTTGTTTGGAGTTTTCTGTGTTGTTGCTAGAGTGTTCAGTGTTCTAGGTGGTTGTCAGGCTGATATGTGGTTTATATGGTGTTCTATTGTTACTAGGTGGTTGTCAGGCTGCTATGTTGTTTCTAGGGTGTTCTGTTGTTAATAGGTGATTGTCAGGCTGATATGTGGTTTCTAGGGTGTTCTGTTGTTACTAGGTGGTTGTCAGGCTGATATGTGGTTTCTGGGGTGTTTTCTTTTGTTATTATTATTTTCTGTGTTGCTGGGTTGTTTCTAGGCTGTTCTGTTGTTACCAGGTGTTTGTTGAAGTATTCTGGGTGGTTGCTAGGGTATTCTGGGTGGTTGTCAGGCTGCTATGTGGTTTCTACAGTGTTCTGTTGTTACTAGGTGGTTGTTGGGGTATTCTGGGTAGTTGCCAGGCTGTTATGAGTATGAGTGTTGCTAGAGTGTTCTGGGTGGTTGTCAGGCTGCTATGTTGTTTCTAGGGTGTTATGTTGTTACTAGATGGTTGTTAGGGTATTCTGGGTAGTTGTCGGGTTTCTATGTGGTTTCTAGGGTGTTTTGTTGTTACTAGGTGGTTGTTAGGGTTTTTGGGTAGTTGTCGGGTGTCTGTGTTTTCTAGGGTGTTCTGTTGTTACTAGGTGGTTGTTAGGGTATTCTCTGTAGTTGTCAGCTTTCTATGTGTTTCTAGGGTGTTCTGTTGTTGCTAGACAGTTACTATGTGGTTGTCAAGCTGATTTGTGGTTTCTGGGGTGTTCTCTGTTGTTACTAGGTAGTTGTTTGGAGTTTTCTGTGTTGTTGCTAGAGTGTTCAGTGTTCTAGGTGGTTGTCAGGCTGATATGTGGTTTATATGGTGTTCTATTGTTACTAGGTGGTTGTCAGGCTGCTATGTTGTTTCTAGGGTGTTCTGTTGTTAATAGGTGATTGTCAGGCTGATATGTGGTTTCTAGGGTGTTCTGTTGTTACTAGGTGGTTGTCAGGCTGATATGTGGTTTCTGGGGTGTTTTCTTTTGTTATTATTATTTTCTGTGTTGCTGGGTTGTTTCTAGGCTGTTCTGTTGTTACCAGGTGTTTGTTGAAGTATTCTGGGTGGTTGCTAGGGTATTCTGGGTGGTTGTCAGGCTGCTATGTGGTTTCTACAGTGTTCTGTTGTTACTAGGTGGTTGATGGGTTATTGTGGGTGGTTGTCAGGCTGCCATGTGTTTTCCAGGGTATTCAATAGCAGAAACTGGATGTTTTAGTTTGTCATCGTTCAGTGTAAACTCCATATGTCCTTTGTGACTGTGTTTTATTCATCAGGACAGTGAGAGACATGATATCAGAGCCCTTTCAGGAAGTGACATCAGCTGCTAATGTCTCACAAATGGCTTCCTCTGGAAGTGCAGTGTCATGTTGCTGAGACACGTTGACCATAAGCGCTTACACCTTTTATTCGCAGGCATAATAAAGCGTTATCGATCTGACAGATATTTAATATATTGTAATATGACAGAGAGGCTGTCCCGCTCACATCGGCGAGGGAACTGTCTCTGTTTGGTGCGGTTAGAGTGGATTTGACTGGGACAGAGTTGGCATAACCTGTGGGAGCTCTAAACGCTGACCGCAGCACTTTAAAATAGATTTACGAGCGTCTTTAGAGCACGCTAACATCGTTAGCATGCGCGGGACCCTTCCCTTTAGTGGAGGAGCTTTAGAAACCGCAGATTAGATGCGAAAAATCACTCTCCGTCTGTCAAAGGTTATTTATGCACAGATAAAAACAAGAAGAGACACTCGACACAGAACAATAGCACTAAAGTCCCGTGTGAACGGCGCAATGCACAGAACGCAGCGTTTGCTCTTCCTCTCTGGCTTAATTGTGATCCTTGTGCAGTTTGACTCTCCATGGGAAGGAAAGTTGTCAGCTTGACCTTTACTAGCAGCAGTCGTTAGGCCACAGCTGAGTGATGGCGCGCTTGTTTCAGCACACTTGTTAAGCGAACACTTCTGTGTTGTTAATGGTGTTAGTGGTGTTCTGACTGTGAGTGAAGGTCATATTCATAATGAAGGATAAATAAAAACTTTCCCAACAGAACTATGAACAATAATTCAGCGCATTAGTTGATATTTTTAGCCTTGCTGGAATTCAACAATTATACAAATAAGAGATTAGCTACTGCACTGTGAGTTATATTTAAAGAACTGAACTGAAGTACAAATGGAGATAATATTGTCATTAATTCATGCTTGTATTATGTATTTTGTACATACTTTTATATGATATAATTTATTTATTTTTTTTTATTCATTATTGATGATAAATCACCACATTTAATAGATGAGATTGCCACTGAAGCAGTATTTATTTGCTACAAAATGTGCATTTTATATCTTTGTAATTGTGTATTTTATTTGTGGATATTATATATAACATTTACATGTAATCCCAAAATAAAATAATCTTTTGTTGATTTAAATAGTCTTCTAATTTAGAATAATTAATTTAATTAATTTAAATTTAATTCAGAATAGTAATTTTAAAAGTTTTCTTTCCAAAAAATGGTGAATAATAATAGCAGTAAATTGCCTGAAAGCTGGAGCATTATTTTATTTATTTATTGAACCACATTTAAAAATATCCAGCTTATTTTATTTATTTACAGAACCTCGTGTATATTAGCCAGCTTTTTTTTTTTTACTTACTAAACCACATGTATGTTAGCCAGCTTTTTTTTTTTTTTTACTTACTAAACCACATGTATGTTAGCCAGCTTTTTAAATTTAATGTAAACTATTTATTTATTTTATTTTATTATTTTAATTTTGATTATTTTATTTTATTTATACACAGAACCGTATGTATATTATATTAGCCATCTTATTTTATTTGATTTACAGAACCTCATGAATCTTAGCCAGCTTATTTTATTTTGATTTATAAAACCACTTCTTTTAGCCAGCTTTATTATTTATTGTATTTTATTTTATTTACAGAACCACATGTATATTAACCAGCTTTATTTTATTTTATTTTATTTTATTTTACTTACTAAACCACATGCATATTATCCAGCTTTTTAATTTCATCTAATTTTTATTTTAATTTAATTTAAAAATTTTACATTATTTTATTTTAATTATTTTTTTTGTTTTATTTTATTATTTTCATTTTGATTGTTTTATTTTATTTATTCACAGAACCATATGAATATTAGCCAGCATTTTTTTTTTACCAAACCACATGTATATTAGCCAGCTTTTTTTATTTTATTATATTTATTTTATTGTATTTTATTCATAGAACCACACGTATATTAGCCAGCTAATTTTATTTATTTTATAGTTGTTTTTATTTTATTTACAGAACCACATGTAGATTAGCCATCTTATTTTATTTTATTTTTTCCACAAGCAAATCTATTTTTTTTTTATTTTATTGTTTTAATTTTGATTATTTTATTTTATTTATTCACAGAACCATATGTATATTAGCCAGCTTATTTTATTTGATTTACAGAACCTCATGTTATGATATTTGATTTATAAAACCTTGTCTATTTATTATTTATTGTATTTAATTTTATTTACAGAACCACATGTATATTAACCAGTATATTAACCTTTATTTTAATTTAATTTAAAAAAAATCCATTATTTTATTTTAATTTATTATTTTGTTTTATTTTATTATTTTAATTTTGATTGTTTTATTTTATTTATTTACAGTACCATATGTATATTAGCCAGCTATTTTTTTCTTTTTCTTTTTTTTTACCAAACCACATATTAGCCAGCTTTTTAAAATTTTTAATTAAATTGATTTTTAATTAATTGTGGTATTTACAGAACCACATGTAGATTATCCATTTTATTTTATTTTTTCCCCAAGCATAAAAATTGATTAACTGACCTGAAACGCTTTCTCATTTACCCTCCACCATTAAGCCATTATTATTATTGATCTCTATTCTATTCTTCTAAACTTTTCATGTAATTTTCACAGTAATGGCAGCAAATTTTGTTTAGGAAGAATGTTTAGTCTAATACTTTATTTTTATTGTAGCTTTATTTCTTTTCACTAATGATTTTAATAGCTTTAGCTAATGATAAGCCTCTATTCTATTCTATTCTATTCTATTCTATTCTATTCTATTCTATTCTGTTCTGTCTCTGTAGATCTGTGGTGTGTTTGTCAGTGATGGATGACGCTGAATCGTCTGCTTGTTTGCAGTGTGGGGGTCAGTGATCTGCAGAAGGTTCTAGATCAGCAGTCTGGATCTGTATTTCCATTCTCTGAGGGTCTGGTGGCTCTGTGTGGGTTTGGTCATTGCTTCCATCATCTTTCCCTGTAGTTCTTCTTTTTTTATTTGGTGTGTTTTTTCAGCATGTGTCCTTTGGGATGAATCCTTGTGGGCATTTTACATTAAACTACGGTAGATTGCACCAGCCCGCCGCACGCACACCCCTGCATCATCTATTTCTTGCCTTCGCTCCTTCCTTCCTGTCAAAACGCAACGTCCCACAGGGCAAAGAAAAGAAAGATTAAACAGAGTGAGGAAATAATTGAGAAAAAAATAAGGTGGTGGGGGAGAGGAAATAGTGGAAGTTATTATATTAAAACATGAAAGGGAAATAAAAACGAGGGGAAGTGCCGAATTCGGGGATGAGTTTCACTGCCGGGCCGGACTGATCATCTTGAGAACTTAATTCAGAGACGCACATGTGGAATACTCACATGTTTTGGCCATAATGTGAGGTACACTAAGATTTAAAGCTTAAAACTAGCACTTTTTAGCACAAATATGCTAGGAAAAGTAGGTAAATATTGTTATAGGGACAAAAAAATTAAATGGGAACAATTTTAATCGCTGTACTTGGATCTCAGTGATGCAAAAATAACACAGCAGACTAGTTTTTATGACAGTTGTTTATGCAACTGGCTCCTGGTTTGATTATCCTAGAATGGCTGTGCTTTGCTTCAGGCCTCTTGAAATTTTTACCATTAGAGCCTACCGCGGTACAACAAAAGGCTAGATTCCTGCACAAGAACTGGATATTGTCAGTGTTTAAATGTGGAGTTGCTTGTTCAGCCTGAAGTAACATCAAAATCCCATTTAGAGAGGTCAAAGTTCACAGAGCTAGATCTAAACCGCTCCGCTGCTGGTTTTAGTGTATTCGTGTACAAAACCGAGAAAACAACGGAAAACAAACAGACCTCCAAGGAAAGCAAGAAGGCCGGATTCAATGGCGGCCAAGCGGGGTGCCGTCTCTTCTCAATGAAGCGTAATTGTCCCTGAGTGCCCCGAAATGACACGTTCACGTCTAAACTGTTATTTCCATTTGATCCTTTCGAGACACAGCGCGTCTTAGACTCTCATCACCGGCTGAACGCCTGTAATTACGGGCGGCTCAGATAATTGTGTCCAAAGTGACATCCGGCCCATCTCACCCACAAATCAAATTACATTTATACACGGAGAAATCCAGAAAATGTAAACTAGATCCGAGACGAGCTGAGGCGAAACTAAAAGACGTTCAAAAGAGTGAGACTTATGTAGCGTGAAACAGTTTGTTTGAGGAATAGATGTTAAATTGTATTCTTTCTATGTTCTTTTATTCGTTCTTGAGTTTCTCAAGCTTTAGGACATTACACAAGGTTGTCCGCATATACACTAATGGTCAAAAGTGGTCAAAATAATGGTCAAAATAAACAAACAAACATTCCTTTCTCGAATATGTAGTGTCAGTAAGTAATATTTGAATGTTTTTGAGAAAAGTTTACGCTCACTAAGGCTTCATTTACTTGATACAGTTAAAGTAATATTGTCAAATAACCAAAGTTGTACAAGAATGTGGAAGACGATCATACGATGCGAAGATCTAGTTTCTGCAATTTGAGGTCACTTACCATAGAAATATTGTGTTTTTGAAAACATTTATCCTATTATAGTGCCACCTATGGTTCGATCTCCATGAAACATGCATGCTTGTTTTGAATTATGTTTTGCATGTGCTCACTTGAGGCAAAGTTGCTTAGTATGAGGAGGTCTATCAAATGATATGAAGATTGTGTGGATGTGTGAGACACCACGTGATTAGAGAGGTGTTAAACTCTCAACCTAGTGTCCGATTTCCTTAATTCTTACAGATCTCTAGGGCTGTGAGTAAAACATGCCCACCAAGTTTCATTCCAATCCGCCTTAGCTAACCTTGTCTAATACGTGCTCAAAATTCATTGGCCGATGGATGTTTTTTTGAGATAGATGAGTGGCACTTTAGAGAAAGTCAGTCGGACCAACTGATACGTTGTTATAGCCTTTTTTAATGTTTTTTTTTTTCTTGTTATAGCGCCACCAAGTATCCAAAACATGTTTTTTTAGGGTGACTTCAGATTGAGGCCTTACATACGTGTTCCAAGTTTGGTGAAAATATCTTATTCCATTCAAGAGTTATAGGCGTTTTAGTAAAAGCAGCTCCAGCCTCTACAAATGTTTTGCCGTTCTGTGGCGACAATGAGTCGAAAGTTCGAAACTTTTCTTTTGAGAATTATTGATTTTCACTTTCCAGAGAATCTTCCTGCACAAAAACAAAAACAAAAAAAAAACTTTAAATTTCACTGAGTGACGATTGAATCTAGGGCATGAGTTTGGGCCGTTGCGAGGCAACATGCCCACCCAGTTTCGGTCAGACTCTGCTAATCTTGTCTAACAAGTGCTCAAAATTCATTGGCTGATGATGACCCTTTTTTTAATGCGAATGTCCTCATAGTAGCTTGTGGCATTTTTGGAAAAAGACACGACATACCACTTTTCAAGTCATGAGGACTAATGGCTACATAGTTACAGCCATTTTTATGTTGTTTTTTCCCATGTTATAGTGCCAGCAACTGGTCAAACTCTTTTTTTTTTTTTTTTTATTGTGACCTCAGATTGAGCTCTTACATACGTGTTCCAACTTTGGTTCAAACATCTCTTTTTATTCAAGAATTATAGGCATTTAAAAAAAAGTGGCTCCACCCCTTACAAATGTTTTGCCGTCCATCTCTTTCCATTCAAGCCATTCTATTTCCATTTCATTTTCCATTCAATAGTGTCACAACATTGAGTCAAAAGTTCAACTTTTTTTTGATAAATATTGTTATTTAGTCTCCAGAGAATCTTTCTGCACTGGTTTGGTTCCGATCAGGTGAAAACCTAGGACAAGTTTGCAAAAGTAGGTTTTTCAAAAAATCCAAAGTACCCAAAAATTTTGCTGGGTGATGATGCCCACCAAGTTTTGATTGGCCTCCGCTAACCTTGTCTAATTCACTGGGTGATGGCCATGTTTTTTGAGATGCATGAATGTCCTCATAGACACTTGTGGCACTTCGGACAAAGATGCTGTATACCAACATTCAAGTCAATCGTAGTGGGTACGTAGTTATAGCTTTTTCCCCTGTTATAGCCCCACCAAGTAGTCAAACATAATTTTTTTGTTTGTTTATTTGTTTTTGTTTTTTTAAAACGTTGACATCAAATTGAGATCCTACAAGTTCCAAGTTTGGTGAAAATATCCCTTTTCATTTAAGAATTACAAGAATTTTAGTAAGAGCGGCTCTGCCCCTCACAAATGTTTTGGCATCCCTGTCACAACAGTGAGTCGAAAGTTAAACTTTCTTTGATCATTTTTGATATTCACTCTCCAGAGAATTTTTCTGCGCTGGTTTGGTTCCAATGGGGTGGAAAACCTAGGACTAGGTTTTACCAAAAATCCGAAATACCCGCAGATCGAGTGACAATCGAAAATGTCTGAAAACTTCACAGTGACGATTAAATCGGAGGCATGTGTTTTGTCCATCGTGAGCTAAGGCTTCCAACGATATAAAACAACAATATTGGGCCTGCGACTAATGGTTTAAAAATCCCTGTCAGGCCAATTGGGGTGAGCCTTGGTGACGTTGTAGATGGTGTGAGTACTAAAATCCCTCCAAGTTTCAAGTCTCTATGACAAATAACCATATTTGAATGATTTCTGAAGAATCATGTGACATTAAAGAATGGAGTAATGATGCTGAAGCTTTGACTCATAGCTTTGGCTTACAACATGTTCACATAGAAAACAGTTCTTTTTTTAATTGAACAAATGCAGACTAGGTGAGCAAAAGACACTTCTTTCAAAGGCAATTTCAGGTTTTTTTATTCCAAACATTTGGCCTTTAGTGTATTTGGATTTGGATTTGGATTTTGCGTCTGATATCCCAGAGTGTAGCGTTCGCAGCCCGAACGATCCATTAAAGAGCTCATCTAAACCCTCGCGAGGTCCTTTTTCATTTCTCAACAAGAGCGATACTCGAGTCCTCGTTCAAAGGCCCGAGAAGTCAAAGCTCTGTTCAATAACCTCATATTCTCAAAACAACCAGATTACACGCGGCAGCTGCTCCGCAGGGTTATGAGCGGCCCGCACTTCTTTAGCCGCTACAGATACATCTTCATTTCAGGCTTCCAGCTATTTTTACCCATCCTCAACTCTGGCTTATGCGCTCGCTGTAGGATCCCTGTACAATTACTCTCGTCTGAAGGATTGTGGCCGTGGCTTATTGCTTTTTAAGCGTTGAGGAATGTGCAGGGATGACGCTTCGCGCGGGAATAAAGGTCTAGACGGAGGCTTCACCTTTCATATTGCATACTTATATTGCCATCTGTGCCTCGTGTTATCAAACGCCAACAAGAAAGACTTCAGTGACCCGAGTGGAAGTAGACGGCGTATTTAATTTGAGGAGATGAAAACAAGACCATGGGGGGTACAAATACAGTCCGTTCAATATGCCAGACTATTTTAAGGTCCTGAGGACCATTTGAAATCAGGATTTCATGTATGTAATGGGGACTGCACATGATTTTAGTTATGATTGGTTTTCTTCACTGTATTGACAAATGTGAAAATTACTCTGGAGTCCTTGGTATACCTTACCTAATTTTCCCCCCTAAAATGTTCCTGTTGGGAAATCTGAATCATTTTAGTGAAACAGTTCATTCTGTTTCTGGGCTGTTTAAATCAATGAATCAAGTTAATGATTTGCAAATTGAATGAATGATTCACACTAGAAATAAGTTTCCAATCAAATAAATGATTCACTGAACAATTTGTTCATTTTGTTTTATACATCTGATTTAATTTAATCAAATACACTTTCCTAAAAAGTTCCTCTTGACTAGCTTTGGGATGTCTGAATCAATTTAGGGTGTAAGTTCATTCAGTTTGTGGGTTGTTTTAATAAATGAATCAAGTTATTAAAAAAGTTATTTAAAAATTCATTCATTCATTCATTCGTTCGTTTTAAATTGACTAGCTTTGGGAAATCTGAATCATTTTAGGGAAACGTAGTTTGTGTGCTGTATAAATAAATGAATTAAATGACTTGATTATTCAATTATTTATTTGATTTTCATATCATTAAGTTGATTCAAATAATTTATAAATCAAATTGATTCATTCTTCAATCAGTGATTCATCAATTAATTTGGCAATCAGTTTGTTCAGTTTGTGTGCTATATAAATAAAGTATTTGAATGACTTGATTCCTGAATCATTTATTTGATTTTCAGATCATTAAGTTGATTTAAATAATTTGCCAATCAAAATGATTCATTCATCAATCAGTAATTCATCAATTCATTCGATTGCTGAATCATTCATTTAGTTTGTATTTTTTAGGAATCAGTTCATGAAGTTTGTGTGTTGTATAAACGAGATTTAAACAACTAGATTAAATCATTTATTTGATTTTAAGTCACTAAATTTATTCAAATCTTTTGGGAATCGGTTTGCTCAGTTTATGTGCTATATAAATAAATGACTTGATTTTTGAATGGTTTTATTTGATTTCCAGATCATGAAGGTGATTCAAATAATTTGCAAATCAAAATGACTTATTCATCAATCAGTGATTCATCAAATTATTCAATTCCTGAATCATTCATTTAGTTTAATCATTTTTGGGAATCAATTAGTTCAGTTTGTGTGCTGTATAAATAAAATGTGTTGAATTACTTGATTCTTGAATAATTTATCTGATTTTCTGATCATTATGTTGATTCAAATAATTAAGTTGATTAAAATAATTTGCAATTCAAAAGGATGCATTCATCAATTAGTGATTCATCAATTCATTCAATTGCTGAATCATTCATTTAAGTTGAATATTTTTTGGGAATCAGTTCATGAAGTTTGTGTGTTGTATAAATGAGATTTGAACAACTTGATTAAATCTTATATTTGATTTTAAAATCATTAAGTTGATTCAAATAATTTGCAAATTAAAAGGATTCATTCATCAATCAGTGATTCATCAATTTATTCAATTACTGAATCCTAAATTTAGTTGAATCTTTTTTTGGGGGGAATCAATTAGTTTAGCTTGTCATTTAGTTGAATCACTTTTGTGAATTAGTTTGTTCAATTTGCGTGTCGTATAAAAATGATTTAAATCAATTTATTCAATTACTGAATCATTCATTTAGTTGATTTTTTTTTTGTGAATCAATTAGTT
>NC_133367.1:13501888-13619388 GCF_049309525.1 Garra rufa | reverse complement strand
TGGGTCTTTAAATATTTAATAATTAAATATAATAACATTATTATTACTATTTATATTATTATTATTATTAGTATAGTAGTTTACAATTTATTTGTATATAAAAAAATATTAAAGCAAATTACGTATTTCCTTTTTAAATAATACACATTTGTTACTTTAAATATTTTTAAATAGATGGATATTTAAATATTTTATCTTTTAAAATCCTTATTTAATATTCAATCTATTTAAATAATAATACTACTGCTACTAATAATAATCATAATGTTTAAATCAGAACATTATTTAGGCCTACATATTTAGAGTCAGCACACATTATTAATCTTTTATTATTAACCTTTTAATCAAAATGTTTTTTACCACATACCATTTATTGAAGTTAATTTTATTAATTACATTTGATTTTCTTTATTATTTTATATTATTTATGACATTTAATACAAATAGTATAATATAACTATTTACACACAAACGTGTGTGTGTGTGTGTGTGTGTGTGTGTGTGTGTGTGTGTATGCGCTATTTATAAGTATTAAAGGTCCACTGAAGTGCCTTGAAACATGCAGCGATATTCTATGTGGTGACGTACTTTTAACTGAAACAAAAAACATATCGCCCAGCCCCGCCCACTTATTTTGAATAGCCAATAGCGTTCCATTAATATCTGCTCGGGCCAGAGCCGTTGAGTTCGGTAAAGCTGCATTTGTGCATTTGTAAGCTTATGACAGCCACAGACTAATAAATCACCCACAGATTCAATATGAAACTCTTGCTAAAACAAAATAGTGATCATAATCATGCTGAGGTTGTGTAGTTTAATACATGCCGATCGCACAAATGAGCGCATGATCTGCTCCGGGTTAATGCGTCTCTGTGTAGGGGGCGGGACATTACGGACTCTAGAGAGTATTTGATTGGACAGAACGTTTGATGAGAAACTGAAGTGCACGGTGATATCATCAAAATCGTTGATTCATATTGGCGGAAGTGACGAGACTGTAAGTTTTGAATGCTCATATCTTGTAAACGCGAATTTTGTCATTGTTTTGAAGCACACTAGCTTATAGATAATCTTAAGGCTAATATATTCATACTTAAAGCCACAAAACTTTAATTTTGATTTCAGGGGGACTTTAATAATATTATAACTGTCATCGATTGAACTGGAGTTGTGAAATTGTCATGCCAAACTCATATGCATACAGTATTTCATGCATAATGTGGCGTCTCGCACCTGGTTGAGGTGCTGTAGTGAGTGACACACACACATACTGTAACACAGGTGTGTGTGAAGTATTTTTCATTTCATTTGATGGCAGCAGATGGACATATTTCAGAGAGGTGCAGCGGCTGTAACCCGCTCCTCGCGCCCGCTGCGCCTCAGCGCTCCTGTGATGATCTGCCGCTTTCAACCGCAAGAGGGGAACTTTATGAACGACTGGGAAGGAGGGATGAATAGTCCAGACGCTCTGTAATTCTCAACTCCATCAGCCTTTCCTTATCGCACCTGGAAAGAGTGCTCGCACACACTCTCTCAGTCGCACACACACACACCTGTGCGGCAAGGCTGGTGTTTAATGGAGCCTTAGCGGGACGGCGAGCGCAGCTGTGTTAAAGCGATAACGGGATGCTGACCCCGACATAGTCCATCTAACCCCGACCAGTCATTCACAAAGACCCTGAAAGAGAGACTGAGGGACGAGAGGGTAAAACACGGACGTGGAAGAATTTAGTTCATGTAACTCAAAAGGAGAGATTTTGACTGCTGATCATGCTGCTCTTTTCCATACGGTTGAGTTTGTGTTATTTTAGTATCACAGCTTTACTATTTTATTACTTAAATTCAATCATATTAAAAATATTAAATATAACTGATATTCGTTTGAAAATAGTATGTTATTCAAAATTGTACGTAATAAATAGATGATGTTATTAATTGTTAAATAGTTAAGTTGTGTTATTTCAATTTATAAAAAATTACTTATTAGTATTAAGTATTATTTATACTTTGTGTATTTTTCCAGAAATAATAATAATAATAATAATAATAAATATATTTTTAATATTTTCATAATTGAATATAATTTAGATTTAATACGTTTAATATGATTTTATTCAAATAATAAGTTAAAATAAGTAAATAAACTGTAAGATTAAAAATAGTAGCATATTAAAATACAAAATATTATTAATATTATTAATAATATTTAATAAATAATAATAATAATAAGAGTAGCATATTAAAATAAAACTATATAAATTCTACAAATAAAATGATATTTATTCAAAAATATTATGTTATTCAATATTTATCCTAATAAATTTAATACATTTATTGTATTTCAATTTATTAAAAATGACTAGTATTAAGTATTATTTATACCTTTTTACTTTATTTTTATAATTGAATATCATTTAGATTTAATACTTTAAATATGATTTCATTCAAATAATAAAATAGTAAATAAACGCTAATAATACAAATAGTAGCATATTAGAATTCAAAATATTAATTATTAATTAATAATATTTAATTATTAATAATAATAATAATAATAATAATAATAATAATAATAAATACTAGCAATAATAATACCAAGAGTAGAATATAAAAAAAAAATATCAAGTCTAAAAATAAAACAATTATTTGAAAATGTTAGGTCATTAAATATTTATCGTAATAAACAGATTATGTTAAAATATTTAATATTTTCACATTTTTATAATAATAATAATAATAATAATAATAATAATAATTAATAAATGAGTACATTTACATATTTAGTCAATTGCTTGCTTTGCCTCCGAAGTGACTTATTAAATATACCATTTATTGAAGTTTATTTATTGTATTTCAATTGATTAAAAATTATTTAAATTATTTTTTTTTTGTATTTTTCGGATATTATTATTATTATTATTATTATTATTATTATTAGTCTATTACAAACATTGAATTTTAACTAAAAAGTACATTTTAAAATATTAATAAACATTTGTTACTTTTAATATTTTTATGATACATAGATGTACATTTAATTCCCATTTAATATATATATTAGGGCCAGGACTTTAACACATTAATTTAGATTAATTAATTACACAAAAATAACGCATTAATTTTTTTTTACGCATTTTAATCGCACTTATTTTTGCACCGCGGAACGTTTCTCACTGGATGAGTTTCGGCAGACCGATTATACTGGAGCACCAACTAGCGTTCAGACAAAAACAAACCACAGTGAACTTGGACAAAGAAGCTGATGAGACCGCTTTGGCTGGCCCTGTGGATGGGAAATTTTGTTATAAAAACGAATGGCTGAAATGTAGGCTACTATATTTCTAAATATCCTATTACTACACTCAATGGCAATATTGCACTGGTCTGTTGGACTTGGTTGAACAAAAATAAACAATATTTTGTTGCTTAAGCTTATGTATTCAATCATTATGGTTCAATGGTATACTAAAAATCCATATGAAAAAAATTAACTTCTCAGGTCAAATATTTATATGCGATTAAAATGTGATTAATTTTGATTAATTAATTACAAAGCCTCTAATTAATTAGATTATTTTTTTTAATCGAGTCCCGGCCCAAATATATATATATATATATATATATATATATATATAGTGACCCTGGACCACAAAACCAGTCTTAAGTCGCTGGGGTATATTTGTAGCAAGATTTTTTGTAAAATTCCTATAAATATATCAATATATATATATATATATATATATATATATATATATATATATATATATATATTATTTTTTTTTGTTGTTGTTGTTGTTTTTTTTTTGTTTGTTTGTTTGTTTTAGTTGTATTTTAGATAACTGTAATAACCCTGTTATAATAACCCTCTATAAACTACAACCATACGGGACAGTCATATGGGTTTGGTCCAATATGATGTGTGAGGAAATATTGCGTTGAACATGTTTGTGAATGTAATGTGAGGAGGAGAGCAGGGCTCGTGTGGTTCAGACTGAAGTCATGTAGTCAGGGAAGGCCGGTGCGGCTAATAACGCTAATTGCTGCATCGCCCCGGCTGTCATTCTGAAGACAGATGAGTTCATTCATCAGCGTTCATAACAGCGGTGAGCAAGTGTGTGAGAAACTCATCAGTCACACACACACACACACACACACACACACACACACACACACACACACACACACACACACACACGCTCTGAACATGTGCGTCATACCGATGCTTTTGAAGCTTGACTGGTTGAAGATTCTCGCACCACGAATGTTGCATTTTGAAAACTCAAGTTAAAAGTCAAGAGTGTTTTGTACCTGATATTTATTCTGTCACTTACACTTTACTTGCACTTATCCTTTCATTCATTCATCATTCTTACTTTCATTCACTGTTTGTCATTCATGCATTATGTTGTTTTTATAGTCAAACTTTCTTTCTTTTTTCTTTTTTTTCTTTCTTTCTTTCTTTCTTTCTTTCTTTCTTTCTTTCTTTCTTTCTTTCTTTCTTTCTTTCTTTCTTCCATCATTTTTCTTTCATTCATTATTTTTCTTTCTTTCTTTCTTTCTTTCTTTCTTTCTTTCTTTCTTTCTTTCTTTCTTTCTTTTTCTTTCTCTTTCTTTTTTTCTTTCTTTTTCTTATTTATTTATTTATTTATTTATTTATTCATTTCCTTTAATCTTCTTTCTTTCTTTCTTTCTTTCTTTCTTTCTTTCTTTTTTCTTCCATCCTTTTTCTTTCATTCATTCATTCATTCTTTCATCATCCATCCTTTCTTTCCTTTATTTCTTCCTTTATTCCTTTCTTTTTCTTTCATTCATCCATCCATCCTTTCTTTCTTTTTTCTTTCTTTCTTTCTTTCTTTCTTTCTTTCTTTCTTTCTTTCTTTTTTCTTTTTTTCTCTTTCTTTCTTTCTTTCTTTCTTTCTTTCTTTCTTTCTTTCTCTTTCTTTCTTTCTTTCTTTCTTTCTTTCTTTTTCTTTCTTCCATCATTTTTCTTTCATTCATTTTTCTTTCCTTCTTTCTTTCTTTCTCTTTCTTTCTTTCTTTCTTTCTTTTTCTTTCCTCCATCATTTTTCTTTCATTCATTATTTTTCTTTCCTTCTTTCTTTCTTTCTCTTTCTTTCTTTCTTTCTTTCTTTCTTTCTTTCTTTCTTTCTTTCTTTCTTTCTTTCTTTCTTTCTTTCTTTCTTCCATCATTTTTCTTTCTTTCTTTCTTTCTTTCCTTTTTATTTTCTTTCTTTCTTTCTTTCTTTCTTTCTTTCTTTCTTTCTTTCTTTCTTTCTTTCTGGATCATTCCATCCATCCATCCTTTCTTTCTTTTTTCTTTCATTATTCCTGATTCCATGTTTCGTTTCATTTTCACTCCTTTGTTAGTTCCTACTTTCTGTCTTTCTTTCTTGTTTCTTTACCCCATTAGTTCTGTTTCTAAATTAGCTTTGGTTTCTTTTGCTTGTTTTTATTCATTCTCCTTTTTTCAATTGCTTGTACTTTCTTTTGTTCATTGTATTATTCTTGATTTCTTTCATCTTTCACTTCTTTCACACATTGTTTTCATTCTTTTTTTAGTCCCTTCTCTCTTTATTTTTCTCTCATTCCTTCTACACAGGAACAATAGTGTCAATCAATAGGAGAGCAAACATCTTATCGTGTTCGGCTCGCTGTGTTCATTTGCCCTTTGCTGACTCATCCGCTTCCAGATAGTGAGGGAGTGTGAAAGAAAGCAAGAGAGGAGGATGAAGAGGAGAGAAGTGCCAGCAGGCCAGTGCTAGGCTTGTTAAAAACACACTAAGTTTCCTAACATGTACAAATGACAGCGAGGAGAGAGACACCCAGTGGCACAGCCCACAATCATCACAGTAAATAACAACAACAACAGCAAAGGGAAACGGGTGGGAAAACAACACTGAAAAATTGGTCAAACTTGATCAAAGATATGTTTGTGTGTGAGCGGGAGCCGCGGTGTTTACGCACAGTTTTCCTACGATCAAGCCTCGCGGCACTCTGGGAACAGCACTGCTGCGGCTGATGGATGCTGCTCTTACCTGATTCACTTCAACGACTGAAGATCACAGCGCAGAAAACACACTCCAGTACACACGCCTCTCGACACACAAACAGTGCAGTGCTGCACTTCAGCGTCTGTGGGTTTGCATCATGTCATCTGATTAGCATCAGTCATTAGATCTGTGTAAGTCAGTCATCACTAGTACTGCTGCTGCTCACGCTGAGCTAATTAAACATCTGATTGTTAAACACCAGTGAGGAACTCCTGATGGACGTTCGTGACCCAGAACACCCTAGCAACTGCATAGTGACCACCCAGAAGACCTTAGTAACTTTATAGTAACCACCTAGAACAACTCAGTAACTGCATTGCAACAACCAAGAACACCTTAATAATTGCATAGCAACAACTGAAAATGCCTCAGTAACTGTATAGAAACCACCCACAACTAAATGGTGTATTCAGAACACCCTAGCAACTGCATAACGACCACCCAGAACATCTTAGTAACTACATAGGAACTGTAGAGCAACCACCTAAAACATATTAGTAACTGTATATAAACCACCCAGAACACCCTAGAAACTGCTTAACAACCATCCAGTACACATTAGCAACTGCTTAGCAACAACCTATTAACCATCTCAAATGCCCGATCAACTGCTTAGCAACTATTCAAAACACCCTACCACCTTCATAGCCTAGCAACTGCATAGCTACCAACCAGAAATCCATAGAAACTGCTTAGCAACCTCCTAGAACACCCTAGCAACTGCTTAGCAACAACCTATTAACATCTAGAAAGCCCAATCAACTGCTTAGCAACCGACCTATTAACCATCTAGAAAGTCTGATCAACTGCTTAGCAACTATGTAAAACACCTTAGCACCTTCATACCCTAGCAACTGTATAGCAACTACATAAAATGCCTTAGTAACGGCATAGAATTTACCCAGAGCTCCATAGAAACTGTTTACTAAACACCCAGAAGACTCTAGCAACTGCTTAGCAACAACCTATTAACCATCTAGAATGACCAATCAGCTGCTTAGCAACTATTCAAAACACCCTAGCACCTTCATAGCCAAGAAAGTGCATAGCTACCAACCAAAGTCCATAGAAACTGCTTAGCAACAGTTCAGAACACCCTAGCAACTGCTTAGCAACCAACCTATTAACCTTCTAGAAAGCCTGATCAACTGCTTAGCACCTATTTAAAACACCTTAGCACCGCCATACCCTAGCAACTGTATAGCAACAGCCTAAAATGCCTTAGTAACAGCATAGAATTTACTCAGAGCTCCATAGAAACTGTTTACCAAGCACCCAGAACACCCTAGCAACTGCTTAGCAACCAACCTATTAACCATCTAGAAAGCCTGATCAACTGCTTAGCACCTATTTAAAACACCTTAGCACCTTCATACCCTAGCAACTGTATAGCAACCGCCTAAAATGCCTTAGTAACAGCATAGAATTTACCCAGAGCTCCATAGAAACTGTTTACCAAGCACCCAGAACACCCTAGCAACTGCTTAGCAACAACCTATTAACCATCTAGAATGACCGATAAGCTGCTTAGCAACTATTCAAAACACCCTAGCACCTTCATAGCCTAGAAAATGCATAGCTACCAACCAAAATCCATAACTGCTTAGCAACAGCCCAGAACACCCTAGCAACTGCTTAGCAACCAACCTATTAACCTTCTAGAAAGCCTGATCAACTGCTTAGCACCTATTTAAAACACCTTAGCACCGCCATACCCTAGCAACTGTATAGCAACAGCCTAAAATGCCTTAGTAACAGCATAGAATTTACTCAGAGCTCCATAGAAACTGTTTACCAAGCACCCAGAACACCCTAGCAACTGCTTAGCAACCAACCTATTAACCATCTAGAAAGCCTGATCAACTGCTTAGCACCTATTTAAAACACCTTAGCACCTTCATACCCTAGCAACTGTATAGCAACCGCCTAAAATGCCTTAGTAACAGCATAGAATTTACCCAGAGCTCCATAGAAACTGTTTACCAAGCACCCAGAACACCCTAGCAACTGCTTAGCAACAACCTATTAACCATCTAGAATGACCGATAAGCTGCTTAGCAACTATTCAAAACACCCTAGCACCTTCATAGCCTAGAAAATGCATAGCTACCAACCAAAATCCATAACTGCTTAGCAACAGCCCAGAACACCCTAGCAACTGTTTAGCAATGACCTATTAATCATCTTGAAAGCCTGATCAACTGCTTAGCAACTATGTAAAACACCTTAGCACCTTCATACCCTAGCAACTGTATAGCAACCGCCTAAAATGCCTTAGTAACTGCATAGAATTCACCCAAAACTTCATAGAAACTGCTTAGCAATCACCCAAAACACCCTAGCAACTGCTTAACAACTATTCAAAACACTGTAGCACCTTCATACCCCAGCAACTGCATAGACACCAACCAGAAATCTGTAGAAACTGCTTATCAACCACCTAGAACACCCTAGCAACTACTTAGCAACAACCTATTAACCATGTAGACTGCTCAAACAAGTTTTTAGCAACTATTCAACACACCCTAGCAATTGCATCCATTATGCCATGTCAGCCACGTACAGCAGAATATCCTATAAACTATATAGCAACCAGAACACCCTAGCAACTGCATAACAACCACCCAAAACAACCTAGCAACCAGGAATGTTTTAGATTTTAATTCACTACAATTCCAAAATTGAATTAAGTTTGGATAAAGATAGCCAACAGCTTGCTGAATGGAGTTATAACTGGAATTTTCAAACCAGAAAAAGTTTTTTGACAAAGCCTTAGCAACAAATTGATACTCCGTAGCATCTTACATGAACATGCTTCCAATAAAAGTCACGTTGTATAGTTGTTTTAAGCCTCATATCTATTTTTAGCGTAATTTTTCCAGCTCTTCAGTAAGCATGGTTTTAAGGCCGCTATAGTGAAAACTAAAATTATGAATTAGACATCTTGTTCGGTAAGATATAAAGTTTTTTTTATTGGTGTTATCACAGAGTGCGGGTAGAGATTTGACTCTGCTAAGCTCAGCTTGTCCTAATGAGATGTTACAAAAAGAAAGCGAGAGACGCGGAGGCAGTTTTTATCTGCAGCTCGGCAAATGATTGGAAATTTGCTCATTATGCAGCTCCGCAAATAAGGAAGTGGAACATGTAGCTGTAATTATACATGGGAGAGGGATGGCGAGTCATTACCTTGGCTGCGTGAAATAACGCCGATGTCTCTAATCTCAGAGATTTTCCATCCTCATTGTCAGGCGGGCTGGTGGCGGAGCGCTGACGACTTGACAAATCAAGCCGCTGGAAAACTGTTGATTAAGAGCTTATGTCTGTTTGGACAGAATTTAATTGACAAACTCGTTTATCTTCAGTTCTTCCTTCTAATGGTTTTCCTAACGTGGTGTCAAACTCTCTTTTCACACTTTTCTGTTTTGCTTCGTACGTCTTGTTGTTTTTCGTCATAGCCCTCGGGAAGGAGTTCAAAGCTGCTAACGCACTACAACGAAATAAAATTAGCCCATTTATTCGTAATCGCCAAGACATGGACAGGAACATTGGTTGACATTACAGCGGATCTGATTAAGGCCACGAGGCAGGACCGTCTAATGGTCTCCTCAGTGCTAACACCTCCCTACAATCCTAAAAGCATATTACCTTCTTGAAAACATAACGGTGCCCGTCTTGCCCGATCAATGCGCTCTGGGAAACATAGCAGTCGATGACAATAACATCACGGGAAATAAGTACGAGAGCCTTGTCTACTTATGACAGCTCAGGAGGCGATGAATGTAGAGCGTCTGAATTGAACGGTGGCTCATTTGCCTCATGACGCACTTGTTAGGTTAGATGATGGCTAATATTCCCTGACGGTTTCCAAACGTGTGTGTGTTTGCCTCCAGAGGCCCAGAAGAAACTTATTGCTCAGATCTTTTTCTTTTATCCCTCAGGAAACTTTTGTTACTAAGTATTAACATCGTCTTTGTTGTTTCTCTTAACGTTTCTGTTTTAGCATACTGTAAGTATATGTAACTGGTAACTTGGTTTGAGAAAGAAGTAGCAGACTTCTTCAAAAGTCTTCTTTTGATCTGTTTCATCTTATTTCTGTCTACACAGGGGTGCCGAAACTCTGTCCTGGAGGGCCGGTGTCTTGCAGATTTTAGCTCCAACTTGCCTCAACACACCTGCTGGGAAGTTTCTAGTATGCCTAGTACGAGCTTCATTAGCTGGTTCAGGTGTGTCTAATTAGGGTTGGAGCTAAACTTTCAAGGACAGTGGCCCTCCAGGTCAAGTTTGGCCAGCCCTGGTCTAGAAGAAAGTTTTAGTTTAGAGACTTGATCTCACAATCAAAACTTTTGCAGTAATTTAACAATTAAAACACCCTAGCAACTAGTTTGTGTGTGTGTGTGTGTGTGTGTGTGTGTGTGTGTGTGTGTGTGTGTGTGTGTGTGTGTGTGTGTGTGTGTGTTCTTTCTTTCTGATGGGGTCACATCACAACTAGATAAATCAGTGTTTAACAACTTTTTATGCGTTTTGGCTTTTCATGTACATGACAGCAGCGTTTTAGGGCCCTGAAAATGCAAACTTTTGAAAAATGGTTTCGAAGTACAAGTTTTAGAAATCAATGCCGTTATCGTTTTGGTGCAAACTACAAAAACACAAATTTGTGAAAACAAAAATGCACATTACGTGTTCAGTCCATATGTATGCGTGAATATGTAGTCGAAGACTATATATCTGCACAGCGGGGGTGCGCCGATAAGTCAATTTGTGGATTCTACAGATTTGATTCTGTGATTTTCAGGAATGCATCGTTTCTGAGCTTAGCTTTAGCGTGCTTTAGAAACAGCTGTACTCTGCTTGCGTATGGCGATACAGTGCTTTGAGTATTTAAGACATACTGCTGCTGCACAAATAGCATAAAATAACCTATAGCAGATCTATACAGGTGGAGCTGGGGAAGATGGAGGGTTTCAGATGAACTCTGAAAGCGCGCTGTGAAATGCCCAAGCGAATGCTACCAGCCTTTTGAATAACTGCAAGCGGCAAGCTCATTGGTTGCGTATGCAAGATGAACCAATCAGCTTGTGCCAAGGTGTATAACTTTGTGATATCATCAGTTATGTTAACAACCCGTCAGCCTGCATCATCTAGAGTTTCATGGCAGAACTAGGTATTTCTAGGAACTCAAGTTTGGGGGAACTAAATAAGTTCCTATTTCGGACTAAGGGCTAAAGCAGTTCTATAGGAACTACCAGTGACATAAGTTTACTCTGATTGGCCAAACGCATGCAAGACACCAGCTACCCGGCAAAACACTGTGCAACATGGATCAAATAAACTTGGGTACAACATGGGGCTTTTACACCACAAAGAACATTTTGATAGTTTCTAGAACTGTTCAGACTGCAAGAACTAGGAACGCATTTCATTCTGCTTTGAGGAATTAAAGGTTCTACTTCAGTGTCTAAAACTGTCTGAAACAGTTTTGTAGGAAGTACCAGTGAAGCAAGTGTGCGCTGATTGGCCAAACACATACAAAACACTGGCTACTCTGCATTTTTAAAAATCTGTGTAAAAATATTTACTCCACGAACATGGAAAACACTGATAATAACGGCATTTAGCTACCTTTTGTCTGCAGCATTGTGTTCTTTTCTCAGCCTCAGTAAGATTTAGTCCGAATTCTGTGGTCTTTTAATCATGTAAATTGTGCGTTTACATTCCAGTTCCATTATAATGAAACCCATGACACACACCAAAAAAAAACAGCTTGATTACGGCGTCTTATATTCACTGGTTGTTGACATTTGTAAATGGCATGAATAAAGACATCGTTGTCGGTCGCTTCAGAGTACCTGCTGCCGATCCGAATGCAATCAGGAAAATGGCCCGAGTGTTTTTCTAGGAAGCACCATGCTGGCTAGTTCCTAGAACTGTTCCTATAACTTCCTAGTGGTGCGAAAGCCCCTAATTGTAGTATTTTTATTGGTTGGTCTGTACATGTAGGTCATGACGCAAACAAACTGTGGGATGATCATGCAATTATCTTGGGTCGCAATACTGTAACAATGGCCGTCTTTGAACCTCTCTCACTGTACGACATAGGATAATCAGGATTCCCGATCATAGTTATTGCCACGATTGTTTCACGATGGCAATCTGTCATCTAGGACAGCTGAAAAGCTGCTTTAAAAAAGTCACACCCAGATTTAGACTGTAGCGTGTCAAATGTTAAGCAACAAGCTAGCAACCTCAGCCAAACTGTTGCTCTCTCAATATGTCCAGTTCATCTCAATGTTTCTTGTGTTGTTGTCCCTCCGTGTGGTAAGACCCTCATGTGGCGCGTTTGTCCATCAGGTCCATTTTAATCTGAAGGCGGCAGGCGGCCTGATAAAATGTCCAGTAATTACCATCAGCCGGCCAGAGCATGTGTCGCCAGCTTATCTGAGGCTCTCACGCTCCGCTGCCGCTTCGCTTCATCTTTCAGAACCCCATCAGATATCCCGGGATGCTGGACGGTGCCATGCCGTGGATAATGACCCCTGAGACTGGACTGATTCAGCTGTCCCACCACCGCTCTTGTCTGTGAGTTACGGCTTCTATTGCTAACGCTATCTCGAGTCTCTGTCAATGCCCGATTTCTTTTGCCATCCATTGAGCGAATCAAAGTTGGATTAAGGAGAGCGCCGTGTGAATTCGCCAGAGGTTTCCACAGCCAAAGACCTTGATTAGCCTCAATCTAGGATTTAATTGCTCACTGCCCCGTGCAAGTACAAACCATTAAGAGAAAATTAAGACTTGGTGATTAAACAGTCACTAGTCTTTGTCCTTTTTCCTCATAGATTTTCCCATAATGCTTTGAGGTGAGATTAACTGCAGTCTTTTATCCATGTTTAAGAGCTCACCTAAAAGTCGAAATTTTGTCCTTTTTCATTCACTCTGCTCATGTTGTCCCAAACCATTGTGACATTTCTTTAGTCAAAAACACAAAGAAGTCTGACTTCAAAGCTTCCAGCTTCAGGTCTGATGACAGTATTGCTGCAGGACATTTTATTATATAATAAAATGTTACATTATTGGAATACATTAGATACTTCTAAAAAGACTGCAAAATTGATTTAAATTTGCAATTTATTTTTAATTTGTTTTACTGTTTTTTTTCCCTTCAATTTATTTAATTCTCAGTTGGTAATGTAATAGATTTTGTCATTATTATTATTATTATTATTATTAATAATAAATAAAGGTATATTATAGATCATGCATTTTATTAATGTTTAAGTGTTTTTTCATGTTTTATTTATTGTTTTTATTTATTAGAATGTTGTTATAAATGAAGTTATATTATAGATCATATTTTTTATATATATTTTTAAGAAAGCTTTAAAGAAAGATTATACATTTATTAATATAAAAAATAAATCAACAACTAACAAATAAGATTTGTATATTTTGTTGTTTTCATAGTAGTAATAATAATAAAAAATAATAAATTATTATTATTTATTAATTTTTATTATTATTAATTGAAATCTCATTACATTTGGCAATGTAATACATTATTATTATTATTATTATTATTGTTGTTGTTGTTGTTGTTATTTAATTAAGTTCTATTTTGGATAATACATTTTATTAATGCTTATTTTTTAGAGAATTTTGTTAATAATATATTCTATATATTTATTAATAGTAGTTATTATTATTATTATTATTATTAATAATAATAATAATAATAATAATAATAATAATAATAAATAAAGGGGAAAACACTATTAGACTGTAAAACTATTTTACATTTTCATTTAATGTTTTATTTTACTATTTTATTTTATTTACATTTATATAAATCTCATTTGTAATCAATGTAATATTTCAATGTTCAATGTAATATTTTTTTCATTATTATTATTATTAAATTAAGTTGTGTTGGATCATACATGTATGTATGTTTTAAGAGATTTTTGTTAGATTGTTCGATTTTTTTATAATTATTAATAATAGTTGTTATTACTGTTGTTGTTGAGATATAATGGAAAAAATATAACTCTTAGATTGCACTTGTTTAAAAATTACATAGTAAATAGCTGTATTTTTTATATTCGTTGATACAGTAGGTATAGAGAGCAATGGAACTGCATTTTCCTCAAATGTTTATCCTTAATGGAGCCTATAATGAACTCAAACCACAGCCAGATTCATTAAACTCTTCATGTTTTCCTTCTCTATCTGATTCGGTGATGCTTTGCGGTCACTGTGTGCTTTATGGTCACGGTAACATTCTTCAAACCATCTCCTTATTTGTGTTCCACAGAAGGAAAAGACTTACGGCTTTGGGAAGGCATATTTCACTCTATCAAGGTGCACCTTGTGTTTGAGGAGCTGCTCAAGCGCTCGGAACAAATTTCCCATCATCACAAGGCTGAAATTAACACGTCTCAGACGCACATGCATAATTCGTCACCGCTGATCTGTGACGAAGCGTTTACCACGACTGCGAATGTTTGAAATAATTTGACTCTGTCACTTTCTAAAACAAGAAATATCCTCGGAGCTCTCAGGAAAGCGCTTATAATTACAGAGTCATAACAACAGCGATCGCAGCATGAAGTTAGCATAAAAAGTCCAACTGAAAAGCCCACTTAATTTGTGGAATGGAGGCGGAGAAACCCGTGCGGTATTTAAAGCAGTAAATGTCAATTACATGGATCCTTAACATTTATGATGTGCTGGCCTTTCTAATACTGGAGTTTCCTGCCCTGAACGCCTCCTCGCGTCTATACATAGTAACCTTTCACTCTGGCGCTGTTACAGCGGAAACAAGTCTGTTTGAAAACAGGATCAGCAGGTATTAAGTGCAGAATGCAGAGTAAAAGAAAGTATTTCTCTTAGTAAAATAGCAGGAAGGTTGTTAAAACCTCTCTTGAGGTGTTTTTGTTTGTGTCGTGGCTAATCCGTACCGCCTAATTTAGTGCCTACATCCAGTCGGACTGATCGCTGGAGGTCTTCTTATGTCAAATGTGTTGATGGATCAAAGCACTGAAGGTGGAGATCTAGAGAGGACAGGACAACAGACATTAACATGACATAGACATGAGTTGAGACATGGAAGAATGCTAATGCTAAATTCACTCTTGAACAGATGTAAAATATCAAAATAAAATCTATTCATAATTATTATTATTGTTTTTGTTGTTGAATAATTTGCTCATGGTTCATTCATATGAGTACGGAAGCCCGTTTCTGCCACTGGATTAAAACAAAAGTTGTTGCCACTTTTTATCTCACAATTCTTTTGTCTCGCAAATGCCAGTTTGTATTTCGCAATTTTGACGTTTTTCTCGCAAATGGGAGTTGTATGTCCCAATTGATCAGAATTGCGTCGTATAAACTCACAATTGTGAGAAATAAAATCTGAATTCCGAGATACACACTTCCATTTGCGAGAAAGTCAATTGCAAGTTTTTACCTCACAATTCTTTATTTCTCGCAATTGTGAGTTTGTATTAGCCTGGCTAACGCCAGACCACGTTATGACTTCGTCATGATTCGTGGTCTGGGAACCACATGTTCATTTTCTCGTGTTTGAGGCGTGGTTTACGAATGCCCAGAGCCGTTTATTGGGCGCTACGAATGTCTATCAAATGCGCCTGTGCGTAGCTCATAGCCAATCGTTTCAATCATACCGGATGACGTATACAGAGCGATGGTTTAACGCCAAAAGTTGCTCTTTTTTCAAAATAAACTTGTGTTCTAAACTACTTGGTGTTCTAAGGGGCCGTTCACATGTCGTGTCTTTTGCGAGCTAAAGTTCGTTATTTCAAATGTAAACGCGCGGTATGCGCGCGCATAATGGAAGCGACGCGCTTGCGTTTTCCATGCGCAAGCTACAGCGCGGTTTGGAAAGGAGAAAGCGACGCGCCTAGCGTTTTCCACGCGTTTTAGGCGCGACATGTGAACGGCTGCATCGAATGATAACTTGCTGCCATGCTGGATCCATAGTTATAAACAAACTGCTTCGGTGAGTCGCATAGAAGGCGTCATCGTCTTGCTGCTCCCTCCCCGTTCTGTGATTGGTTCCCTATCTGAGGTAAAAATTTGGTCCATGGTTTCCATGCTACCTTCCAGCGTGAATAAAATCGCGCTGCGCGGAAGGCAGCATGGGGACACCCAGGCTAAGTTTGTATCTCACAATTCTGACTTTTTCTCGCAATTGTGAGTTTATATCTCACAATTCTGACTTTTTCTCGCAATTGTGAGTTTATATCTCGCAATTCTGACTTTTTCTTGCAGATACGAGTTAGTATTTCGCAATTCTGATTTTTTACTCACAAATGCAAGTTTGTATCTCGCAATTCTGACCTTTTCCCGCAACTGCGAGTTTGTATCTCGCAACTCTGACTTAATTCTCACAAATACGAGTTAGTATCTCACAATTATGACTTTATTCTCACAAATACATGTTAGTATCTCGCAATTCTGACTTTTTTTCTTGCTAATGCAAGTTTGTATCTCGCAATTCTGAATTTTCTCACAAATGCAAGTTTGTATCTCACAATTTTGACTTTTTTCTCGCAGAGAAGTCCAATTTTGAGGGGAAAAAAGACTTAATTTATACCTTACAATTCTGAGAAAAAAAGTTACCATTGTAAGTTTATGTATCGCAATTCTGATTTCATAACTTGCAATTGTGAGTTCATATCACGCAATTCTGACTGCATTTTCTCTAAATTGCAAGTTTATATCTTACAGTTCTGTGAAAGTTAGAATTACGAGTTTGTATCACAATTCTGAGGAAAGTCAGAAAAAAAATTAAGATTTGTGAGATAAAAGTACAAAAAACTTTTTTTTTATTCAGTGGTGGAAAGAGGCTTACATGACAAAAATTGTAGTAATGTAATCCATCACATTACACTTTTGAGGTAATCTAATCAGATTACTTTTAGATTACTAACTGTTATTAATGCGCGGCGCATTGAAATCGCTTTTGAATGCAAGCTTGCTTTTTACTTTCCCTTTCGAGATTCACGATGATGTACTCTGTGTATACTATTAAACCGCAGTACTTGCCACACATTTTACAAGATTATCAGTTTGCCGGGTCTCAAGATCTGCAAAACATTTGCCATCATCCTATTAGTCATCTTTCCTTACTCTGTTTATGTGTTTTAAATTGTATGTACTGTTAAGTAGCAGGCTAGCTGCTAACCATGTCCATTTAGTAACTCCGTAGAATGCATTATTCGTTTTTGGCGCCTTCCCGAATACGGATTCACCATTCGAGTTTTGTTTTATTATAAAATCATGTTGAACATTTGGTTTCCAAGCAGCTCTACCTATTATTATAGCATGTAGTATCAGCCTGACAAATTTTCATTTTGCCTTGATCTAAAAACTGTGGTTTGGAGCGAAGAGCCTTTTAAAATCATCCCTGATTTCACATGTGATGTAATGCTGCTAAATCCAGCAGAAATCCAAGTGTAACATGCATCCTCATGTACCGAGCCGTGTGTTTCTGTACAGCTGAGTTAGCGGGGGCTGAAGGCTACGCTAGCCGCACCATCTGGCTAATCTACTTCTGATACACTGTGGTGCCATGCAGGCAGGAAGTGTGGAAAATACACATGCTAATGTTTATTGATACACAAACAGGCGGTAGACGGGCTGCTCGCGTTCACTACAGACACTGTTTGAGTCAGTCTTTCATTCCTCGTTTGACAGCAATGGGGCACAAGAGTCTGTATTGTTAATTAATAGCGGGATCTGTGAGTTCACTCTGATTGGCTCTGGCACTGAGAGGAAGCCAGCCGAAACCTCCTAAACCTGGATCCTCAAGTGAGCCCCACGAGACTAATTGTTTGAAGGATGTGTGTGAGAGAGTGGAGATGAAAAGGAAAAAGAGAGTGAGTGTGTGTGTGTGTGTGTGTGCATGTGCATGTATTTGTACATTGAGGAGTTTGGAAATGAAAATAGACTAGGGATGTGCCGAATTCTTGTTTGAAAACAAAGACAGATCAAGGTTTGGAACTTTTTAATTTCACTTGCGGTTCTAAAAACCAAATGCAAGTGGTGGGACATTAAAATTTAGCATAAATTGTGTTATGGGATTAACATGTGTAATAATAAATTTATTATTATATGAATAAAAAAATAAAATAAAATAATAATAATAACAATAATAATAATAATAATATTTATTATTATTATTATTGTTGTTGTTGTTGTTGTTGTTGTTGTTGTTGTATTTGTTACATTGTAGATTATTATCTATATATTATAGATATTATTTATTAACATACAACACAATTACCAAATAAATGTAAGATTATTTGTATATTTTGTTTAAATTGTGCATTTTGTTAAATAGTATTTATTTATATATTTAATTATTATTATGTTTTTTTATCTTTCTTTTTTTTAAATTAGGGATTACATTATATGTATTACATATAAAACATAATAAATTAAGAAAAATGTATTGTTATTATTATTACTATTATTATTATTATGATAATGAATTAAAACTTAAAATATAAAAACTAAATATTTAGGGCCCGAGCCCAAAAGGGCGAAGGCCCTATTGTTTTTCTAAGGATTATTATTAGGGCCCGAGCCCAAAAGGGCGAAGGCCCTATTGTTCTTCTAAGGGTTCTTATTTTTTTTTTTTTTTTTATTTTTTTACACCTTCCGGGCACTTTTGGGGGCCTTAACATACTCAAAAACTCTTGAAAATTTGCACACATGTCGGAATCTGCGGCCATCAGGACGCCACAGAGGCTGGGACCCGGGCGTGGTTCAGGGCCTCTACAGCGCCCCCTGGAACACAGTTTGAAAACTTGATGTACTGCGCACACATACTTGCACGTACTGATATGAAACTCGGTACACATATAGATCTCACTGAGCCAAACAACTTTTGTACTCTATGTCATAGGCTCCACGCAACAGGAAGTGAGATATTTAGGGCTGTTTAAAAAGCGCATGCTCTGGAATTTAACGTACTCCTCCCAGGGTTTCCATAGGATTGTCACCAAACTCGGTCAGCATGATCTCAAGACATTGGGGACGCTAAATTGCGAGGAGATTTTTGATATCTCGAACGGTTTGGCCGTGGCAAGGCGACAAAGTTATGGCGAGAAATGAGAAACAGGAAGTGTCTAATAACTGTTGACCACATTGCCTGATTCTGATGAAACTTCACCAGTTTGTTCGTTTTATGATGCCGATTCCATAAATGTGACTATTATGAGTCAAAGTTATAGCGCCACCAACTGGCAGCAGGAAGTGTGTCATTTTCAAAATGCTTTGAAATCAGCCTCTTAATTTTACTCGATTTTCTTTAAACTTCATCAAAATCATGCCAAAACACGGCCGATAAGAATATGTAAAGGGGTCGATGATAAATCGAATGTTGTTGCCATGGCAACATGTCAAACTTTAAAATTAGATTCCTGTCTTTTCGAGGCAGTTAACATGCTTAGAATTTCATGAAACTCAACACACACATCAATATTTATGATAGTTAGACACTGGCAAAAGGTCATAAATGGGCGTGGAGCAGGCACTCTATAGCGCCATCTTTTGACAAAAGTTGGGGGGTTAGTTTTTCCTACAGTCACCAAACTCTGTACATATATTAATCTCATCAATTTGGACAACTTTCTAAATCAAACTCATTAGCTAAGACCAACAGGAAGCCGGCTATTTTGATTTGAATGTGGATTTTTGGAAAAATCAGGCTGTAAACAAATTCACACTCCTTCTAAGAAAAATAAGGTATTCACACCAAACTTTTTTAACATGAAAAGAAGATTCTGAAGATGTTAAATTGCGAGCGAATTTGGGATATCTTGAACGGTGTTGACGTGGTGATTTTTTAAAGATGTAGTAAAAAACATAACCGTAATTTTTTTTATATCTTTAAAGTGCAGCATCCAAACTCTTTACAACTTTTTTCACACAGAGATCTTATCATTCTGAGCAAGTGGTGTAAATATCAATTTTATACAAGCTTCTATGAATTAAAGAAAATTAAAAAAAGAAATTAGAAACCTGCTGTCACTCTGCCTGTGCCTGTCTGTGTTCAGTCACCATTGAGTCACTGAAGAGTGACTGAAGGGGGGAGGGGTGTAAGGGAGAGAGACCAGTGGAACATGCTGTTTTGCTTAAGACCATCTTTGAGGAAGATGCACATTGCTGTAGCGTAATCGACATAAATATGTCTGATATTTTGAGAAAATATAAAGGGTCATTAAATCTTTCATTGTTTGTATTTTGCAGTTGTTGTTTTTTATTTATTTTTACTGAACTGTACCATGAACTTGTCCTATTCAGTCACATAGCAAAAGATTAAGAAAAATACAACTTTTAAGCATGAGTGAATAATCTTCATTGTAGACAATATTTTCATAGTGTTATTTATTGAATATAAAATTATAATAATTAAAAATTTCAAGACAAACTTTGACAACAAAACAAACTTTGCTGTTATCTGTTCAAAACATCCGAAAACCATCATTTTAAGATCAGTTATATATATATCGCCCCATTAAAACACTCAACTTGATTTTTAAAGATATTTTGAAAGAATTAAGCGTTTATAGAGCACTTTGTGTATTGCACACCCACATGAACTGTGTTCATGTTCATGTTAATTCACAGTACATAAACTAATTTACCTTTAAACAATATATGAATACTTTTTTTTTAGCTTAATATTAATTAACATTAATAAATGCTATTTAATTATTGTTCATGTTAACTAATATAGTTAATGTTAACAAATGAAACTGGATGGCAACATTTTATATATTGTGTGTATGTGTCTCTGTGTTGATTTTAAAGTGTAACCCTTTCAATTCAGTAAACTTAAAATCCAAACTAGCAGAGGGTTACTGTGAATGCATTTGCCAACTGTGCACCGTTTTCCTAATTGATTCTTAGTTATGTAGCGCTTAAGAGTGATGTCTTATAACAGGAGTCACCAGCAAAGCAATATCCACATACAAATTGTACAGATAGGTAACGATTTAAGCAGAAGTGGTGAATGTAATGCAAGCAATAATAACATTTTGTTATCATCATGAATTACATGTTCTTATCATCATCATCAGAATATAGGGAAAATGTTCACATTTGGTTCACAGTTGGCATTATCTGAAGTCCTTGCAGGGGATTAGGTTTATAGCAAACTCCTCCTAGACATTTAATGAAATCAACATTATATTTGGTCAGTCTGATCTAGAGGCCTTAGAGATGTTAAATTGTGAAGATCTTGAGTTTCAGTAAAGGGCGTGTCCGTGGCGGCCTGACAAAGTTTGATGTTTTGCCATGGACATAGGTGTAATAACTCAGCCATAAAATGTCTGATCTGCCTCAAACTTCAGAGGTTTGGTAAGAGTCCTGGCCTGAAGACACCTAAAGGCCAATATTCAGATATTATCATAGCGCCACCTGTTGACACCAGGATATATCATATCTTTCACTAACTCAAACATACCAAGGTCAATCTGCACCAAACTTCATATGTTTGATAATAGTGCTGGCCTGAACACATCTACATGCCATTTATAGGCATAGCGCCACCAGCTGCCAATGGGAAGTTTGGCACATTTAAATGACTTATGACATATTTCTCATATATTTACTGTATTAAAAGCATACTGCCCACCGTTTGCTGTTTTCCTAAAGCCACCGGTCGGCGGTGAGCCCGGGTGCGAGGGCCCGTTCATCGCTGCTTGCAGCTTTAATTATTATTATTATTATTATTATTATTATTTTTTTTTCAATGTTTTGGGGGATTTCGGGGGCCTTAACATACACGAAAACTCTTGAAACTTTGCACACACATTGGAACCTGCGGCCATCAGGGCCGGACAGACTTTGACATGGGGGGGTCATCTGGGGGGGGCATGGCACAGCGTTAAAAATTGCGACTTTTGAAGGGCTCTGGAGCGCACAACGGTTGACCTACAGTCACCAAAATTCATACACATATAGACCTCATCGGGCCGAACAAATTTCACACTCATAGTCCATGCTTCGCCAAACAGGAAGTCGGCTATTCAGGGATGTCTAAAAAGTGCATGCAATGGAATTTGAAATACTCCTACTAGGCCTTTCCACCGATGGCCACCAAACTCGGTCAGCATGATCTCAAGACATTGGGGACGCAAAATTGCCAGGGGATTTTTGATATCTCGAACGGTTTGACCGTGACGGGGCGACAAATTTATGGCGAGAAATGAGAAACAGGAAGTGCCTAATAACTTTGACATACTTTGTCTGATTTTGACCAAACTTCAGCAGTTTGTTCACCGTCTGATGCCGATCACAGAGATGTGACTATTATGAGTCAAAGTTATAGCGCCACCAACTGGCAGCAGAAAGCGTGACGTTTTTGAAACGCTTTAAACTCAGCCTCTTAATTTTACTCAATTTGCTTCAAACTTCATCCCAATAATGTCAAAACACGACCGATAAGAATCTGTGAGGGGCGTTATCCATAACTTTTATCATGTTGCCATGGCAACGTGTCAAACTTTAACTTTAGTTTTTTGTGTTTTTGAGCCACTTAAAATGCTTAGAATTTCATGAAACTCAACACACACATCTGTATTAATGACAATTAAACACTGATAAAAGCCCATAAATGGGCGTGGAGCAGGCGCTCCATAGCGCCACCTTTTGACAAAAGTTGGGGGGTTACTTTGTCCTACAGTCACCAAACTCGGTACATATATTGGACTCATCAAGCCGGACAACTTTCTAATTTACACCCATTAGCTACGACCAACAGGAAGTCAGCTATTTTTATTTAAATATGGATTTTTGGAAAAATCAAGCTGTGGAATTTGAAATACTCCTCCTAGACCTTTCCACCGATGGCCACCAAACTCGGTCAACATGATCTCAAGATATTGGGAATGCAAAATTGCCAGGGGATTTTTGCTATCTCGAACGGTTTGGCCGTGGCAGGGCGACGAATTATGGCGAGAAAAGAGAAACAGGAAATGTCTAATAATTTTGACACACTTTATCTGATTTTGACCAAACTTAAGCAGTTTGTTCGTCGTATGATTCCGATCACAGAGATGTGACTATTATGAGTCAAAGTTATAGCGCCGCCAACTGGCAGCAGGAAGTGTGTTGCTTGCAAAACGCTTTTAAATCAACCTCTTAATTTTACTCAATTTGCTTCAAACTTCATCAGAATAATATCAAAACACGGCCGATGAGAATCTGTGAAGGGGTCCTTGATACATCAAATGCTGTTGCCATGGCAACATGTCAAACTTTAACATTTGTTTCCTGTGTTTTTAAATATAGTTGTGAATAAATTCATATCACTCATAGCAGAATCAGACAGTTCACAGCAAACTTTGTCAACATGATGCCAAGATACTGAAGATGTTAAATTGTGAACGGCTTTGGGACATCTTGAACGGTGTTGATGTGGTGATTTATGAAAGTAACAATAAAAAAGATGAATAGTTATTTTCATATATCTTTAAATTGCATTATTCTAACTCATCAAAACTTTTTACATATAAAGAACAAGAAATTCTTAGAAAATACGTGTAGTTTCAAAATGTTATCATGCTCAGAGGCCCCAAAAACATTAAAAGTGTCACATAAATTTGTCAGATTAAAGCTCTAATACCAGGGATGAACACTAGAGGTCCTCATAAGATAAGGAATAGTTTGACCTCTAATGCTATTTAGCTCATTCTCAGTGTATAAGAATGAAAATAATCCATAGAATCAGTTGATATAGACTGTACTGTCAGTGTACTTTTACATAATTATTTTGTATAGGTGCTTAAAGAGCATTAAAATATTTTTTTAATCTTTTAAGGAAAAATTATATGATTTATATACATATATACAATCTCACTAATAAAATAAAAAATATTATAAGTATGACACTATACTGCTCAGTTCACTTAATTAGAATGAGAAACAAATACATCAACTAAGTAAATATGTATTTATTTTTAATATATTTGTTTATAATTATTTCACAGATGCTTATAGATCATTAAAATAATATAAAAAAATGGATGTAGATCATAAAACATGGTAACTATTTAAAATAGGGTCTCTTTTGTTAACATTTGTTAATGAACTAACACACGAACGAACAACGAACAATATATTTGTACTCAATTTTCTTCAAACTTCATCAGAATGATGTAAAAACACGGCCGATGAGAGTCTGTAAAGGCGTCCCTGATGCATCAAATGCTGTTGCCATGGCAAATAAAAAAAAAAATACAAAATACATTCAAATATTTGTTTCCTGTGTTTTTGAGGCAGATAGCGTGCCTAGAATTTCATTTCCCATTTTCAATTTTCAATGATTTATTATATATTTAAAGTGCAGCATCCTAACTCTTTGAAACTTTTTTCATACAAATAACTATTCATTCTGATTAAACACAGTTCATTTCATAATTATATAAAACTCCACGAATGAAATAAAATTAAAAAACAAATCTGATCTCACTCTGCTCTGCACTCTATGTGTGTGTTTGTGTGGTAAGTGGCTGAGTGTAAGGAGGTGGGATGGGTGGTAAGAGAAAGAGTCAGAGAGGAGTAGAGACAGTTAGGGTTAGTCCAAAGGGTTATTGTGAATGCATGTGCCAACTGGGCACCGTTTTCCTGATGCTATCGGGATGGCGACTGCCAGACGGCGAGGGCCCGGTCAACGCTGCTTGCAGCTTTAATTAAATATTATTATTACTATTTTTTTATTCATTATTATTATTATTATTATTATTATTATTATTATTATGGTAATGAATTAAAACTTAAAATATAAAAACTAAATATTTAAATATTATTTTTTTTATTCATTATTATTATTATTATTATTATTATTATTATTATTATTATTATTATTATTATTAATAGTGATAGTAATAATAATAAATGCATAAATAAGTAAACAAACACATAACATAGAATTTGGCAAAATACACAATTTAAATAAAATATACAAATAATCTTAAATTTGTTAATTGTGTTTTAATATTAATACAACTAAATATATAGTATATAGATATTAGTATAATATATAATATAACAAATACAATAATAATAACTTTATATTTTTTATATTTTATACATTTTTTATATTTATTAACATACTTTTATTTATTTATTTTTTTAGATCATTTTTATATTATTTGGAGAAGTTATATTATAGATATAGATAGTATTTATTAACATTAAAACTTAAAAATATACAAATAAATTTAAGATTATTTGTATATTTTATTTAAATTCTATTTTTATTTTATTTTTAAGCAATATTGTGTATTGTTTGGGGAGGTTATATTATAGATTATTGTTTATGTAGCCTATTGTATTTAAATTTAGGATTTTTATTTATTTAATTTGTATATTTATATCTTGTTAAATTGTATTTTATTTATAATAGCATTTAAATAGTGCATGTAATTTTTTTCTATTTTTTATTTTATTTACATCATTGTCAGTGTATTATTTTATTTTATTTGTTCATTTATTTATTTTTTTATTCTTTTGTGTTTTATTGTATTTTGTTATTTACAGTTTTATTGTATTTCATTTATAATATAATATAATATAATAGCATTTAAATAGTGCATTTAATTTGTTTTATATATTTTTTTTCTTCTTTTTTGGGGGTGTTATCATTGTTTTTTTTTGTTTTTTTTTTTTTTTTTATGTGTTTTAATTTATTTTGTTATTTACAGTTTTATTGTATTTTATTTTATTTTTCCTTTTATTACTTGTACATTTAGTACCATTATTTTTATTACACCTTTTCCCATTTTTATCCAGCAGTGTGGTCTCAAAACAGTCATGCCAGTGTAGTACTTGTAAAAACGAATCGGAGACAGTGACAGTAGTCTAAAATAAGCAACCCCTCATGATAACAGCTCTTTCACAGTCGGCTTTCAAACATAAGGAACAGTAAAAATCCTCCTCATGTGTTTGACTGTCCCACTTTTCCCCAGAGAGCCGCTGAAGTCGACGAGCGCGTCAGCGGAGCGTCGGATCCGTCAATCCGTTATCTCGCAGGCATCAGTCAGCTCAGTTAATGGCCGCCGGTTCCCCTACATCTGCACAACCGCCGGAGTTTCTATCTGACAATGCCGACCGTCTCCTGTCACATCTGCCAAACGCAGCCGTCTCATTTACATGCGTCCAACAGCCGCTTACCGTTCGTCTGAGCGCGAACGCGGAGGTGAATTACCGCGACATGATTTACAATGACTTCTCAATTAGAGAGCAAACTGTGAATGTGACCAATATGAAAGCAGCAGATGTTGATTCCTGTGATGTGGGAGTCAAATCTCGAGTGTCTCCGCGAGCATCTGCTGCGACACACCTGAGCTCGATGCGAAAGTCATTCACATCAGGGCTGTGGGAGAGAAACGACTCGCACATCTTTGTGTGACAGGAACTCATAGTATGCTAATCTGAGCGATCTTTGCTCGTTTGTGTGCCACGTTTGCAGATTTATAGATTGACACGTCAGTCAAGTAGGCTACAGGAGTGGGCTCTAGTTCTGATTCATCTAATGATTCTGATTCATTAGTGATCCTGTTTGTCATATTTGGTTCTAATTGTTTACTAAATAAAAATGGAAATTTTTGGTTACTGTTTTTAAAGTGACAAGAAAAGATCTTTAGTAATTTGCTTCAGATGAATCAACCGAGAACCATTCTGTGATTCAAACAAGTCTTTTGATTCACTTAAACGAAACAACGCATGAGAGTCATTCATTTGGGAATCAGACTGCAGTTGTTGTGCTAAAATTCGACTGAAATAGAAGTGATTCATTTTGAATGATTAATGCAATTTTACGAAATCGTGATCAAATAATGACAATTGTGGCAAATAATAATAAAATAAATAAATAAATAACGTTTTTTTATGAACGTTTCTGAATTAAAAGTGGATTTTTGTTTTATTGAACATTACATATTATATTTTTTATTTTATTTTATTTTATTATGTTATTTTAGTGTGATATTTTATTTAAATAATATTTAATACAAAATAAACATTTAATTAATTTATTATTTTAATATTTTCAGTGTTTTGATAATATTTTAGTAATTATAATTATTGCTAATTTGATATGTATGAAATTTTATTATTATGTGTATAATTTAATTTTGATTATTATTTAATTCATTTGATAACAAAAAATGATTTTAATAGTTTTAATTATTTTAGTCAGAATTATTTAAATTTATTTTTTTTATTAATTTGTATTCATTATATATATATATATATATATATATATATATATATATATATATATATATATATATTATTATTATTTACATTTTACATTATTTAATACATGTTAAAATATTAAATATTTTGAATTATTACTAAATATTTTACTAATATTGTACTAAATATTTTTTTTATTTATTGGAATATTTTAAATTATTTTAAATTATTATTTCATTTTGAAATAATTTTGTGTATTATTTGGGGAAGTTATATTATATATATTCATTCCTATATACTATATATGGTATTTACGAACATCAATTGTTACATTATATATTATACATTTTTATTTTAAGTTATTAGCATTTAAATAGTCATTTTATATTTTATTTATATTTTTGATATGTTGTTGATGTTTATTTATTTTACCTTTCATTTCCTGTACAATTAGTAGCGCTATTTTACACTACAATACAAAATACACTACAATAAAAAATAAATAATAATAATAATAATAATAATAATAATAAAGTGTATTTATAATAATCTCTTTATTTATTTATATATATTTTTTTTTTTATATAAATCTTTTAAATATTTTTAATAATGTAATATTTTAAATTATTTAATGAAATAACGATACAGGAAACAATGCTGGACTAAGTACGCATCAAAGAAACAATTATCATACATCATTTGCATCAAGTTTTCTTTTTGAAACGAAACTGCTTCTGAATAAAATCTCATTCTCAATTCCCACTGCTGCGATTGTCTAGCGTCAAACAGCTGCATGCACGTGCTGCCCTTTAACTGTGATGGTAATGAAATCTCAGATCTCTGGCGGGTCGGTCCGGTGAGGCTGCTGGACGCCGAACAATAGAGAGTAATGAAAAATCAATGATGGAATAAGTGGGAGATAAACAGTCTAAATTATTTAGCGCTGGTCCGTTTAATATCCAGCGCTCTTCAGGATGATAAAACGCCGCTTGTCATCGCGCCCGCGAACCTGAGGCTGAAGATTTATTTCCACAAACCAAACGGCCTGATAACTAACTAACACAAGTGGCTGACTCAGTAATGTTAACCTGGGAGACAAACGCTTTGACCGCAGTAAAGTAGTCATTGTTTACGAGTTCTTCTGAAAGGTCAACACGAATCCTGCCAGTATTAGACGGGTCAAGGACGCGAAAGCACATTTCACAAACACGCTCTGCTCTATTTTCAGCACACCGTGTTTACCAGCGTTTGTTAAACAACCGGGCATTGGGAACCGAACAGACTGATGTTGTCAGCAAACCGCGTGTTTACACAAGTGTGTTTGAGATGTGACTTAAAATAGAAGATTCCCTCTCATAACGCAAGATCACTGGTTTTATTTTTGTTTTATCCGCACAGTATGAAAGAAGGATGATGGAGAATAAGACAAAGTAGGAGAAAACTTTCTTTATAAACTTAACCTTTGGTCAGATATATCGATACACATTGAGGTTTTTTTTTTTTTTTATGGAAAGTGATTTAAAGAAATGAAAAAAAATATCTTAATTATAATATTATCTTAATTATAAAGTTGTAATAGATTTTCCATATAACAAATTATTTTATTAATGTGTTTGTTTATTTTTTGACCAGCGATGAACATGCAATGAAACGACTGTATTTGTTATTGCATAATTAATGATGAAAGAATAATAATAAATCAATGTATAAAGGATTATTTATTATTATTATTATTATTATTATTTAATACATGATTTATTATTTATTGATTATTATTTATTAAAATATAATTGAATTTGTTTATTGGTGGCAAAATACACATTGAATCAGTTTCATTATTAAAAAATATATTTTTATTTTAATAATTTAATGTTAATAATTTGATTAATAGTTATGAATTAAATGATAAGTGTATTATTATTATTATTATTATTATTACTATTATTAATTATTTTCTTTATTAAATATAATTTGATACCAAAAGCAGATGTTGTTCATCATACTATTAATTTTATTTATTTTTTAATTATTATTTTTATTATTATTATTAATTTTTTTTATAAAATGTAATTTGATCACGAAAACAAATGTTGTTAATTATTTATTTTTTTATTATTTTTAGTAATTATAATTAATGTTAATAATTTGATGCATAATTATGTGTGAAATATTTATATACCAAAAACAAATGTTTTTAATAATTTTATTAATTTTAGTGTTTTAATCATTTTTAGTATTTTAGTATTATTTTGGTAATAATAATGAATCATTTGATGCATAATTGTATTAAATGTTTATTAAAATAATTGAATTATATTATTATTATTTATTAATAATATAATAAGTAATTTGATACTAAAAACAAATGTTTTAATAATAATTTTATTATTTTAATATTTTATTATTTATAATTAATGTTAATAATTTGATGTATAATTATTTATTAAATATTTATTAAACTGAATTATTATTATTATTATTATTATTTATTAACAGAATATAATTAAGTAATTTATTTTATACTAAGAACAAATGTTTTAATCGTTTTATTAATTATATTATTTTCATAATTATTAGTATTATTTTGGTGCATAATTATGTATGAAATATGTACTCATATAATTGAAATCGTATTTATGAATAAAATATTATTGAATAATTTATTTGATAACAAAACAAAAGTTTTTAATCATTTTATTATTTTATATTTAATATTTCAGTATTATTTTAGTCATAACTGTAAAACTTGTATTATTCAAATTAATACATTTAAATGTTTACTTATTTATTAAATATAATGAATTGCATTGATAAAACCTTTTTTATTAATCTTATTATTATTAATAATTGTAGTATTCATTTTTAGTATTACAGTATATATTAATTATAATTAAAATTAATACTTCAAACTGTTTTAAATTATATTTTGGAATGTTTGCTCACCAGTTGATGTTTTGAATCACTGACATGTTTTTAAAGCAGTGCCTGTTTTTTTCTCTCTCTCTCTCTCTTCTCCTGTTTGAGTAGTAAAAGCAGAAGAGCAACACGATAAACAACTTAAAAAACATCCGTTCTCCTGAGACCTTTCCCCACACGCTCTCCGCGAGTCGCTGGCGTCCATGTCAATGTCTCAATTATAGGAAGCTAGTCGGTGAAAGGTTATTCTGTTTGAAAGATGATGCAGCAGCTGTGACGGGTCAGCTGACTGGGCCTCGTCCTGTCAGCGCATAGAACAAGGCTGATGTTTGTGGAAAACGTTTCTTATACTGTGTACTCAGTGCACATTCATAAAAAATGCAAAGCTCTAATTTTAGCATTAGTGTCGATACTTCTCAGTTTCTCTTTTATGCTCATGCAGTTTCCTAATGTGTGCAAAATATTACTCAGATCAAACAAACTTTTTTTTCACAAATTGGAATCATAAATGTAGCATATCCAATCCAATTACAGATGCCCTTACAGAGTTTCTTACTCCAATTAACGCACTGGTTGTCCGCGATGTCTAATCACACTTCACTGCTCATATAAATAAACGACCTACAAAACGTGTCATCAGACCCGCTGTAACACAATAATCATGTGTTGAATTGAATTAATCTACAGCCGCATTGATTATTAGCGCGTGTGTTCTGACGCGCCCGACTGGGACTTTGGCGGAATATAAAACGCCCTCAGATGGAGCGACTGGCTAATAAGAAGCTAAAGGAAAGCAATTTATTCCAGAAGGTGACCCCGCTTAGCTGTGCTTACTCCTACAGTAATGAGCGTTTCTCGGGAAAGGTGAAGGTGTCCGTGCCCGCTGACCGTTTACCCAGTTTGGCCCCAATTATAGTACTCTCGCGGCATGACTCGTAAACTCCATCACACGCGTCGCTCGCATAATCTCCCATTATTCTTCTCTCGTTCTCCGAACTCAGCAGATTATGTAATTTGTTTTACTTCAGCGGCGCGCGTACACGCGTGTGTGGACGGCCCGCGGATATTTGCAGAGATGGACGCGGAGCAGCAGATTCCAGTCGCAGAGAGTAATGGTCATTAGTTAGCAGAAAATAACCCAATCAAAGCTGCCTGCTGGCTGTGTTTGATAAATATTAACTCAACTGCAGCGAGCGGAGACGCTCCCGCGTGACCCTCGTCGTTTGTCTAGCCTGTCTGTTAATAAACATATGTTCGGGTTCTGTGAATATGACATAATACTGTCTTAACCAGATTTATCAGCATGTAAACATGCTAAAGTGAAAGCAGCCTAACGCAGCTTTTGTTTAAATGCCTATAGTTGCCACGGACAAGTCAAGTCAACTTTACTTTTCCTAGCCGCTTTTCCTGAGTAAACGATGAACGCCGCCATTACGAATTCTAACTTCAGATTGGATGCTCTTCTGTTCAGGTGTTGTGCCGAATTCGGACCCCCGCCAGATTACTACCCCCCTAGTATTGGTAGGTTTAGGGTTAGGTGTGGGGGAGGGGTTAGGATTAGGGGTGGGGTTAGGATTAGGCAATCAGGTAGCGATTTCAACGAGAGGGGGTAATAATTTGGCAGGGGTCGAAAATGGGCACAACACCTGTCTCCATAGGAACCCATTCAAATAGTGCCCGTCTGTTTTTAATCTGTTATCATCTACACACTCATTAAACTTTGAGGAGTGAGGCACTGGCAAATGACGGTCATTGCAAAGTGATGGTGCTATGGAGCCATGTGCTTTTTAAAAACATTTTAATAGGTTTAGGCTAATATTAGATTATCTGCTCGGAATATAAACTAATTTGACTAGAAACACTGGAGACCGGAAATGCGAAGCATCCTTCCGGTTAAGAGTCAGGTGTCTGACTTCCGCTTTCAGGAAAAAATGTCTATATAGACCTTTTTCCTGTGTAAACGATTAGCGCCGCCATTAGGAATTCTAACGACTGATTGAATGCTTTTCTGTTCCAGTTTCCATAGGAACCCATTTAAATAGCCTCCATCTGTTTTGAATGTATAGATAACGTCCGCAGCTTTGTGTCATCTACTGACGGTCATTGCCAAGTGATGGCGCTTTGGAGCCATGTGCTATTTGAAAACATTTTAATAGGTTTAACATTAGATTATTAGCTCGGAATATACCCTAATTTGACTAGAAACAATGCAGACCGGAAATGCAAAGCATTCTTTCAGTTAAGAGTCGGACTTACTTCCGCGTTCAGGAAAAACGTCTATAGGGTTTGCACTTATGTCACGATTTGGTCAGTTACACCGATGCGCTTTAATAATCGTGATATTTTGATGTAAACAACAGCATGGAATGGACAGTCAGTGTACTACTGAATATGTTGTTCTGCTAATTTATGCTGTCCAAACTACGGAAAAAATGTGTGGAAGCTGTTAAATCAAATAGAGAAGGACTCAGTAAGCAGGAAAGGGTGCAATATTTTGACAAACTAAAGTTAATACGTGGTAAAGATACACACAAGCAGTACTAATTAGCCTAATATTTCACCGACCTGACCAGAAATGATAAGAACAATCACAAATCTTGTCAAGAGTTTTGCCCTGGTTCAGTTTGGCCAACCACAAACACGTTTTGTTCCTCAGACAGTTTTTTGCATCCTTCACCTTGATTTAGTATAACTTTTGGCAGTCTATAATACTCTAGATTTTTTTTTTCCGGTCCGACCGATTAGTACAGCCCAAAACATGACAATAATTGATCGTTTTTAGCAGCAATAATTAGCAAAATATGCAAGTTTCGTTTAGTTCAGGATTTATGTTCTGTACCACCAATATGGCCAATTGATGACGCATAGTGAAAACACTCTATTGGGAAATAAGAAGAAGAATACCAACGTGCAGTTAAAGGTAAAAGTGTTTACACTGCAAGCCACTGTGTTTGTAATTAAGATAATACATTAAAATATGGTCAGACACACTAATTTGCAATGTCAAGAAGCAAAACAAGCTGTTTTATACAGCTAAAAATAGCTGGTCGTGGATGAGACCAGAAGCCAGACCCATAAAATTTACAAATGGCCTTGTCCGCTCTTATGGGGAAAAAAAAAATAACATTGTATTATTACATTTAGCATATATATATATATATATATATATATATATATATATATATATATATATATATAATATTTCCAGTAACATTGTCAAGTGGTGTTGTTTTGTCTTCAAATGAATTGGTGTGTATAACTGAATCTGTTTTGGTTAATGATTCCTTCGCTCACTTATAAAAACAGTAGCTTTTGTTGCTGCATGAATCAGTGTGTTTGAATAAATCAATTGGATTGAGTGAACAAATTAAGACACTTATTATTATTATTTTTTTCTTGAATGGACTGGTTGAGTGGCTGATTAATTCTCTCTCTCATAAAAAACAGTCAAGACATTTTGTTCTTGAATGAATTGGCGCGCTTAATCATCAGTTGAGTGAATGATTCTTTGACTCAATGGAAGTCACTTGTTTTGTTCCTGAATGAATTGGTGTGCAATTTTATCCAATTTTACTCAGAGTAAAATGGTGTCTAATTTTGGAAAAAGTGTAGCCCTGCTGGAAAAAAAAACAGCATATGCTGGTTAGGTAGGTTTTGGTGCTGGTATACTGGTTTTAGCTGGTTTATGCTGGTCCTTTGCTGGTCCTTTGCTGGTTTATGCTGGCCATTTGCTGGTTTATGATCAGCATAAACCAGCAAAGGACCAGCATTAGCCAGCAAAGGACCAGCATAAACCAGCTAAGGACCAGCATAAACGAGCAAAGGACCAGCATTAACCAGCAAAGGACCAGCATAAACCAGCTAAAACCAGCATCCCAGCACCAAAACCTACCTAACCAGCATATGCTGTTTTTTTCAGCAGGGAGGGGGAATGTAGTATTGTGAGCACTACTGTTAAAACCATATCCGACTAACCCAACATAGCAGAAACAACAAAATCGATGAAGTGAGTTTGAGATGGGACCGTTGTGAGAAACTTAGCCATTTCTAACACTGTTCTAACAGTCTCTACGACCCTGATGTGAGGAAAAACATGCTAGCTAGCTAAAACTCTGCTAGCATGTCAGCGTTCTTCCCTTGCAGACAGTTAATGAAGGCGAGTGGGTTAGCATAAACAGCCACGAGTCTCTTTAATGACACACTGTTGCACTTCCATTTCAGGGCTTGGGTTGAAGGTATCTATTTTTTCATTAGAAAGCCATCTTCACCCGACAGCTGCTCGCATGAGCTCTTTGAAGTTGCCAACACACCTCTTTTCAAACCTAACCTTTAGCTTTGTCACCTTTATTTATATAGCGCTTTTAACAATACAGAAGCTTTGTGTCATGCTAGTGCTCCCATTTGGCTATAATTTGAGGGTTTGAGGAGGTATATTACAGGACTGTCTGTGTGTGTGTGTGTGTGTGGGGGGGGGTTGTTAGCCACAGGATTTACGGTTTGCTAAAGAAGCATTTAGCATGGTAATTTTTTAAGCCACTAAGCATAGCATCACTATCTCTGGAGTTAATTAGCAACACTTTATTAGTACTGGCATGTAATGGATAACCTGTGTCTTAATAGTAATGTCCACTCTAATCTGTTAGCATGTCACTGTAAACTAATAGTTGTGAAGCACTGTTGTGGTTTATTTTGCCACTCTGTAGCTCTGTGCAAAAACCTAGTGAGGTTAGCATATTGCTAAGCTAATGACTCTCATGTGATTGAGGTGGTTGCTTACACATTGCTAGCTAATAACGCTTGTCACAATGCATTCTGGGATTGCCTTCTCCATAAAGATCACATGCAAAGTTGCTTTCAGTTCTGACTAAACTGAGCCTTCTTAGAAGACAGCATGATGTTGCATCTTTAAATGCGTGGTTACTAGGTTTTGAAGCAGAGTTAATACGCTCACTACCGCCACGTATGTTCGGCAAGGTGTCTGGTCCAATTTGGCTTATCTTGACCTGCGATTCGCAGTGTTGTCAAACATCTCATAGCACCAGTGAGACCAGCAGCAGCAGTGGACATCCTCCGCTCAGAATTACCGCAGCGGCCCCTGAGGGCCCAAGCACACCGGCGCTTACATAATGAGCTCTGACAGCAGCGGGAGCACAGCGGTCGGCTCCGGGAGCTTCTCAGAGCCCCACCAAACCAACTTTCCACTCACAGCGAGACGAGCCATGGCAGGAAAGATGGAGAAAGTGAGAGAAATGTCAGTTCCGTCAAGGGGACAAGCTGTTGGAGATGCTCAGGCATGAAGTACACACACACTCTTCCCTCCAAGCTCCCCTGTAGCAATGGCCACATGCTGCACCCAGCTGCCTGATCTCCAGCATTCCTCATTCTCCTGCAGCCATCAGGACGTGTTCCCAAACACTGGTGAATATCAGCGCACACACATACTGCACGTAACCTTCAATAAGGGCTTGTTCCTTAGCGGTGTCTCGCTTAGGTAAAACACAATGAGGCCTCAGGGCACAAACATACACACTCGCGCACGTGGTGTATCTGGCCGGGCGCCTGGAGTCTAGCAGACACTTATGTTCCTGTTTGCTCGTGTATTGTGTGGGTAGATAGCCTCCTAGGCTTGTTGTTGCGTTGAAGGAATAATTCACCTACAAACTAAATTTCTGTATGGCTAACATTCATCTGTTAAAAACTAAAGATGATGATTAGCAGAATGCTCGCGCTGCTCTTTTCCATACTATAAAGCAGACTGTTGGAATGGTTTGTTTGTCTCAATATCATAGGATTTCAGAATACTTGGATTCAGTGTTGACAAGTCCGTGGTTTTCCCATGGAATTGTGCTACTTTCATACTGTTGCCGCGGGTTGAACAATTCACCTACAAACTAAATTTCTATATGGCTTATTTTCTTCTGTTAAAAACAAAACAAAAAAATATATGTTTAGCAGAATGCCCATGCTGCTCTGTTCCATACTATAAAAGCAGACTGTTGGGATTGTTTGTTTGTCTCAATATCATAGGATTTCAGAATACTTGAAATCAGTGTTGCCAAGTCTGCGGTTTTCCCGTGGAATTGGGCTTTCATACTGTTGCCTCGGGTTGTTTTTTATGTCCTAGGGTTGAAGCAACCCCAATAACAAAATATTTGGCCCCAGGAATGCTAAGTTTACCCCATGGAACGCTGTTTTTATTGGGGGACCCCCTCGAAACACGCTTGGGATTCTTTTGGGCTAGTTTTGAGTAGCAATTGGGCTGGTTTTGTTGTAAAACCTGGCAACCCTGCTTGAAATGTAGTAAATCAGTGGTTCTCAATCCTGGTCCTGGGGGACCCCTGCTCTGCACATTTTGCATGTCTCCCTTATTTAACTCACCTGACTGAGATCATTAGCTGATTAGTTCAGTTCATGGATCTCTCTCCTCATGAGCTGATGATGACAATCAGGTGTTAAATAAGGGAAACATGCAAAATGTGCAGAGCAGGGGTCCCCCAGGACCAGGATTGAGAACCACTGTAGTAAATGACTAAAATGGACTTCTTTTATGATAGCTTTACTGTGCACAGTACTTTTCACAGTTTGTTTCAGGGTTATTATAGTTTTCATAGTTAACTGGAGTTAAGTTTGCTTTTTCTAACTATTTTGATGTAAAAATAAATAAATAAATAAATGGTGTCAAGCTCCGAAATGACAAAACTGGGGCCATAAATGTACATTTTCAGTGTAATTCTCTTCAAGTTTAGCCTGTTCCTTGCATGAAGTTATCAAATGACTTAACAAGATCTAAAATATAACTTTCAAGTCAACTGGTTTGCTGTTGTTATATTTAAATTGTGTTTTTGTCACTTTTGTTGCCCATTCAAAAGAGTAGCTTGAACTTTCAAGTGTGTCTGTTTGTGTTTCATGGAAGACAATCAGATTGTATGATTAGAATGAAACTGAAATGTAAAATAAATGATAAAGTAACATTTATATTATTATTTTGTTGTGAGCTGCTCCTTTAAGAGGGTTAGAGGTGTTGAAAGCTCGAGGGCGAATGATCGATGTGTTTTTCGGACTACCGTCGGCCGATTAGGATGATGAGCAGTTCAGGCACAGGTTCAGTGCGCTGCACCTGCTCTCCCTGCCTGGTCATGTGATCACAGCTGCTGATGAGGTCATAACGCACAAGATCCCACCTGAGCCGAGGAAAACCTCAGATGTTATTTAAAGCGCTTCCCCGTTGTCTCTCACTTCTTTCATGTGTTACTTATAAACTTCCGTCCCTGCAGATTCCACCTTTCACTTGTTATTTCACGTTGGATGTTCTTACTTATACCGAACACTTTCTTGGCAGTAGCCCACCGAGGTGTGTCCCAATTTCGAACCGTCGTGGGGATGTATTGTCTGCCACCTGAGCAGATACCCGGCCCTCCGGTGGTCCCCTGGGAGCCCGATTCATCCCAAGAGCCCTGTGAGTGTCAGGAAAAAAGGGTGTAGTGGATGAATGTGGCGTTTCGATGGGAAAGAAAGCATTATTGGTGCAGAAGGTGGGCTCAGAGGACGTTCTCTGGCTCGCCGTCCTGACAAACGCAATTTTGGGTTTGACAGTCGCGCTATTCCCTCGGGCATTTGGAGGGCTGGAAGTGCAACGTGTTGCGGGAGTTGGAAGTGCACACGGTTTCCTCCAAAACCTCCTGCTTTACCTGCCTGTCGAGCCATCTGTTTGGCACAAACACCCGTCTTGAGCTGCAGATGCCGCCCGCTTCCTGTCCCCCCTCCCCATCGTCCTGCTGAGACTTTGCTTCTGCAACGCGCTGTCTTCACATGGCTGCACACGCAAATGAGTTGTGAAGTCGTCCTAACAAGACGTGACGGTAAAGGTAATGAATTCTTCCGTCCTTGCGCCATGCGATTACCCCGCGCCACGCTCTCGTTTGCATAGCCTCCACCCTCGGCGGGCCTAAGCCCCTTTACGCTCAGACCAAACGCTGCCTTGCGGCCCTGCCAGCAAGTGAATGAACTTTGCAAGAGGCTTTTACTGCAGATCAGGTTTGATTCCTCTTGGTCCCCTTCCCAATCCAATCCCAAACTTTGAAAGACGCTTTTTTGAGCAAAGCAAGGTTTTGTTAGACAAGGGCGGTTGTTGGAAACACAGTAGAAAATCTTTCTTTAAATCAATATTTGCCTTGTTTTCCAATTTTGAACAACCTTAAACATTTACTTGAGAATTGAGTTTATTTTACTTCCCTTATTATCAAATTAAATATTGATTGAATTTTGAAAGACACTACCCTTTTATTATTAGATTATTTGAACAGTTTGATCCTTGTAAACACAAGTTACTTGAACTTTAAGGTGAAACTTTTTTCCTCTCGTCCTTTTGAATTAATAGTTCCTCAGTTTCTTTCCAGGTGTGTTGTTTCAGACAGTCCGTGTTCGTCTTGATAATTTCCTGTGGATATCATCGGTTATCGCTACCTTTTTCTCCATTTGTTTATTTGTTTCTGCTCGATAAGACAGTATGCAGCTGCTCAGTTTCCGTTATCAGGAATATGATTTTGCTTTCTGCACCTCTGAAATATGAAATTTCCTTGGAAACTTGAAGGAAAGTTTCTTTCTCTCGCGCATTAACAGACCTTGTTGGGACTCAGTGGAAACACCTGTGTTCGTGCCCTTGTACAAGGCCTTGCTTGACTCTTTGTAAAGAGCCTGAATGTGTTGTTTTGGGCTTTTTTAATGCCTTTGTTCAGGAAGGACAGTGGAGAACAGAAAGGAAAGCATTGGGTGTTGAAAGGGGAGTGGGATCGGCAAAGGACCACGAGATGGGATTCGAACTCGGGTCGCTGTGAATGCAGTTGCGTTGTATGTAGGACGAGGCTATTGGCTCCCAACAGCCTAAACACGTTATACTGTGGTATTATCCTGCATTTATTGGCAAAGTATGCTCGTTTTTTATTATTATATATATATATTGTATTTTTATGACAATTTTTGATGTTTGTTGTTTAGTATCTTTTGTGGTGTTTTTAGATTTTAATGCATTTTTTTGTCATTTTATGGTGTTTTTTTGTGTTTAGTATGTTTTATATATTTTTTGCCAGTAGGTCTTTTATTTTTCTGTTTTTGTCATATTCATATAATTTTGTTGTTGTTTTATTCATCTTTCAACTCAGAATACAGTCCTGCAATCATTTTACTGACAAGCTAAATAACTTGTGCCAAACCATTAGACTCCAATTTGATGTCCGACAGTAATTGTTTATCATAAAAGTAAATGTTTTTGATGGCTGTAGTTCACAGGAGATTAATATAGACACGTAATGTCTCAGAGTTATTGTCGGATTGTTGTCACATCTCTAAGTTGAACTCGCCGACCATGCTGCCCCCATCGCTGCTGAATTTTTAACAGTAATAGTATATATTTTGGGCACGTTACACATCCCATCTGAATTCTCCTGAAGGAGGCGATCAATTCTGTACTGTTATGAATTATAAAGCAGCTGAAAGGTGTAAGAGCAAGAATATGTTTACTGATGGCTTCATTGGGCCCAGAGAGGAGCCGTATCAGTGCTAGAGGAGAGATTTAACGGCTGTGTAATATCACCCACTCACACAAAACAAACAAAACATGCAGAATCATTCCCACGGGATGTTTAGCAGATGCATTAAGTTTTTTTTTTTTTTAGTGTGCTGGCATTTATCTCATCAAATGTGATAAAAGCCCATTCGTCACTGTTATTATTTGATGGCTGAAGTCATGCCATGAGCGCAGATAGATTGATGCTGTCAGCAGCGTTTCCTGAGCGTTCTGCCTTTATTTCAGAAAGTTGCAATTGCTGGATATTATATAACAATTTGCTTGTATCGTTACAGGTGAGGCCGGAGGATAAGTGTCCAAATGTGGCTCTTTTATAGCTCGAGGGAACTAGTTAAGTATCACCTTGTTTCAGATGGAGAAATGAAACTGGGAGATTGCTTCTACCTTAGAGGAAAAATATTAGAAAAATTGGGACATTATATCTCACAGTTGCTACTTTAATGTCTTGTAATTTTGACTTTGTCTCACAGGAGACACGACTGTATACTACATCTTAAAATCTCAAATGTACGTCTCATAACTGAGACTATGTCTCTCAGAATTTCGACAACAAGGCTCCATATGTTGCAATTGCTACTTAATTTTTCAAATTTGTGATTTTATAGCTTGCAGTGAGACTATCTTGCAAGTTCTACTTTTACTGTTACTTTGTTTCTCAGATATGTGACTTAAAAAATATCAATTTCTCAATTTTAATTGATTCTCATTTCTGCGAAACAATATCAATTCTTAAATCCCAAGAACCGATTAGTCTAAAAACAAATTCATTTTGTGCTTTGTTACTTTTGATATGAAACAAAGTCTGAAACAAATTATGTCAATTTTATTACAGTACTCAAACAAAAAATGCAGTTTTGATCCTGTTTAATGTGAATCTCATCACTCTTTAGATTACTTGTAATGTGTTTTTTGGTCACTTGCACAAATAAAATCATTACGTTATTCTTTCCTTCATTTTCTGATACAACTGGATGTGTCAAACTGGACAAGTTCTTTGCTGATTTTCCGCTTGGGTTGAAATTTTGCAACTTGTGTGAAAAACACGATATAGTGCATCTGCGACAATCCCGTTGCCCAGTTAATGAAAAATAAATTTGGTTTTGTGTGCAGACACCGTCAGTTCAATAGAAGCAGCAAGAGACCAGATCTTCTCCTCCGCTTTAATACTAGTTATAGCACAAAATAAACATGAATGAATGTCCAATGGTGTGTTAAAAGATAGAGTACAACTTACCGAAATATAAACACTGTTTTGTAATGTCACATTTACCTCAGAAATAACATATTAGGTTACTATAAACTCCTCAGTCAGCTGTAAAACTCAAGAGAGGAGCATTTTGTAAAATACACGCACCATATAACATATTCACTATATTTTTTATGTTTGAATTCATTTGTAAAGTTTTGTATGACAGCCACCATTTAAATGTTTATTATTATTATTTTAAACACTGCAAAAAATGCTTTTCTTACCTAGATGTTTTGTCTTGTTTCCAGACAAAATATCTAAAAATTGTTCAATCGAGAAGGATTTTCTAGTCAAGTAAAAATTATTTTCTTGTTTTCAGAAAAAAAAAACAAGTCAAAATTAAGTGAGTTTTTGCTTAGAAAAAGAAAAATGATCTGCCAATGGGTAAACAAGAAAGCAAGATTGTTTTTTTTTTACACTATTGGCAGTTTATTTAGCTTGTTTCAAGCAAAAACTCACTTTTTTTCTGAAAACAAGACAATAATTTTCTTGATTTAAGAATTTTTAGATATTTTGTCTGGAAACAAGACAAAAAATGTAAGTAAGCGTTTGTATGTAAATCAGTTAATTTTAATTGTAATGTAGCACCAACTGACTCTCGTGTATATTTTACAGCATTAGTTGAGATATATATTTTTCCCCTTGAGAAAATGATGGACTGTACCTGATATCCAAAATAATCGATAATAAATCAAATTAAATCGAATCATGACATTTGTGTCAAAACTTTCATTCAGCCTGATTATTTCTCATAAATGTAACTTCATAGCTCATAACATGACTGTCGCAGTCAATTGCTACTTTGTTGATTTTTGATTGTATATTCCACAGTTAGACTTTATGTTTTACACTTACGACTTTACTTTTCGACTATATTGCACAATTGTCTCAATTGCTACTTTCATTATTCATAATTGCTTTATATTTCCTTACGTTTAGTTGTATATTTTCCTGCGTGTCTTGGGATTCATATTTGCAACATTTTGTAAAAAATATTTCAGCTCATATCTGACTTTTGCAGATTCTGTTTTTTTAAATATTCTCTATTCAAACTTATCTCTGACAGGGAGAGACAAACTGATTTCGGTTGCAAGTTTTCTTTCCGACAAGTCACTCTGCATGTGTTTGAAGCCGTGTGACTGTGCAACTAGTTGTCAGCCAGAGAAACCTGTTGGCTGCGAGAAGCAAATGAAGCAAATGGAGACACATCAAGGCTGTTATGTTAAATAATGAGCGTCCACGGGGGCCGTTCGCTTAAGAAACAACAGCTGCGAGACACGCGCTCCCACACTCAGACTCGCAATCCAATCAAAGAGGCATTTTGCAGGTAGAGGTGAACATAGACGCCCGCCTTTTCCTTCATTCCTCGCTCGGGCGTCCCAGGGGCAGCGTCTCGCTCTCCGACGTTCCAGACGTGATTGTGAAGAGCGAGTGTGAAGTCAAATTGACTTAAAGGTAAAAGTTGATTTTCCGTGGATTTGACGCATTAGATGTCAGGCTCGGATAAGTCCAAACATTCCCCCGCGTCGCCGGAGAGCGGGAGCGGCTCATTATCCTGTTTTTCCGTACCTCGGGCCTGTCTGTTTACGCCGATAAGACTGCATTCTCCTCAATCTGGCGGGGGGATCTCCATCAAGAACACTCGGGGAACTGTATTGATGGTTGGGAGAGATTATGGATGCGGCCGCTCCGTTGAACTGACACGTCGTTTTGTACCCAGGGGCCCCTGGCTCGCCGCTCAATGTTTTGTTTTTGATCTGAAAGCAAGGATAAGAAATACACAGCTGCAGCTGGAGAATGTTTTTTTCTGTCTTTGAAGATTGAGTTAAGATTTAGAGAAACAGAAACTCAAGTCCAGAGAGAGACTTGAACTCGGGGGCGCGAGAAACGGAGGTGGGCGTCCAAACCAGACGGTCTTCAGTCCAGCCCCGCAGCACAAATCTCAGACGAACTCATAAATGTACAATCAGCTCCATTGTAGTCTTCATCGTTTGGTTAATAAGCAGCCTGGTGTTATTCAAAATACACCGCTTGAGGGCAACTTTATTAGCTCGGAACTCTATATGCACGTAGCTTTGCTTTAAATAAATATGCAAAACAAGTAGCTACTTTAAGTAAATGCATTTCAGACCACAGAAAGCATTTGTGCTTCAACTTATTAAAGGATTAGTTCATTTCCAGACTAAACATTTCCTGATAATTTACTCAGCCCTATGTCATCCAAGATGCTCTTTCGTTCTTCAGTCAAAAAGAAATAAACGTTTTTGAGGAAAACATTCCAGGACTTTTCTCCACATCGTGGACTTCAATGGAAGCCAATGGGTTGAAAGTGCAAACTGAAGTTTCAGTGCAGCTTCAAAGGGCTCTACACGATCCCAGCCGAGGAATATGAGTCGTATCTAGCGAAACCCAGTGTTTACAAAGGGACGTGCAAAGAAAGTCAAATGCCCTTTACAAAAAATTGTAAAACAACTATGTTGGATGATTTTGAAGTTGGAGGAGAAAATAAGATGACGTTTTTCATCCTACCCTACACTCTTAAAAGTAAAGGTGCTTTAAAAGGTTCTTCACAGCGATGCCATAAAAGAACCATTTTTGCTTCCACAAAGGCCCATTCAGTCAAAGGTTCTTTAAAGAACCATCTCTTTCTTACCTATTTATAATCTGAAGAACCTTTCACCACAAAGAACCTTTTGTGAAACAGAAAGGTTCTTCAGATTTTAAAGATTATTTATGAAACCATTTAGACAAAAAAGGTTCTTTTATGGCCTTGTGAAGCACCTTTATTTTTAAGAGTGTACCTTTTTGAACTGGAGTACACAGATGAAGAACTAACCACTTGTGACTTTGTGATTATGTAATGTGTGAAGTTGTAGATGTGCGTCACAGAGCTAGTTTGTATTATTTTTAGAAAATGACCAATCGTTTCGCTAGATAAGACCTTTATTCTTCAGCTGAGATTGTGTAGAGCTTTTTAAAGCTGCAGTTTGGAACTTCAACCTGTCGGCTACCATTGAAGTCCACTACATGGAGAAAAATCCTGGAACATTTTCCTCAAAAACCTTCATTTCTTTTCGACTGAAGAAAGAACGTCATGAACATCTTGGATGACATCAAGGTGAATTATCAGGAAATTCTTCAACCGGCAGTTAGTTTACCAACATCTTTTTGTGCACTGCATCAAACTCTATAAAACTATGTATATATTTACTATAGAAAATGTAAGTGATTATATCAACTTCAGTGCTTTCTAAGTATTTAGAATTACACTTTACACTAACTATTTTGAGCAATTTGTTGATTTCAGTGTTTGAAACACCAGTTGCTTAAAATCAAAGTCCTGTAAGGAGTTTTATTCTTTGTTCTTTTTGAATTGAATGTTCCTCAATTTCTCAAAAGTGTGTTGTTTTGACAGCTGGTGCTCATCTAGATAATTTCCTGAAGATATCACCCGTTTTCTTTTTGTTTCTTTGTAATGTTTGTTCGATTCTGCTCTCCAGGACATTATGCAGCTGTTCTGTTATCGATTCCTTCATTCTGCTTTTTGCCCCTTTGTAGAAATATCAAATTCCCTTGGAGTTATGAAGGAATGTTTGTTTTTTTCATATACTAACAACAGATCCTGTTTCGGCGCAGCGGATACATCTGTGCTCATTCTGGTACAGGACCTCTTTCTTTACTCTGTGGCCAAAACCTGTGTTTTGACCTCAGATTAGGTCGTACAGTTGGATTTAGACCAAAAAGAACAAAGTATTGTGCCGGTACTCTGAGTTTATTGGACATGATACCATGTTTTTTTTTTTTAAAGCTGGTTTTAATCACTTATCTGCAGCAAATTGTTACAACATAGGCAAGAACCACAGCTCAGAATTCAAATAGACTACTTTTGTGTTGCTTTTTCAAAATTGATTGTCATTTCTATGGCATGTTTTTGTACTTTTTGTTTGTGTTTCGCATTTTTATGCTAATTTATGATTCATTTTGCCATTTTTGTAGGTTTTTTTAATCATCTTTTTTATTAGGTGCATAGATACCTATTGTATCCGTTGACGTTCTTCTTCTTCTTCTTCTTCTTCTTCTTCTTCTTCTTCTTCTTCTTCTTCTTCTTCTTTTTCCATTTCTTCCTCTCTTGAGTCTTTTTGATGGCAGCCCATAGAACCGCTTGTGGGAAAGTTGTGAAATTTGGCACACTGATAGAGGACAACCTTAACCATAGCGAATGTGGAGTCTCTAACTCAAACTTTCTAGCACCCCTACTTGTCCAAAGGTTCACTTATGTTTATGCTTATAACGTTTGAAGCGTAAGGCAATGATTCCCCCCCCCCCTCTGAATCCTTGGGTCGTGCCGAGTCGAATTAAGTCCAAAATTAAACGGTTTGTCTGATTTTCACCAAAATTTGCTCAGATTATATTAAGACCATGCTGGCAAAAAGTTATGGAATTCGAGTTGATTAGTCAAACCGTTCTCGAATAACACGCGAACGAATTCTACAAAAAGCACGCACAAATGGATGTGAGGCTATATCTCCGCAACGGTTTGGCGTATTGAGGCCAAACTTGGTGTGTGTTATAACAAGCATGACCTGAGGCTACCTGCACAGTTTCGACACAGTGCCACCTAGTGGTCAGGAGATACGAAAAATTTATATTTTAACTTGTAACCTCTGAATCGGTTGGCCATCACAAAATGTGTCTCTTTAGATTCGGTGCATCATGCCGAGTCGAATGATACCCAATTTTCCCATGTCAGCCATTTTGGGTGTCTGCCATTTTGAATTTTGTAGTGAAAAATATTTTACAAAATGCATTGACGTATCGCTACAGAAATCCGTATGGGTCACCAGCACAATGCTCTAAAGGAGCCTGAGAAGTTTTGAGCCAGCGCAACTTATTGTCACGGGACCATTACTTCTATCAACATGAAACCACTGTAGGAATTTTTTTTATTTTTTTTTGCCAAAATTTTAATAGTAAGTGGCAAAAAAAAAATGCAAACAAAGTCAGCCATCGGTCATTTTTTCTCTTCTCATATAGAAAAATGTCTATAACTCCAAAAAAATGTGTGTGTGTGTGTGTGTATATATATATATATATATATATTGTGGCGGGAGTCCCGAGGCACAATCAGCGTCGCCCTGGCAACTCACGCCAAACACCTGGACCTCATCACCACGGACCAATCGTTCACGGACGCCGCCCCTACAAAAGCCGGTTGCTCACCACAGATCACGGAGAAACTATCTCCGATGAGGTTGAAGCTTACCTGCTCTCTGCTCTCATTTTCCCCTTTCAGATTCGCCGTGAACGATTGGCTACCGTCACTTCCCGGACACCGCCACCACCGCGAACTCACCTTCAAGCACCTACCCGTTTGCTTGCACCTTCCTGGGGGATTCTGCACGACAAGGACTTCACCTCTCACGGAGCACCGACGCACATTCACCTGCCATTTCACCGTTTCACTTAAGTCTGTTCAATAAACTCACCCTCCGGGGCTCAACTAAAAGTCTTGTCTTGTCGTGCTGTTCCCCGCCCGGCCACAAGGTGGTGGAGAATGCGGGCAAGTTTCCGGGCCTGAGAACACCGACGAGCAAGACTTACTGTTTGTTTACACCGCCATCTTGCCCCCATTCACTTCCGGTTCTGTTTTTTTCAGGGCGCGCCGCTCCCCGAGATCATGGAAGAACTGGTCAAACAACTCACCGAGGTTAGCGTCCGCCAGCAGCAATGCTTTGAACTGTTGACGGAGCAACATGGACAGATTCAAGGATATTTGGCAGAACTACGTGCCCCGGCTGCTCACACCGTCCCGCTGCCGGACCCCCGCGCCGCCGCCGCTCGACTACTACCTAAACTGACCGCAGATGATGATATTGAGGCTTACCTCAAAATGTTTGAGTCTGTCGCTCGCACAGAGGGTTGGGCGAGAGGAATTTGGGCGGAGATATTGGCACCGCTGCTTTCTGGTGAGGCCCAACGGGCATATTTTTCATTGCCAGCAGCAGCACAAAATAACTATAGTGAATTAAAGAGAGAAATTTTAGGGCGTTTGGGGCTCTCAGCCGTTGCGGCTGCACAGCGTTTTCATGACTGGGAGTTTAAAGCACGGTTGCCAATTCGCGCTCAAATAGCCGATCTGATGCGGTTAGCGGAGCATTGGTTACTAGGGAACTCGCCATCTCCGGCCCAGGTAGTCGAGAAAGTAGTAGTCGACCGGGTGCTGAGAGCGCTACCGCGTTCAATGAAGCAGGCGGCCGGGATGAAGGGTCCAAGAACTCTAACCGAGCTGGTTGACGCCGTGGAGCTGGCGGACGCAGCCTTCCACCGGGAGGCCGGGGAGCGAGCGCCGCCTTTCCCCCGGAGGGTGAACCAGGAGCGACGCACGCCAGAGGCGCACCCCCGCGCAGTATACAGACCGCCCAGTCCCCGCGACGAGCCAATGCCCACCGATCCACCATCACCGACCGCCAAAGCCTGGATGGCCGGCTGCGTGGTGCACCGGGAGACGCCACCAGGAGCCCCCACAACCTCCGTCCCCATCAGGCCTATGCCGCAGCGTACCTCGACGACGTGGTCATCCACTCGGAGGCGTGGGAAGACCACCTGGAGCGGCTGCGCAGGGTGCTGTTGGAGCTTCGCCGGGCTGGACTAACCGCCAACCCCCGCAAATGCCACCTAGCCATGAACGAAGGCAGGTACCTCGGCTTCAAAGTGGGAAGAGGACTCATCCGGCCTCAGGAGGACAAGGTCAAAGCCATCATGGATGCCCCTAAGCCATCCACCAAGTCGCAGGTACGTGCCTTCTTGGGGTTGGCGGGTTATTATCGGTGCTTTATCCCCGGCTTTTCCTCTATAGCCGCCCCTCTGACAGACCTGACCAGGAAGGGACAGCCAGAGCGGATCCATTGGTCTGGGGAAACCGAGGAGGCCTTCCGGCGCATCAAGGAGGCCCTGACCACCGAGCCCGTCCTGCGTGCCCCAGACTTCAGCTGTCCCTTCCTGCTCCAAACGGATGCCTCCGACACGGGATTGGGGGCCGTGCTCTCCCAGGTCCAGGAGGGAGAGGAGCATCCGATTGTGTACATCAGCCGGAAGCTGTCCAAGGCCGAGCGCAACTACGCCGCGGTAGAGAAAGAAGCTCTCGCCATCAAGTGGGCAGTCCTGGAGCTGAGGTACTATTTATTAGGTCGACATTTTACACTGTTTACAGATCATGCACCGCTACAGTGGATGGCCCGGGCCAAAGACACTAACGCCCGGGTCACGAGGTGGTTCCTCTCGCTCCAGGACTTCCACTTCGATGTGCGCCACCGGGCCGGATCCAGCAACTCCAACGCTGACGGACTCTCTCGGTCTTGGGCAGCGTATGCAGGTCTGTCAGGGGTCATTCCCCTCCCACCCCCTGTCTCCCCTTTTGTTTCTGCCACCAGGACCAGGACGTCGCTTGGGGGGGGGAGTGTGGCGGGAGTCCCGAGGCACAATCAGCGTCGCCCTGGCAACTCACGCCAAACACCTGGACCTCATCACCACGGACCAATCGTTCACGGACGCCGCCCCTACAAAAGCCGGTTGCTCACCACAGATCACGGAGAAACTATCTCCGATGAGGTTGAAGCTTACCTGCTCTCTGCTCTCATTTTCCCCTTTCAGATTCGCCGTGAACGATTGGCTACCGTCACTTCCCGGACACCGCCACCACCGCGAACTCACCTTCAAGCACCTACCCGTTTGCTTGCACCTTCCTGGGGGATTCTGCACGACAAGGACTTCACCTCTCACGGAGCACCGACGCACATTCACCTGCCATTTCACCGTTTCACTTAAGTCTGTTCAATAAACTCACCCTCCGGGGCTCAACTAAAAGTCTTGTCTTGTCGTGCTGTTCCCCGCCCGGCCACAATATATATATATATATATATATATATATATTTGTTTAAGTATATTTAAATTTATATAAATAAATTTAAGTTATATATTTCACTTTTCCGCAGTTTACTTTAATATCTCTTGATGATTATTCTTTGTCTGTCATGATAACATTTTTCAAATCATATCAAGAGATGCATAGCATCGTTCTGTCTTCAATCTCGTTTTGATTATGACTCAAAAAGATGGCTTTTCCTAATTGTCTGGTTATCAGCTGTGCTTTGAAAGGAAATTGAAATCGTTTGAATGCCATCAGTCAGTTGACACTTAGAGTTCAATACATTGGAAAATATTGACGTGAAAGGGCCCTTAGAAGAAACTTTGCTTTTTGTGGATGGTTGTGAACATGAAAGTCCCAACCGAATGGCTCCAGACTGCATTAGCTAATTTGAAGTATTTTGAAATCCACATCATTGGCTTGATGGGATGAGTGCACATTTTAGGGGACCATTTTAAACCATTAAAATAACCCGCCAATAAAGCGTTATATAAGACCCGGGTTAAACTGGGTTAATGCTGCGTGTCCCTGTGGATCTGAAGAGCAGTAAGGGTTCGTTTTTGCCGTTAAAGCTGCTAATTGCCTACCGTTGCCTCCGACGGCACTTTGCGGCTAGCAGTGGAACAACACAGTTCGTTTTTTCACTCATTTCCCCTCATAGCCTCCCCTGAATTATTTTCCGGGCTCCTTCGCCAGCCGTGGGTGATTTATGTGTTTATGGCCATTACTGACGTTGAGTAATCCATTTTGTTTTTTTCCTGCTCTTGCTCTCCTGGCAGCGTCACGTCTCTCCCTGGGGAATATCAATTACCCTGTTCCTTTTAACTCATGGTTTTCCGAGTCCTCACAGAGGACTGACCGTAACGGACAGACATCAACAGTGGAGTGAAAGTATCCAGTATTTTTTTTTTTTTTTGTCTAGGAGGTGTACAGCTCCAAATCTTTGATTATTAGCAGTCAACCAAGTCAAATTTTCATGCTGCAGTTAATATAACTTACAATATGAGAGATGATTTGATTTGTGGTAATTGTTTGCTGTTTGCTGTAGTGCTATCGCAAAATTAAAATCCCTGAATTTTTTAATTAAAAAAGCCCAAAAGTACATTTATAAATAGGCAGTGTCTCGAAGTACTGGCTAATGGGCCACAAGTGTCTTTTTGAGTACATTCGTGTTAATCTTAGATTCATTTCCAGGTTTAATGGAAAGCTACTGCCATGAATCATGTGAAATGTGGCTTGCGCAGTGCATTTTGTGCTATCTGTGTGGGAAAACTGTGATGTATTATCGTTCGTAGGCTTAGCGCACCAATCTTTTAACATCGTAATGGGATCATTAACTCATTTATAGATCGTTTCAGGTCAGCGCATGATCTTTTAAATGAACTCAATGGGTGGTTTTGATAAATCTGCCACATATTTCAAATAAAATAAAATAAAACAATAGTTTTTGTTGTTGTTTGCCAGTGAGATACTAATTCTGTTCAGTCACTTTGAATGGCTTCACCCAAAGTGAAATCTAATTGGTCCGTAAATTGAGATCACATCTAAAAACTGAATAAATAAGCTTTTTATTGATGTATGGTTTGCTGAGATGTAACAAATGTGTTTTGAAAAATTAACTAAGTGAGATCCTAATTCTGTTGAGTCACTTTGCATGGCTTCGCCCAAAGTGAAATCTAACTGGTCCATAATCTACATTCAAATAAGGTTTTGATTCATTCTGAATGGTTGCAGTGCTGTTGCTAAGGTGTTCTGGCTGGTAAAACACAAATTTCCCCATCATCTGTTGTGGCGCTATCGCATTAGATGCGAAATTAAATGTGTTTTGCTGAAATTTGTGACTTTTATAAATAGGCAGTGTCTCAAAATAACAGCTAATCGTCCATGAGTGTCTTGCGTTTAGTACCTTCGCCTTAAACTTTACATTAAAGATTCATTTCCAGGTTTAATGGAAAGCGACTGCCATAAATCATGGGAAATGTGGTTTGCACAATGCTTTTTATGCTATCTGAGATGTATTAGCGCTCGTAGGCTCAGCCTACCAATATTTCAACATCGTAATCGGACCATTAACTCATTTTAAGATGATTTCAGGTCAGTACATGATCTTGGAACACAGTGGAACAGGTGATTTGTTAAATCAGTGAACAACTTTTTACCTGAACAGGAAGGTTTCGGGGTGCCAGCTGTGTTTAGGCCGCGGGGCGATGACACGGTCGTGCCACATCTCTGCTAAATTGGGCATGGCAGCCATACACGACTCCGCTTGGATCTGTCAGAGGATCTCCCCGGGATATGGTTTAATGACTGGCGTATGTTTATGGCAGTGCTATTCTCTGCTTGCTTTCTGACGGGGGGGATTAGCTCACCTTTAGCATTTCATCAGCCGCTTTACGTTCATGCGCACTTAACAGTGAAGTCTGCGTTTAACAGTCAGCACAGATCTGGAAAAGTGGATTGAGGACATAAGAGATGCATTTTGTTCCTAAAACCACTCACAAGCCTTTGCATGTTTGTTGAGTAAATACTTTGGCTAAGTTAACGGTGCTTTTAGCTAATGTTAAGTCTGTAGTACTCTCTAGGGATGCTTAAATAGAAACTCTGTTGCATTATACTAAAAAATCTAAAGAAAGGCCTATGTTTTGTTTAAATAAATGAAAACGTAAATGCTTAATGCTTATTATTAACACTTAAAGCCAAAGCTTAAAGGAGTAGTTCAATTTCAGAACAAAAATGTACAGATAATGTACTCACCCCCTTGTCATCCAAGATGTTCATGTCTCTCTTTCTTCAGTCGTAAGGAAATTCTGTTTTTTGAGTAAAACAGGATTTCTCTCCATATAATGGACTTCTATGGTGCCCCCGAGTTTGAACTTCCAAAACGCAGCTTCAAAGAGCTCTAAACAATCACAGCCGAGGAAAGAAGGGTCTTACCTAGCAAAACGATGGGTTATTTTCTGAAAAGAAAAGAAAATGTATATACTTTTTAACCTCAAATGCTTGTCTTGTCTAGCTCGGCAAGAAGAGTGTTTGAGATTAAAAAGTATATAAGTTGTTTTAGAAAATAACCAATCGTTTTGCTAGATAAGACCCTTCTTCCTCCGCTGGGATCATTTAGAGCCCTTTGAAGCTGCATTTAAACTGCATTTTTGGAAGTTCAAACTCGGGGGCACCTCGAAAAACACCATTTCCTTACGACTGAAGAAAGAAAAACATGGACATCTTGGCTGACAAGGGGTTGAGTACATTTTCGGTAATTATTTTTCTGAAAGTGAACTACTCCTTTAAACACTTTGTAGCTCCGCCCCCAGGGAAATCTTATTGGCCCAAAATCCAAAGACTGTTTTGACTGGCTCGGATTGTGTTCTAAGTTGTTGCTAGGCGGTTGCTAGAAGGTTCTGATTGGCTTTTAGATGTAATAACGCTTTCTTGTTGGTTGTGGAAAGATAGATTGTGCCAGTGGATGAGCATACAATGTAAGTCCTTTGTTTTGATGTACGTAAGAAAGCTCAAACACTCCCATTGAGGTAAATAACCTTAGAACAACTTCTGCACAGCCTTGACTCTCGGTCAGTAATCGTTTTCCGTTCTCGTCTGTCTTTATGTTCTTATGTTGACCTTGTTTCGTATATGTTCTCTCTCTCAGATCCTGGGAAACTGATTTTTGAATTGATTTTTCTCTCATCCACTGATGTTTTCCGAAGCTAGCTCACATCTCTGCTAATCTCTTCTTCTTTACAGACTGTTATATCCTGGTCATTGACTGACAGCTCAAACAGCATGTGTTACAGGCCTCTGAATGACTGAACGAAGTAGTCCAGATTGAGTCAGTGGTGAGATATTCGGAAGTCCGTCCAATTTTATCTAATTACTAGTTTTCCAATTGATTCAATCGTTTAAGGGGGCGCGTAATTGTTTCTACTGTTCATCTCGTGTGTTTCCTGGATGTTTTGGCAGCAAAGACACAGAGGCAAATCATTTTGTTCTCTGAAGAGTCATTTGTTGTTCTTTCCGATTATGGGGAATCATAATTGTTCAGTTTTGTTAATTACAACTCCGAGACTAATTCGGTCTCATTTAGAGTTGTAATAAAGGGACACGTCTATGGGGACAATGAGAAGAGTATGGTGGAAGTCATAATTAGTAAAATCCATCACACAGTTCCGGCTTGCGATATTTATTCTAAAGGATTTTGCTGGGGGCACAATATTGAGCAACAATGTAAATATCACAATGATTTCAAAAGATTTTAAATTGAATCAATTCAGAACTTTGTATATATTCTACAGAATGTTTTAGCTATTATGTTAATAGACCAAAAGTATGGAAGCCTGTTTCTGACACTGAATAAAAAAATAAATAAATAAAAAAAGGTAATTGCAATCTTTTTATCTCACAAAATCGCATTTGTGAGAAAGTCAGAATTGCAAGTTTTGTAATCTCTCCATTCTGTATATAAACTTGCAATTCACAAGTAAGAGTTTATATAAAGCAATTCTGAGAGAAAAGAACTGCAAGTTTATACCTTGCAATTCTGAAGGGAAAAAAAAGGAATTCTGGGATATAAACTCAGAATTGCTAGATAAAAGTCAGAATTGCGAGATACAAAATTGCATTTGTGAGAAAAAAGTCGCAATTGCGAGTTCAGATTATTTCCCCAGAACTGTGAGAGATAAACTCGCAATTCTGATAAATTAAGTCAGAAGTGTGAGGTAAACATGTAATTCTGACTTTTCTCAAAATGACATGATATAAACTCACATTTGGGAGTTATAAAGTCAGTACTGTGGGATAAAAACTAAAAAAAAAAATAATAATAATAATTATGAAAATTAACTTGAAAAACTTGCAATTCTGACTTTTTTTCTCACAAATGTGATTTTGTATCTCGCAATTTTGAGTTTATATCTCAGAATTATGACTTTTTTTCTCAAAATTGTGAGATATAAACGTGCTGTTCTGACTTTTTCTCTCAGAATTGCTTCTTATAAACTGCAATTGCAAGTAATAACATCAGAATTGTGAGATGAAAAACTTGGGATTCCTACTTTTTTCTCACAAATGCGATTTTGTATCTAGCACTTTTTTTGGTTTGTTTTTTCGCAATTCTGACTCACAATCTCACAATTCAGGCTTTTTTTTCTTGTGTCACTGTCTTACGAGATATAAACTTGCAATTGTGAGTTTTAAAGTCCAATTCTGAGGGGGAAGAAGACTGATACGTTTTCGGAATTGCAGTTGCGTGTTATAAAGTCAGAACTGTGAGATATAAACTTGCAATTCTGCAAAAAAAAAAAGTCAAAATTGCAGGATATATACTTACAATTCTTTTCTAAGAATTGTGAGTTTATATCTCACAATTTTGACTTTTTTCACAGAATTGCGAGTCTCTCAGTTCTGATTTAGAATTGCGAGTTTATTAGTTTGACACAATTCTGAGAAAAAGTCAGAACTGCAAGATTATATGTATGTATATTATATGACTTTGTAATTTACAATTGTGAGTTTATATCAATTCTGAGAAAAAATGCAGAATTGCACGTTTGTATCACGTAATACTGAGGGGAAAAGTCAGGATTGTGAGATGTAAACTTGCAATTGCGGCAGTGTTGGAATTGTGAAATAAACAGTAGCAAATACCTATTTTTTTAATTCAGTGGCGGAAAGGGCTTCTATACAAAGCAGTTTATAAGCTACCAATCTGTTTATATACATTACAGTACATTGTTTGTCTTGTAATGCAAAGCCGTGTCATACATGTCATACTTGAGCTGCACTTATATGACTGTTTACAGTTTGTTCCGTTGAGACCTCATCATTACACAGCACAGGTGTAAATTAAAGCCCTGCTTTCCTCCACGAGCACCTTATGATGAGAATTGATCTGCTTTAAAGACCCAGGTGGAGAGCAAGAGACAGAGAGAGAGAGAGAGAGAGGGAGAAAGGGAAAGTTGGCGAAGAGGAATTTGATTATCGGCTGTAAAAATTTGTGTGCAATGACAGATTTTAATGGTGTGAGACATAGATGCGGAGGCCAGACGGCCCTCACTGCGGGACAGATTAGACGCTGAGCCCAGGTATGCTAAAATGAGTTCAGTTTATGATGCAAAACATTTAGTGTCTCCGCTAATTCAAAAATATAATATTATGTACTTTAAAATTACACCTGGTTTCCTATATTGAACATTTTTCAGAACTATTATGAAACTCACTTGGTTAGGACTCCTGGGATGTAGCTAGGTGGTTGCTAGGATGTTCTGGCGGTTTCCTAATGCATTAAGGGATGGCTATTAGGTAGTTGTTATGCAGTTGCCTGGGGTGTTCCAGGTCATTGCAAGGGGGTTCTGGGTGGTTTCCAATGTTATTATATGGGAATTTTGATTTGCTGTGATTATATGTATTCTGAGTAGCTGTAGGTAGTTGCTATGAGGTTGATGAGGTGTTCTGGGTGGTTGCTATGAGGTTGTGGCGGTTGTTATGGAGTTATATATTGGTTGGCTGTTAAGTAGTAACTATGCAGTTGTTGAGGTTTCAAGGTTATTTTTTCAGTTTCTAATCTTTATAGGGTATTCTGGGTCGCTGTAGGTGGTTGCTAAGCAGCTGATGGGGTGTTCTGGGTGGTTGCTATGGGGCTCTGGATGGTTGTTATGGGGTTATATATTGGTTTGCTGTTAAGTAAACTATGCAGTTGTTGAGGTGTTCTGGGTGGGTTCTTGTTTTTTTTACTGTTTATAGGGTATTCTGTTTGTCTGTAGGTAGTTGCTAAGCGATTGACAGGGTGTTATTTGTGGTTGCTATGTGATTCTGGGTGGTTTTCTTCTGTTTAAAGTTTATTCTTGGTGGCTGTAGGCGGTTGCAGTGCAGTTGTTGGGCGGTTTCTAGGCTTTTTAGGATGGTTACTACTGTTTATAGGGTATTCTGGATGACTGTAGTTGGTTACTATGTAGTTGATGGTTGGTTGCTATGGAGATTTGGATGGTTGTTATGGGGTTATACATTGGTTGGCTGTTAAGTGATTATGGATTTGCTGAGGTGTTCTAGTTGGTTTATAAGGGGTTTTCGGTGGTTTATACTGTTTATAGGGCATTCTGGGTGGTTGTAGGTAGTTGCTAAGCAATTGATGAAACTTTCTGGGTTGTTGCTGCAGAGTTGCTGGGGCGTTCCGGGTCATTGCAAGTTAATGCCGGATGGTTTATTGTGTTTATATGGTATTATTGGTAGTTGCGGTGTTGGTATGTTATTCTGAGTGGCTGTAGGTAGTTACTATGTAGTTGATAGGGTGATCTGGGTGGTCGCTATGGGGTTTTGGATGGTTGTTATGGGATTATATATTGGTTGGCTGTTAAGTGGTTGTTATGCATTTGCTGAGGTGTTCTATGTTGCTATGGGGTTCTGGATGGTTGTTTTGAGGTTTTATATTGGTTGGTCGTTAAGTGGTTGCTATGCAGTTGCTGAGGTGTTCTGGGTGGTTTCTAGGGCTTTTCTGGTGGTTTCTACTGTTTATAGGGTATTCTGGGTGGCTGTAGGTAGTTGCTAGGCAGTTGATGGGGTGTTCTGGGTTGTTGCTATGTGGTTTCTGGGTGTTCTAGGTCATTGCATGGAGATTCTTAGTGGTTTCCAATGTACTTATATGGCAATCTTGTTTTTTTTTTTTTTTTTCTGTGTTCATATGCATTTCAAATGGCTGTAGGTAGGTGTAGGTGTTGCTGTGCAGTTAATGGGTGTTTTGGGTGGTCGCTATGGGGTTATGGATGATTGTTATGGGGTTATATATTGGTTTGCTGTTAAGTAGTTGTTATTGATTTCCTGAGGTGTTCTGGGTGGTTTCTAGGGGGGTTTCGCTGGTTTCTACTGTTTATAGGGTATTCTGGGTGGCTGTAAGTAGTTACTAAGTAGTTGATGGGCTATTCTGAGGTTGTAGCTACGAAGTAGCTGGCGTGTTCTGAATTATTGCAAGGGAATACTGGATGGTTAATTCTGTGTTTATATAGTATCCTTGGTGGTTGCTGTGTTGTATGTTATTCTGAGTGGCTGTAGATGATTGCTATGCAATTGATAGGGTCTTCTGGGTGGTTGCTATGGGGTTCTGGATGGTTGTTTTGAGGTTTTATATTGGTTGGTCGTTAAGTGGTTGCCATGCAGTTGCTGAGGTGTTCTGGGTGGTTTCTAGGGCTTTTCTGGTGGTTTCTACTGTTTATAGGGTATTCTGGGTGGCTGTAGGTCGCTGCTAGGCAGTTGATGGGGTGTTCTGAGTTGTTGCTATGTGGTTTCTGGGGTGTTCTGGGTCATTGCAAGGGGATTCTTAGTGGTTTCCAATGTACTTATATGGCAATCTTGTTTTTTTTTCTGTGTTCATATGCATCTCAAATGGCTGTAGGTAGGTGTAGGTGTTGTTGTGCGGTTAATGGGTGTTTTGGGTGGTTGCTATGGAATTCTGTTTAGTTGTTATGGGGTTATATATTAGTTGGCTGTTAAGCGGTTGCTATGCCGTTATTGAGCTGTTCTGGGTGGTTTCTATGAGTTTTTCATTTGTTTTTACTGTTTATAGGATATTCTAATTCTGGGTGGTTTCTTGTTTTTAGCATTCTGAGTGGTTGCTAAGTGGTTGCTATGCTGTTGCTTTGGTGTTCTGGGTCATTGTCATGCTGTTGATGGGGTGTTCTGGGTGGTTTAATCTGTTTAACGTTTATTCTTGGTGGCTATAGGTTGTTTTCTGTGTGGTTGCTGGGTGATTTTTAGGCATTTTTGAAGGGTTTCTACTGTTTATAAGATATTCTGGATGGAATTGGTTACTGTGTGGTTGCTGTGGGTCTTTTGTGTTATTTCTGGAGGGTTCTGGTTGGCTGTTGATTGTTTATAAAGACTCCTGGTTGGCTGTTAATTGATATGTGATTGCTAAGCTGTTCTGGGTGGTTGATTGTTGTTCTTTTTGTCTGTCTGTTTTTTTTTTGTTTTTTTTTTGTTTGTTGCTAAGTAGACATTAGTGAACAAACAGGGCACAGAGCACATTTTGAACTATACTATTATTGTAAACTTATTGCATTTATAAACTTGGATATATATGTGTAGCACTACATACATATATGCAAATTTAATCATCATTAACAGCGTTGAAAGTAATCAAATATTAACAGCTATTAAAACTGCTAAAAAGTTCACATCTCTGAAAGTCACTGTCTAATTCACACACACTCTATAGGGACACTTCGGCACACTGCTCAGTGTGTGTGAAAACAGAATGGGCTTCATTTACCACACGGATCAAACGTGATCCGCGTTCAGCATGATCCGTCTGATGTCAGTAGGCGGAACACATTAGCAAATGAGAGCAAATTAATTTGCTGCATGTGAATGGAGTCCCTCGGCTGGTGTTCGCCAGGGTAAATCTAGCCGCTCTCGCTAATGTAGTTACCAAACTCTCGCCTGAAGCGCTTGTCATATTATGTGACAAGACAAATAGATTAGACTCCGACTGTCCCTGGAGCCCAGGGGCGGCGGTCACAGAGGAGGCGGAGACAACAGCGGAATACCTACACAGCCAAACAGGTGCATCCTCCTGATTGGACACAAAACAAACTAAAGTTTTTGGTATGAAGACTATTGGTATTTTTTTCCAAAAAAAACCCAACATGATTTTTTTATACCTATAGAAATTATCATAATGATTATATGTATGCATATTTCAAAGATTTTTCCACACAATATTATCATCCTTGGCATTCATCTCTTTTCTGAGTGTCATCATATAGCTATCAGTCAACATTCAGCACTTTCATGTGCTCCCTTGACTTCCCGTGGAGTCGCAGACATTAGCGGCGCAGCTGAACACTGGCAAACGACTTTGACAAACAGCCTTTCTGAAGCATGTGGCACTGAGCAAATATCCCAGAGAGATCCTCTTGTGCAGCCTCTTTCTTCAGAAGGCGTTTGCTAGCGGGGGAAGGTCTCGTAGGCAAACACACCTCCATCAGGGGGCATTTGACATGACAGGAGGACATAATGGAGTCTCACAGGACATAATCATAGTTTTGGCAGCCCCACTGCTGAGACGATGCGAAGGGGAAGAGGTGTGTAGCATTAACGACAGGTGCGGCGCCCTACGTTTAAATCTCTTACGTCTGTGAGCATCTGTTTTTGTTGGAATGTCTCTGGGTTTTTGTTTTGCCCATACAATAAAAGTCAATGGGGTCCAATCAATGTTGCTTTGGAGCGCATTGATGTTTATTGTGTGGACAAAAACAGCAGTTCTTTGAAATATCACCAAAGAAGAAAGTCATACAGGTTTGGAATGGGGATGAGTAAATTATAGAATTTTCCTTTTTTAATAACCTTTAAGAAAGTTTTCCGTCCACTTTTGGAGAATTTTGAAGCTCCAGTTTCTTCCAGGTGGCTGTGTGTTGCCATTTAAAAGTGCCCAAAATGGCAGTACACTCTATAAAAAAAAGGTGCTTTGAAAGGTTCTTCAAGCAATGCCATAGAAGAACCATTTTTGGTTCCACAAAGAACCATTCAGTCAGAGGTTTTTTAAAGAACCTTCTCTTTCTACCTTTTTATAATCTGAAGAACCTTTCGCCACAAAGAACCTTTTGTGAAACAGAAAGGTTCTTTAGATCTTTGAGGTTCTTTATGGAACTGTTTAAACAAAAAAGTTCTTCTATGGCATCGTGAAGCACCTTATTTTTAAGAGATGATTTGCGTGCAATATTCTAATTCCACTAGGATTTTGCACGATGCAGAGTTATGGCAAATTATGCAGCATCACAAAAAAGTTTCTTGTGTTCTACAAGAAAAAACTGGAGGGACTGTTTAAGGGAGAACACTGGCATTTAAAATTGAATTATGGCTGTTTTGGAGCAAGAAATATTACGAAGATTTCAAGGGGAAAAAATAAAATGCTACAAAAGTGTAGAATGTGTCTCCCTCAGCACGGATTTGAAGAAGTTGATTGGATTGAGGTCATTCGGCTGATAAGAGTAAAATGAGGATAAACGCAAAAGCAAGACATTCAGGTGCAGCTTGGTTATCGTCTCCAGCGAATGAGATAACAGCCTTTTGAAGCGTTCAGACTTCGGCATAATAACCATCGCCATCATTCTGCCGCGTTAAATGGGCTTCATCCGTCGTCCACACAGCCGAAGGCCGGCGGAAAGAAAGTTTTAGCTGTTCTTAGCGAAGCTAATCGAACTAGCTCCTCTACAGCGCTGGCTGCCCTTCCCAGAGCGCTTTGTGTCTAGTCCTTCTTGTTTTTTCCCCCTCATGCCGCTCCATGCGAACTTGCCCTTTTCTGATGCCCTATTGGAAATCATTGAGCATTATTTTAAGTTCACAACCTACTGTTTGTGTGGACTTGTGTACGTGTGTGTGCAAATAGTCTATAGCCATAAGCTACTTGACGTCTGTGCTAGCATGAAACCTTTGTGATCATGTTCTTTCAGTATTAACGTCAGTGTGTGCTGCACAAAAGAGCAGAACCCACTTGAAAACCAAGGCTGTGCTTTAAAAACACGACCTGCTGCAAACACTAGTTAGCTGCCTCGCTGTCTGCTGTCTACACATGAAACGCTAGTTAGCTGATCGCCTAAAGCTAATTCGTTTGAAAGGCTAATGGCTCGTTTGCAGAGATCAATGCGTGCATGCCTTTGGGAAAACCTTTTGGGAATCCTGTATCCGGTCATAGTTGTTCCTGCTTTCATGTGTTCGCTCTCATGTTATTCCCAATAGTGTCTAATTAGCTGTGAGATGTTTGAATTAGCCTCGTGTTTCTCGTTCACTTATATGTTGATTGCTTTTTGAGTGCTAAACTACTTGTTTGAACTTAAAATGTTTGCAGAAGGTGAAATGCAAAGAAAATATCACTAATTTGCATTTATATATATGGCAAACATTGCTATTCAGGGTTCACGTAAGTGGAACATTTCATCTGTTCATCTGAAATAAGCTTTGGCACACTGAATTTCCATCCATCAGTTGTAAGGTTTTAGTTCCTCTCATGAAACTGAACTCTGGATGTCAAAACTTGTACATTATCATGGAACACTTTAATGAAAACCTCATTTGCGTTGAATCAAACAAAACCGAGCAGGATGCCACCCCATCATCAGCTCCATTACCTCCTGCATCACATCATCTCAGCTCAAAACATCAGTGCTTGCTCTCCTGATAAGAAAGAGTCTTAATGGGGCTCCTCGCATCAGGCTATTTATCTTGTCGCCGAGTCTGTCATTAGATGCAAGAAAGAATTGTACGTTCTCCATATTAGAGAATCGGAAAGCTTTTACCATATCCGTTCTGTGTTTATCTCTAATTGCTAAGTGACATGCTGATTGAAAATTGTCATTATATCTAAAAAACGAAATACAAGGACGTATGTGATCGGGAATTTGTCAAAAAGATCTCATTTCAATATGATTGTAATTAGTGATGTTTGCCAAGATAGAGTGGACAATAAAACAGACTGGAAAACCCAAAGACTTTTATTAAATGAGGAATCAGAGCCATAGTCTTTTCACACAAGACTAAGAGTGAGTAAACAACACCTTAGCAACTGCAATGACTTAAAACACCATAGCAATTGTCTTCCCACACTCTTAACAACCACCCAGAGCAACAAGCTTTGGCAACACTCAAAAAATCCTTAGCAATCGCCTAGCAACCTTTTAGAACACTTAGTAACACTCTGGTAACCACCCAGATCACATTGGCAACTGCATAGCAATGCCTTGACAGCAAGCTAGAACTTCTAGGCAACTGGAAAGCAGTATGTTAAAAACTCAGCACCCTTCAGCGATTACATAGCAACGACCTGGTAACCACCCAGAATATAATAGAAATTGCTTCAGAATTTGGAGCAAACCAATCTGAATATTTTTGCATCTGCATAATAACAACTGTAAATGTCTCAGAAAACTTTAGCAGTAGCAATGCCCTGGTAACCACCCGGAACCCCTTGGCAACTGCATAGCAATGCCCTGGAAACAATCCAAAACACAATAGCATCCACTTTGAAACCTGACAAAAACACTAAGGACAGCTTGGCAAGCGCTTAACACCTGGCAACCACATAGCAGCAAGCTAAGAATTACTCCAAACACTAAAACAATCACATAGCAACACCCTAGTAACCAGCCAGAACACTATAGCATCCACTTAGAAGCATGTTACAGACCACTCAGAACACATTGACAACTACACAGCACCTGGCAATGACACAGTATAACACTTTAACAACCACACAGCAACACCCTAGTAACCATTTAGAACTGTTACATCCCAGGTCTAGGGTCTAAGAGTAACATAAATAATAGCCTTCACACCGATGTCTTTGATCTTTCGTTCTTTTTTTACTTTTGCCAAAATAGGAAGCGAGTAAACTTCAGGGTTGGGCCAAGGCCAAAATAACAAACAAAAAAATTGAAACTAACTTTTCCCATGGAAACTTAATACCCTATAAAAGAAAAAGTCAAACAAAAATACAGGGACTGAACTAACTCCCTGACTAGTTGAAAAACAGGAGAAAACGAATTTCACAAAAGAAAAAGGCACCCAACCCCTACAGCTTCCGTGCGGAAAAAAAAGGTGTATTTACAATATTTACAATAACGGGCAAAAACACACAGCCACGTTAAAAGAAAGAAAAAACAATCGGAGGAAAACTTTACAATGAAAACACTAGGTGGGTAAAGTGACAAACTATACAACGGTACTCACAATATTTACACAAATGTTATATGTTTTATCTTTTTCGTTACACACAATCTTCCAACACCAACAACAGCCCACACTCCAGCTCTGCGTTGCCTCATTTTTAAAAGACGCGCAGTTCCCGGTTCAGCCAACCACGGTGCACGTACCGGCATGTTCAATTAGGGCGGGGCCACCTGAGAGAACGACAGAGAGAGAGAGAGAGAGAGAGAGAGAGAGAGAGCGCATATGCGGGAGAGAGAGATACACAGACAGCACATACGTCTCAACGTAACAGAACACCATAGAATTTGCTTTAAAGCATAGAAGAAAAACCACACTAAGAACACCTTGACAACGTCATAGCATAGTAACACCCTGGTAACCACCCAGAACACCATAGCATCCACTTATTGACATGTAAGAAGCACTAAGAACACTCCAGAACACTAAGAAAACTCCATAACACCTGGAAACCACATAGTAACATGTCAACAACCACTCGAAACACCCAAACAACTGCATAGCATCACCCTGGTAACAACACAAAACAAAGTAGCATCCACTTCAGAAATCTGAAAAACTACAAAGGACACCTTGACGACTGCACAGCACCTCACAAGCACATAAAAACCTGTTAACACTTTAAAAACTGCATAGTAACACCTTGGTAACCAACCTTAACATTATAGTATCCACTTAGAAACAAAAAAAAAAAAAACACTCGGAACACCTTGACAACTGCACAGCACCTCACCACCACATAAAAACATGTTAACATTTTAATAACCACATAGCAATACCCTAGTAACCACTCAGAACACCATAGCATCCACTTATTAACATGGAACAAATACTCAAAACACCTTGACAACTATATAGCACCTGGCAACCACATAGTAACACACTAACGACCACTCAAAAAAGTAACAACCACATAGTAACACCCTGGTAACCACCCAGAACACCATAGCATCCACTTAAAAACATAAAACAAAAACACTAAAGACACCTTTGCAATTGCATAGCACATGGCAACCACATAGTAACATGCCAACAACCACACAAAACACTCAGAACAACAAAGTCTTTGTTAAGAAACATTAAAGAAAAAAACACACTTAGAACACCTTGACAACTGCACAGCACCTCACAACCACAATAAAAACATGTTAACACTTTGATAACCACATTGTAACATCCTGGTAACCACCCAGAACACCATAACATTCACTTATTAACATGAAAAAAAAAAAAAAACTCAGAACACCTTCCTACAACTGAACAGCACCTCACAATCACACAAAAAACATGTTAACACTTTAATAACCACATAGCAACACCTTGGTAACCACCCAGAACACCACAGCACCCACTTAGAAATATGGAGATAACACTCAGAACACCTTGACAACTGCATAAGACCTGGCAAACCACATACTAACTTGCTAACAACCACTCAAAACACTATCGGCTTCATAGCAACACCCTGGTAACCACCCGGGACATCATAACTTTCAGCAAACAACTTTAAATGTCTTAGAAAACATTAGCAGTGACAATGCCCTGGTAACCACCCAGAACACATTTGCAACTGCCTAGCAACCAGAATAGCGTACCATTTCAAACAGACTTCCAGTTCCAGACAACCACTCAGAACAACTATGAAACTGCATAGCAACACCCTGGCAACGACTCACAACACTGTGACATCATGGCAGTGAGCTTTACATGAGCAAACTCCATTCAGATCCTTCTGATCCACCGGTGTCATCCATCCTGAAGTGATTGATCCCACACCTTATAAGACTACAGTGGGATTCTGGGTAGTGGAATGGTATTTCTGTTAATCCATCATGATTCTGTCGTGTTTGTCAGCTGAAATTGCTCGATGTGCTCTTTAAAGACAGAACACACAAACGCCGGCATTATTGATCTAGACGAGCGCACTGTGTTTATTCCAAATGTTTGTGAGCGCTTCAACAGCCGCTTGAGTTTGATAAATAGATCTGTAAACGCAGGCTATAATTTAACTGTTGAAAATGCCGTCAGCGCTGCGGATCCTCCGGATGTCTGCCTCTAGAAAGACGAGGAGGAAGATTCGAATTAATTTTTAAATATCTAATTTGAATTTTAGCATTCGTAGACAAACAACAAATAAATTATACATGTTAGCAATATACCGCGTCAAGTGTATAGTGCGGGCACGAAAATATAACTAATTAATGCTCTGATTCCAATAATCTCGTGTTTGTAATAATAAAAACAGCATAATGTTTTCATAAATGTTATGAAGGTGAAGCGTTGCTGTATGAGTCATGCTGTTTATCATTTCAATTTCAGTGTTTCTCAGAGCAGTAGAGTCGTTCTCGGCTCTGAGGCGGTCGAGGAAGGTGAGGTCTTGCGCGTCTAACCTTAGTGCATGGGTTCATATGAAGAACGTGCCTCGCGATCAAAACAACTCATTTAACGCAACGTGGGACCCCCTCGGCCCCACGGCAGCTGTCTTGGTAATCATATCGTTCCTCTCGTCCCTTGTCCCCGCTTGTTTGTGTTGGTATTGTTTTTGCGCCGTGCAATAATGCCTCTTATGTCCTTCGTCGGTTCTGTAAATGCAGCAGACTGAGATCATGTTTATTTATAAGGCGCATTTTATTTACAGTGATTATTCAAAGTGCTTTAGAGGAGCAATATGAAGAAACTTGAGAAATAAAAACAAACGGCAAACAGTAATAAACAAAATAGGAGTTTATATGTGACCCTGGATCTCAAAAGCAGTCTTAAGTAGCAGGGGTGTATTTGTAACAATAGCCAAAAATACATTGTATGGGTCAAAATTATTGATTTTTCTTTTATGCCAATCATCATTAGGACATTAAGTAATTATCCTGTTCCATGAAGATATTTTGTAAATTTCATATATATACATACATATACTGGCAGTCAAAAGTTTGGGATCAGTAAGATTTTTAATGATTTTAAAGACTTTTCTTATGCTCATCAAGGCTGCAATAAAAAATGTAATATTGCGAAATATTTCAATTTAAAATAACTGATTTTTATGTGGATATATTTAATTTTTTTATTTATTCAGCTCATTAGGCCGAAATTTTAGCATCATTACTCATTAAGCCTGGCATCACATGACGCTTTAGAAATCATTTTATATATTCTTTAACAAATTGAAAGTTGAAAATGTCAACGTTCATTAAAAAATAATTTTAATAAATACATTTTTAATGGTTGTTGTTTTTTTTTCAATATTTTAACCCATCATTATTAAACTTATAAAACTTTTTTTAAATTATTTTTTTTAAATAATTTTATATATTTTTAACCTATAATCTGCTCAATATTTATTTTCAATTTTATTTATTATTTTTGTTTACATAAAACAATTTATTCATTGTTCTTTCATTTACAGTTTTAAACCTGACTTTTGTCTTAATATCAGTATTTAAATGATAAAATTATAATTATTTTTTTAGTTGTCATATTTTAGTTCTTATTTATTAAACTATATAGGCTATATAAGAAACCTAATTTACTTATTATATCATATATACTTAATTTTCCATTTTCAATGTAATAGTTTAACCCATCTTTACAATAAACTTTAAAATTAATTAGTTGATTTACAATAATTGTACACCTTTGGCTTAATATATATGTAAGTGCTTGTAATTAATATCATTATAACGTAAATGACAAAATCATGTTTATCAAAATGCTACTATTTCTCAAGCATCAGGCTGCAACAACCAACAAGTTCGTATTTCTATTTGCGGTTTCTTCTAATTTAGTGCTCGTTAATTCCAGCACTTGAGGTTGTGCCAGCTGGTTTCATGTTTTATTCTGGATCGGTGCCACTCGAGACCAGCCGGTCTCATTAATTCAGTTTCCGTAAACATTCGCTGGTTTCCTGGTGTTAAATAATGCGATTAGTGCCCAGTAGGCCAATTCAGATGTTAGCCACAGAGTGGACGTCATTTTCTCACAGCGGCCTTTGAATCAAATTACACATGTGTGAATGTGTGTGTGCGCGGCCGCACATCCATGGTAATGGGTCTTCATGCGTTTTCCCTCGCTGCCGGTATCCATGGTAACGACAGGTCTATCATCGCTGTCGGTTGAGAGGGTCTTGAGTGGAAATGATGGACCATCTCCATGCGCTTCAAATGACATACCCGCCCTCAAGGCACAGAGTCACCGTATGCATGGCAGCATATCTACTGCCCCCTAGTGCCTAGAGATGACATGTAATAGACCACAAGAATGAGAAATAACAATAGTGATGCTTGACTTAACCAACACAAGCGAGAAAGTACCTGAAGAGAAAATATAAACGATTCACTTATTTTTGTTTTCAGTATACTGTCCCTTTAAACGACTCTTTGATTCCGTACTCTCCCTCAAGAGTGAAGGGAGATTGAATGGAGCATGGAGAAACCTGTTGAGGACCACTGGAGCAGACCTGGGAAATATATACGAGCATGTTGAGAATTCATTTTTACTGGCAGCTTCAGGCAATCAGACTGATTGCATTTTCAAGTGTTGTGGGTCGACACGGGGAAACGCGTTTGGCAGGAGGTCTGGATGATTCACACGCTGAGCTCTGCCGCCATCTGTTGGATGTTGTGTGCATATGGCCTTTGTTTTTTATTGGATATTTTGATAAGCCCAATTTTGAAATGGTCATTTTACGAGTGCATTTCAGTGGATTAACAAGCTATAACCATCCTGTGTTGAAGCTACATTGAACATTTGTGACCTTGGGCCACAAATCCAGTCATTAAGGGTCAGTTTTGTGAAACTGAGATGTATCCATCATCTGAAAGCTGAATAAATAAGCTTTCATTGATGTATGGTTTGTTAGGATAGCATTTTTTGGCTGAGATACAATTAATTGAAAAGATGGAATCGCAAAATATTGAGAAAATCGCCTTTAAAGTTGTTAAAATTAAGCTCTTAGCAATGCATATTACTAATCAAAAGTTTTGATATTTACAGTTGGAAATGTACAAAAATATCTTCATGGAACATGATCTTTATGTAATATGCTAATGATTTTGGCATAAAAAAAAACAATCATGTAGCTATTGCTACAAATAAACCCGTACTACTTAAGACTAGTTTTGCAGTCCAGGGTCACATTTAGCTTCTCATTTAGCGGTTCATAATTTAAAGTAGCTGCGGCAAAGCTTTTAAATGCAGTTAGCTAATAAACCACAAGCTACTAACAAAAATATTAGTATTTTCAAAAGTGAAAGTTTACTGTAGTTTAACTGTAGTTTGAGAAAGTTCAACGGCAAAGGTTGTTGGAAAATGCTTGTTATGGAAATGCAACGCTATTTAGAAAATAGTCTTTCATGCTTCTTGTGAAATGTATTTGTGAACCCTGGACCACAAAACCAGTCTTAAGTAGCATGGATATGTTTGTAGCAATATCCACAAATGCATTGTATGGGTCAAAATTATAATTTTTTTTTTTTAATGCAAAATCATTAGGATATTATGTAAAGATCATGTTCCATGAAGATATTTTGTAAATTTCATACCATAAATATATCAAAACTTAATTTTTGATTAGTAATGTGCATCGCGAAGAACTTGCAAAGGCGATTTTCTCAGTATTTTGATGTTGTTGTTGTTGTTTTGCACCCTTTTCAAATCTTGGCCAAATAATATCCTATTCTGACTAATACATAACCATACATCAATGGAAGGCCTATAAATCTGTATATAATCTTATAAAGCTGTATAAATCTCAATTTTAAAAAGTGACCCTTATGACTGGTTTTGTGGTCCAGGGTCACATTTAAGTTTAATTTTACAGCTGTTGTCAACAACAGCTGTTCTTGCTCCATTGCATCCATTTCACCCCTACATAGTTCAGTTTAAATCTGTTGAATTCTGTCACTTCCATCCTGTCAAAAAGATAAGAAATAACAACTCTGGCTGTCATAGTCGTCAATAGAGTCAATAGAGCAGCTGTGCAACAACACAAAATAGGTTTTAAAGACAGACAGCAGGTCTTAAAAATAATGCCTCCGGTTTGCTTCCAAACACTGTGTGCTTTGACAATAAATCCTGAAATCTTTGATCCTGGCAGAATCATTCACGCACCGTCCAGGACAGGAAACATGCAGCTAATCATCTTCAAGGCGTGAAAATACTATGCAAATTACTTCTTATTCAAACCATCCCATTGAAATGAACACAAAAATGTATGTAGGGTTTTACGTATATTAAATTAACCCTGAAATAGATTCTCCTCGCGTTCCACAAATTACAGTCATGAAATTTTGATTAAGTGCTGAATTTCCCTTTAGGAAACAATTGCGTGCTAGATAATAAGCGCAGATGTATCATGAAAGGGTGTTGGGTTTGCATTTGCGTATCTTAGTCTTTCAGGCAAGGCATTGTATGGTATCTTCACCCCTGAGCCATCGCCACACACATGCACACGTTGATATCTTGGCTTTGCTTAACTCTACAGTGTTTATTTATGGGCTGATAAACCGGCAACAGTGACGCATTCAGTATATACAGTTTATCAAAGTATAACGGCTGCTGTGGCTTTTATCACCAAGTGAAAAATCCCATGACTCTGCATCTGGATTCATGAAGCAGATGTTATGAGATAGAAATGACCCGGATTAAATCCTAAGTGCCTAAATGCGCAATGAAAGGCGATCCGGTGCTGACATCAGACGCAGGTTGCACTGGGACTATTCCTTGTCCGAGGGAGGGAGCTTGGGGCCAGGAAGTGCATAACATCCCAACAGTTCCATTCTTCTTCAGATGTCCCGATATGAAGCGAGAGACGGATTGCTGGGGATGGCAAAGCACTCGACAACATTTCTGAAGAGATCATTGATGCTTTTCCATCTCTAGTGGTCAGAAGATCCAAGTCTGGATTGGTTTATTTGGGGTTGGTTTTTTTTTGTGTGTGTTCTTTAATTTTGCTATTGACCAGTTTTTGATTTAACATCATGGTACGGATCACATGCACAATCTCCTTCAGCACTGACGACGAGCCAGTTGGTCGCACACGCCAAGACAGCTTCGACGACCACTACAAGCGCGTGGTATGGGCAAGAGACGGCGAACACGGCAAGTACCAGGAGGAGGGTGATGACCCTGACACATGCGATGGCACAGAAGAAGAAGAAGTGCCTGACATCAGCCTTGCCACATTTTTTGGTGGCTGCTCCCTTCATGGTGGCAACCACGTCTTCGTGGAGGACAAGAAAATCAGCATCCGTCGGGTCTTGTGGACAGTGGTCTTCCTGTTGGCGATCTCCATGTTCCTTATGCAGGTGGTGGACCGTGTCATCTACTACCTGCAGTATGACTACATCACCATGCTGGACGAGCGAAATGCCAAGAACATGACGTTCCCCGCCATCACGCTCTGCAATTACAACACTTTCCGGCGCTCGCAGCTCAGATACAGCGACTTGCTTTTCATGGGGCCTCTGTTGGGATACGAAGACAACATGGCACCAGGAATCCCATTGGCGCCGGAGACCGACTGGCAGGGGTCTCGATTAACCCTCGCAGAGTTCTTCAATCGCACCCGTCACCGCATGGAGGACATGCTGCTGGAGTGTAACTATGCTGGGAAGGAGTGTGGCCCGGAACACTGGAGAGAGGTAGGACTGGCGTCCGGATGGACTTGTAGTAAGGTAGTAAGTAGGAGTCGAGCTTTGGCCCCCCGGCGCTCAATCCATTCTCAGCATGTTATTGTGAGGGCGGCTGCCTTTATTTGCAAGAAGATAAATGGACTCCGCGCACTTGAGGCGTCAGAGAAGATGAATAGGTGTTCTCACTGTATCTAACAGGAATCAGAAGCCATTTATTCTTTGTGTTCAGCGTTGCAAATGAAAACAGCATTCCAGACCCCCATTATTACCCTTTGACTGCTCGTGATTGATAATTATACGGTGTAGCTTGCTTTTGTGTAACACGTTGGCCTGTTTCAAGGCCACTTGAGGGATCTTTTCCTCGAGACTTGCTGCTGAAGTTTTGACATTGTGGAAATTGGTCTCTGGCAAGTGTTTGCATAGATTTGTCAGATATGCTGACAAGGTTATTGTGCATTGCTTTTCAGGCTTTGTGGATGGGATAAAATTGTACTGTTTGCAGATGGCTTCTTCAGAGTGTTTTAACTGTTTGGGTTTTCATTTTCCTGTAGGTAGGTCTCTTCATATTTAGGGCTGCTTCTTAAAGCGCTTGCAAAGTGCTGATATAGGATGCGAGCTTTCCGTGTAGAGTATCGCTCTAGGGTTCTTCCCCCAAGAGCGTGTCTGAGTTTGCAGCTAATCCCTTTACGCTGATGAAAAGAGGTCCGCCTGTCTGTGAAATAGGCATTTTGTTTGTCATTGTTGCTGATCTCAAGGTTTCTAGCCGGCGCTCACGCCGTTGGAGATCTCCCGTGAGTCAAGCTCTTATTGAGCTGAGTGAATTATGTGGTGCTTCGCCGTAAAGGCCAAGAATATATCTGGTAGCGCTTACTGAAGAATCGGTTTAGAGCACTTAAGTATATTTAGTCTCCTGCCTGGTAAGTGCATATGGGGTTTTAAACACTGCTGGTTGCACTCTGATAATAGATGTTTATTATCTGATGCCTCCTATGGGATGTATTATCAACCTGCTTGAAAGGTGCAGCAGCGTGGATAATCTGCCCTATGCACACAAACAAAAACAAAAAAATCCAACGGCCATAAACACTGTATAATTTAATCCACATTTAGTGCTTCAACTAGCATATCAGTTCATATCAGCTCAGTCAGTCAATGCTTGTGTTCTTTGCAAATCTCGACCTCGCTATTAGTGCTTATTTGCTCATCTTTCTTGCAATGCTAAGAATGTGAGTTCACTGTGTGCGAGTCTCCATCGATTGACAGATATTAAGAAGAGTGCTGCAGCGGGTCGATAGGAGGCGGGCCTGTGCCAAGCAGACGGGCAGCTCATCTTTCCGTCCCGGGGCAGAATTCGAGTCCCACTTCCTCCAGCTCCATTAGACAGGGATCTTTTTTCACCACCAGAGCACAAGCTCACGTTTCGCCCTTCTGCAAGCCCAGCCATGCAGTCAAGTAACTGTGAGGTTTTAAGATTTTCCTTTCCTTTTTATTACTTTTCCTGAGGCTTTTGTACGGATCAAAAACAATGTTGATTTTTATTTTTATTTTTTTTTGGTTTGGTGTGGTTCGCTTTCACACTGCCCTTTGTGCAAGTTCATTTATTGGTTCATCCATTCAACCATACCAGAGTTTGTTTGGAAATGGACCAAGACCACTTCTGGTATGGTTATGCCCAAAAGATCTGCACCAAGGGGTGTCATGAGGTGAGCGTGCTACAATTCAGCTTAGCGAACATTAAATTGAGCGGCCATATAAAGTTGCTAGATAGATTATAGAGGACCTTTTGGATTTCCTGCCCGATTTACTGTATTAACACATAGACCAGCAGTTAATGATCTGTCCTTCACGGACTGCATGACTTTGCCACTTCCTGTGGATTTTTTTTTTTTTTTTTTTTCTGTGAGTAAGCAACTAATAAAATTTTGGACGACAAAGCCTCTTCTCGTCGACTAACAGTTAGTAGACTATAAAAAAAAACATATTTATGAGCATTAGTAAAACTGAAGGTGTCAGAATAAACACGAAAAACACATGATCGTTGTCACGTGGTGAATTCGACCAATCGTGAAACAGCTGTGTTCTCATTAGCACTCATGCAGCCACTCTGGAGAAACTGCACCGACTGCTCTCAACACTCTTGTGCTATCTTAATACCGTCTCAAGTCGGACTACATTTCTAACCATCATGCACTGCTTCAAGTCAGCTGCCGATTTGTCTGTGCAGTGCTGCATGAAGTTGAAGACTCCTTTTGTTTTGCCAATTTACCCAATAGTATTTGCCAGCTGGTGGAAAACACAGTGTATTAAAGCCTTAGAAGTGTTTTAAAACCTCAAGAAGTCTAGTCTTGGAAGCAAATGAACTAGGTCAGTGATCACAGATTCTACCCAACCTAAACAACCTCACCATCCAACTAAAATCTCTATGATCAGAGGAATATTAGAATGTGGATGAATCAACCCATCAGATTACATTACAAATTGTCAATTGTGCTTGTTTCAGTTGTGTGTTCCCAATCTGGCAACCTGCGTGGAGTCTGATAGACGTTCACACCATACGCGATTTGCGTAAATAAATAGTAAATTCGCCAAAGTTTGGATTTTTTCAACTTGCGCGAATCACGTGTCAAACGCCTGAAACGCTTAATTCGATGTCTATCGCGTTTTTGCATTGACTTAACATGTAAAGCACTCGTGCTCAAAGCTTCATTTGCGTCTAGTGTGAATGCACCATGAGGAAGAGGAAGCAGGAGATTTTTTTTTATTTGGACTGCAGTACTCATTTCAACCACTAGCTGCCAATATTACATTCTGTACTTTCAATAATCATCTTAATTCTCTGTCAATAGGGAAGACTGCACTATACAACGTTCGTGCTGTTATCATTCGTGCTGTGAATGGGCCTTAAAAGCTGTGCTCACACTTAGCAATTTTCTTAGTGATCAGATTTAATATTTTCACCTGAACAGTAAAACAGAATCTGAGTCTATCTCGACTTTACTTGTATTGCTTAGCAACTACCCTCAACATTTTGGTAACCTTAGTTTTTAAACTTACGCCAGACTTTTTTTTTGCCAGACACTAAGCATATTATTTAAACCAGAGGAATCAGCATTGTCTAATCTGCTCCTATATAGATGTGGAATCAATAAGTGGGTTGATTTAAAACTCTTACAGACAAAAAGTGCACAGGGTCTAGACGTCATCTGATGCTGTATTTGGTTTCTTATAAGAGTGTGTTCAATTTGACCTTGACTGTATAATCTCAACTTGATCTTCATGGTTTATCGGAGGATCGGTGCTGATGACAGCAGCTCATCTAATATTAACAAGGCCAGAAAACACATTTCACACCAGCTTCTTTCCAACCCTGGCTCTGTTCCCTTTATAACCCTTAGAAACTGCTTACGCAGCGCTCTGTGAAATGCTAATTCGTTGCATGGCCACTTAACGATGATGACAGCGATCACACTGAAAGGTTTCAGCATTTGTGACCCTGGACCACAAAACCAGTCTTAAGTCGCTGGGGTATATTTGTAATAATAGCCAAAAATACATTGTATGGGTCAAAATTATAGATTTTTCTTTTATGCCAAAAATCATTAGGAAATTAAGTAAAGATCATGTTCCATTACGATTTTTTGTAAAATTACTACTATAAATATATCAACATGTAATTTTTGATTAGTAATATGCATTGTTAAGAACTTAATTTGGAGAACTTTAAAGGTGATTTTCTCAATATTTTTTATTTTTTTTGGCCAAATATTGTCCTATCCTAACAAACCATACATCAATAGAAAGCTTATTTATTGAGCTTTAATATGTTGTATACATCTCAGTTTTGTAAAATTTAACCTTATGACTGGTTTTGTGGTCCAGGGTCACATTTGACTGAAGGCTTTGTTGGCGCATATGTTTAGAAGTCTTCATGTATAAAATAGGACTATTGATCAATTTTAAATATGCAGTTAAATTAATTCCATGATTTTTGGATTAATTGAAATAATGCTATTTGTCAGGATTTCATTTGAAATATGCAAAGCACAAATTCCAAAGTATGGGAATGCACCATACTTTGTAACATCACGGTAACTTTCACTTTTACTATTTTAGGGGTTACTTTAGTATTGCCCAGCGTTTTTGCTATGTGGTTGACAGATATATTTGGGATTTTTTTACTTGGGATATCTGGTTTGTTAAAATCACTCTCCTTATATACGCTGTGGTAAACAGCCCTAATGACTAAGGGAACTACAAATGACTTGCTTCTGTAATTTTACAGTTTAACGATCATGAGTGTCTCATTTAATGTGGCCTGGAGTTCCTCTGAATGCACCTGATGTCAATGTTGCAGCCTGAACACTAGAGGGCGTCAGAACACAGAGAATTACACCTAAAGTTCAGTCCATTGAGTGCTGAACTTTATCACAAAAAAGCATGCACAGTTACAAGAGGTCGTTTTATGACTATAAGCTAATGCAGCCCAATAAAAAGGATTTAAAGCAGCACATTGGCTCAAGGCCGCCACAGAAAAAAAAAAAAAAAACAGCATATTGAAGTCAACAAGAAATGTCTGTTTCTGGTCTTATTTTGTTTCCCTAATGCATTTAGCTTTAAAGTAAAAAAAAAAAAAACCTTTCCTTTTAAACTTATGTCTAGTTCATATGTCTAGTATGCCATACAAGTTTAATATAGGCTAGTTATGTCTCAAACGATTAATCGTGATTAATCGCATCTAAAATAAAAGTTTTTGTTTACATAATATATGTGTGTGTGCTGTGTATATTTATGATGCATATATACATGCACAATTCCTTATGAAACATCAAGCCACGCCCACATTTTTTCTTATTAAATACATTCAAAAAGACACTATATTATAAAATCACAATGGTTTCCAAACATCATTTGGAAATTTCTTGTTGCTTTTTCATTGCTCGGTGATTAATAGTAGGTAGATTCCGGTTCTTTCAGGTGCTCTTCCTTGGTCTTTTCACAAGATATTTGAAAGTTCAGGTGCAACAAAACGTGGTTCAGACGCGTCGAGCTGGCGTACAGTCAGTCTGCAGCACAAAACAATCTGTACGAAGTACCTTTCTGCGAGTCACATGCCCACGCTTATCTTGTTCAGAATAGCGCAGTGATGAATGCACCTCGGCTTTGTTTACCGCGGTAAAGCCGGAGGTGTGCGGATGATCTCCATCGCCAACGGAAACGCATTGAAAGCGCGTCATTGTGTTATCAGGGTCTTGAGCGAGACGCAGATCTTAGAAAACTGATAAGTATTCGTCTCTCAATGACGGTCCTCCCACGTGTGTGTGCAGACGCCACTGAGAGCTTTGATTTACTGCGTGTTTTCATACCTGCCACGGGGGAAAGCAGGGACGTCGGATGACTTATTTCAGTGATGGATGTGCCGCATTATCTCCAAGACAATCAACAATTAACCTACACGCAGCCTGATATGACGTCCTTCAGGGGTTGTAAATGCGTGAGAAAGTTCTCCATTGACAATAAGATGCTTCCAGCTGTTTGTTAGAGACATTATTCAGATTCATATCTCAATTAAGTATTCATAAGTTGCATTAGTCATTTAAAGCCTATTTAATTTTCATTAATTACTCACGCTCATGTCATACCAAACAAGACCTTCGTTCATCTACGGAACACAAATTGTTTTCGATATTTTCGATGAAATCTGAGAGCTTTCTGAGCCTGCATAGACAGCAACGCAAATACCTCGTTCAAGTTCAGAAACGTTGTCAGGACATCGATAAAATAGTGCATTTGACATCAGCGATTCAATTGTATTGTTATAAAGCTACAAGAATACTTTTCGAGAACAAAGAAAACACAAATAACGTTTGGTAAAGCCACATTTAAATTTAAAAACCTGTACGATTTTGTTGACAAAGTCAAAGTTAAATGTTTTGGGAGTAAAATGTTATATAAATCAGATGAATGATATAGGAACGAACCTTTCTGTAAAAATATAGATGGGAATAAAACTGTAAAGTTTGGTGTATGTGCTGCTAAAGTGGAGAAAAATCTAATTTTGAGAAAACCGCTTTTAAAGATGTATTGTAATTGAAATCTTCAGGAGCAAACCAAATAAATTTTAATAAATTAAACAAATGTATAATATGTATGTTGTCATTCAAGTGGTCTGAAAGAAGACACGGTATTATTCCCTATTTAACTGGCAGCATTCCTGCAATTTTAACTGAGATTGCAAAATGGCGGTCCACTCCAAGGTGGCTAAAACTGTGCGACAGGAGGTTGTCCAGATGAAGGCCAAAGGAATGACTCTTTCAGCCATTGCGAGAGAAGTTGTTCATTCCAAATCTGTGATTTGTTTAGTATTGAAGCTTCACAATGACCAAAGTCCTCTCAAGTCCCCTAAAAAAAGCTGGTCGTCCACATAATATAATAATGGATAATGCAGACTTTCAATGGGCAATTGGTTCAGCACCGCAGATGGAATTGCTTTCCAGTTCAGCGCTGAACATGTTACGGATCTGTCTCGGCATGTTTAAGAGAATTCTGAGAAAGTACACACACTCTGCAATGACCAAGCCTCTCATTAGCAGAAAGAATCAAAAGGCTAAGCTTACCTTTGCTCAGGAGCATGTTCAGCAACTGGTCCAAAGTTCACTTTAGTGATGAAAGCAAGTGTGTTTTAAGCTCAGCTCAAAAAGCGTAGCAGACATTCTGAAGGAAATTAAAAGCGTTATGGAAGGAAAAATATCCAAAAATCTTCAAACTGAATTGAAAAACAAAGGTTTTTTTCCTGAAGTGTCTAGCTTTAATTGGAACTTGAGTGCTGTTTGAGATATTGAAAATGACTTTTAAAATGAGAAGGGAAATGGTGTAAAGAGGGTGATTTGTATTATAAATGAAATCAGATGAAGTGTTACAAAGCCTTAAATGTCTATTTTGGATGCTTCATGTCCACTAGTCTGAAGATGATGTGTTATGGAGCATAAAATCTCAAAATGGACTAGAAAAGTGTCGATTTTTTTTTTCTGTAGTGTATTGCCTTAATTGGAACCTGAGTGCTATCGGAGATGTTAAAATATACACCAAAATATTGAAAAATAGAAGACAGGCTGTAAAAATGAAAAAAGAAATAAGGGCAAAGAAGGTGAAAATACCATAAATGGATCTAATTAGGAGAAGTGTGACACATGGGCCCGACCTGACACTGAAATGTGCCAATGAGCACTTATCCTCGCTAATTCGGTCGTTACTTAATCACTAATGGCTTCTTAATGTTTTCATCCGTCATTTTCAGTAAAAAAATATCCAGCAGCCCTCTGAAAAGGTAGGATTTGCAGTGTTTGGGTTGAGGATTGGAAAGCTTTCATGTTTTTAAACTCACCTTTAAAGCGATTTACACTCGGCTGTGTTACAGATCTGAGACAGATAAACTCAGATCTGCAGCTCAAATCAATTGCGGAGAGCCAGAGAGGCTTGAATTGTAGTATCTGAGAGATTTCAGTTGTCTGATTATATGTTAAAGGTCAGAGAAGCATGTGTTCATGCCTAGATGTGTTTTCATAGTTGTTTTTACTTGCTTGAGGGGTGTGCTGATGCTGTCAGTTGTATGTGCACAGAAATGTCAAGCACTTGTTAAAAATCACAAAATTGCTTTTCTGAGATCTCGGTGCAGAAAGAATCGACTGGAAAACTTGTTTGAAAAAACTAAAATAGTGTTATGAGCACTTGAGGAAGAACTAGCCATTTGACAAAGTAAATCGATTTTATAGAAGTTTTTAGAGACATTTTTGCTGTTTTTTGAGTGGTGAAGAAACTCAAACACATTTTTTTTTTCCGATTTCGATTTTTAGGAATTTGTTTGTTCATTTATGTTGTGTACTTTTTTGTATTTTACTATTTGAAGGGATTAGATAGATAATGCTCAGCTCATTTTAAGCTCAGCTCAAAAGTCTAGCAGACATTCTGGAGAAAAAAAAAAAAGTTTTCAATAAAACGCTGGAGTGAAATTAAATTCAAAGGGCTGTTGGTTGGAAGTGAACAGGATCAGTGACAGAAGTGATTCAGATATGAGGTCAAGCAGGTGTTGAAGTCTATCAGCCCTACACATAAACACAAGCGTGTTTCCTGCAGGGTGAAGTCGACATGTCCTGCCTCATTACTCTTGCTCTGTATGTGTCTGACAACTGCTGTTATCCGCTTTCCCTCCTCACACACTCACACACACATGCGAACAGGCTGAGGTGTACCTGGAGCTGTATTAATAGACCTTGGACAGATTGTCCGTGATGCAGACAGGTGGAAAGAGAAGTACAGCTTCCTAGATGAGTTGAGATGGTTGGAGTTTATATGGCTCATATTTCTCCTATAGTTAAAAGAAAAACAAGAAATTGTATTTAAAAAATGTTCAGATGCATTCCAGTGATGAGAAATTGAAGTAAAAATATGTGCTACATTGTCATGACAATGTAGTCTTGGTGCAAAATATCTTGGGATTTTTTTGTGTTTCGTGGGAAAATATGACCTTGAAAGGTTTAATTAATTTACCATTATATTTCAAATCTAATATAAAGCTGATATATGTCCTTGTGAGCAACAACAATTAGAAATCCTTTTTCAAATGATCTTTCATGTTGAGTTGAATGAGTTTGATGGTTGCTTAAGGCATTAACCCATTTGTGCCCAAAATTTTCTGAATGGTTTCATGCATATAGTTGTGTTAATAGTGTCCTATCTGAACATGTTCTACATTTATTTCCCCCGAATGTGTCTGGGGACTATAGTTGCCAGTGGGCAAATATGTTGTATGCACCCCTTCAATGTCAAATTTTAATAGGATGGGAACATTTGGCATCTAACTCAAAATAACTGCCTTCAACACCCTGTTGAAATAACAGCTAAAACCAGCCAAAGATGGTTGGCTGGTCTTAGCTGGTTTAGGCTGTTCCAGCTGGTCTCCCAGCCAGACAAGCTAAGAAAGTGGCCAAAACCCATCTAAAACCAGTCTGCTCACCAGCTAAAACCAGGCTGGATTACCAGCTAAAATCAGCCTAAACTGGTTTGCTGGATTTAGCTGGTTTAAGATGTAAGTAGTTGGTTTTAGCTGGTCCCCCAGCCTGGGTAGTTTGGTCAGGCTGGTTTTATCTGGTTGTTCCAGCTGGTCTGCTAAGGAAATGGCCAAAACCCATCTAAAACCAGACTGGTGACCAGCTAAGACCAGGCTGGATTACTAGCTAAAACCAGCCTAAACTGGTTTGCTGGTGTTAGCTGGTTTAAGATATAAGTAGCTGGTTTTAGCTGGTCCCCCAGCCTGAGTAGTTTGGTCAGGCTGGTTTTATCTGGTTGATCCAGCTGGTCTCCCAGCCAGACCAGCTAAAGAAGTGCCCAAAACCCATCTAAAACCAGACTGGTGACCAGCTAAGACTAGATTGGATTACTAGCTAAACCATCTTAAACTGGTTTGCTGGTTTTAGCTGGTTTAAGATGTAAGTAGCTGGTTTTAGCTGGTCCCCCAGGCTAACTCAAAATAACTGCCTTCAACACCCTGTTGAAATAACAGCTAAAACCAGCCAAAGATGGTTGGCTGGTCTTAGCTGGTTTAGGCTGTTCCAGCTGGTCTCCCAGCCAGATAAGCTAAGAAAGTGGCCAAAACCCATCTAAAACCAGTCTGCTGACCAGCTAAAACCAGGCTGGGTTACCAGCTAAAATCAGCCTAAACTGGTTTGCTGGATTTAGCTGGTTTAAGATGGAAGTAGTTGGTTTTAGCTGGTCCCCCAGCCTGGGTAGTTTGGTCAGGCTGGTTTTATCTGGTTGTTCCAGCTGGTCTGCTAAGGAAATGGCCAAAACCCATCTAAAACCAGACTGGTGACCAGCTAAAACCAGGCTGGATTACCAGCTAAAACCAGCCTAAAGTGGTTTGCTGGTGTTAGCTGGTTTAAGATATAAGTATTTAGCTGGTACCCCAGCCTGAGTAGTTTGGTCAGGCTGGTTTTATCTGGTTGATCCAGCTGGTCTCCCAGCCAGACCAGCTAAAGAAGTGCCCAAAACCCATCTAAAACCAGACTGGTGACCAGCTAAGACTAGATTGGATTACTAGCTAAACCATCTTAAACTTGTTTGCTGGTTTTAGCTGGTCCCCCAGGCTGAGTAGGCTGGTCAGGCTGGTGACCAGCTACGACCAGCTAAGACCAAGTTGTATTATCAGCATTTTCTGAAGAAAATGTGAGTGGTGCTTGCCATGACAAAACTCATGATGCTAACATGTTTTTAACAAGAAGGTAACATGAGTAGCATGATGCTAGCAACAGTATACCCTATTTCCCCATGATATATGATATATGTACTTACAAGTAATTTGCCCACTGGCAATTATAGTTGCCGCTTGGACTTTTGACTAAGTATACAAAAAAAACTATAGATCTCTTGTAAGATTTGTTAAAAAACAAACAAACAAAAAAACTTGTTAGTAACACGAAATTTAACTTTATTTGGGAGGGTTTGCCCTCGCCATGCTTCCCGGAAGTAGGGGTAGGAAGTTGACAGCCTCATGTGACAGGAAGTCAGTGCCTTTTTTTTTGTTGGTCTTGAAATCCTTTATTTGGTTGTTTGTTTGTATGTCATTGAGATATAAAACATGGATAACATCTAGAAAAATACTTACAAAAGGAAAAATACAACTGAAAACTGCGGCAACTATAGTTGCCGGTGGGCTTAAATGGGTTAGGACTTGACGTTATTTGACATTACAACATGTTCGTCCCATTGTGAATGCTATAAAAGCAATGTCTACAAAAGCTTTTCATTTAGTCATTATTTTTGATGAAAAATTGCTTTTGTTTAAACTTCAAAGTCTGTCTTGAGCTTCATTTCTGTTAGCGTTCGCCTGAGTTGAACCTGAACAAACTTCGGCGTGACTTTGGAAATGAATCAGGCCCCATTATATACTCTTTATTCAAAGACAATTTTGAGATCAAACAAACTTAAGTAACTCCTCGTGGGGCTAAAGAAAAGACAGCAGAAATCGCTGATGTTCACACGGTCACCTGAGGTGAAAAACTCTAAAAATAAAATTGAGTTCAAATGTAAGCACGGCACCAACTGAGATTATTGCATCTCGGGGCGAGACTTTGATGTCCCGCTGCTCTGAAAAGAACCGACAACACGGAGTGCTGGGAATTCTGACCTGTAGTGCGGCTGACGCTGATATGTGCGTTAGAAGCAGCTGTTTATCTTTTAGAGGCTCTCAGGGAATTCTGGGAGAATGAATGTTATTTATTGTGGAGGTTGTTTCTGGAGATGTTTCCATACTCGAGCATTTGTGAGTTATTGTTGCTCGTTTTTTTAAGGTTGGTCATGTGAACAAGATTCATATCGGCAGCGAGTCAGAGAAGCTGACCCATGCGGAAGGGTTCAGCTCAACCTGTCTGAGAGTCATTCATCTGAAGTGCCTCACTAAAACACACTGACTTGCCCAGTGATGCTTTTTCCTTGTTTCTCTCTCACTCTGGCTGTCATATCTGCATCCCAAAAGTTTGGTTGCTTTGAGAACGTTAGATTGCTTCAGAACTTAGTGAGACACTTCACCAGGCATATTCTTTGATATTGCAATCACCATAATTGTCGTAACCTAGTAAGGCAGCATTGAACATTTTGATGGGTTTTTTTTTTTTTGTGCAGTCTTTTTATCCTCTACTTGAACATTATTTCTCTTGTTTTGAATGCTTTAAGCAATGTCTCTTTGTTTTCAACATTCATCTTTGTTCAAACATGTTACAAATCCTTTCTTTGTGAAATCAGACGTTTTGAACGTCCTTTTCGATTTCAATTCAAAACATTTTGAACTTTTTCATTTATCTTTTTTTTTTTCCTCTGGTTGTAAGCATTTCAAACAATCTTTCTCTGAATTCATTGTGATCATCTCAAATGTTGCTTTCTTGAATCTAATCGTTAGATGTCGTCTTCTCTTCAGCCGTTTTGAATGTTCTTTTCTCCGAATTCAGCCATTTGATCCTTTTCTCTGTCGAAGAACAATGATTAACTTCTCACCCTTATGTTGTTCCAAACCCGTAAGATCATTGTCTTCACAACACAAATTAAGATGTTTTTTAATGAAATCCAAAAGCTCTCTTACTCTCCATAGACAGCAAGGGTCCTACCACGTTCAAGGTTAACAAAGATAACAAGAACATCGACAAAATAGCTCGTATGACAATGGTTCAATGTGGAGGAGAAGAATTGTTGAATAAAGTTTTAGTTTTAGTATTCTTGTAGCTTCATAAAATTACAGTTGAGCCACTGATGTTACATGGACTATTTTGTCAAAGTTCTTGGTACCTTTCTGGACCTCCTTGCTGTTTATGGAGGGACAGAGAGCTCTCGGATTTCATCAAACATATCTTAATTTGTGTTCCGCAGACGAACAAATGTTTGGAAGACGTGGGTGAGTAATTTATGATAGAATTTTCGTTTTTGGGTGAACCATACCTTTAAGCAAAAATGTTGATTTGAATATTTTAAACATACTTTCTCTTGATTCTAATCATCTGAATTTCTAGTCTCAGCCTCAGATGCCATGCCTATGCACCGTCGTCATCTGATTGGCTGAATTATACAGAATTTCCAGACGTATGTGAAATATGTAAAGTTCACGGCATAGATTTTTTTTTAAATACGTCCAAGAGTTTTACACACCAGTCAATATGGCCTCTTGGACGGTTCTTGGCCATTCAAAGCAGCCAAGGTTCCCAGACCTTCAGTCATCAGTCTGAAAGTCTGGCTATGCAGGACTAATTGAATTTTTATCTCCTGATTCAAATATAATGAGCATTCTTTTTTCAGTTGTTTTTAACATTCCTTTGAGTTTTGTCTCTATTCAAACATCTTGAATATTGTTTCTCCTGGTTTGAATTCATCTAAAGTTTTGAATGTTCTCTCTCTTTATTTTCCTCATTCAAGTAGTGTCTTTCTGAAGTGGCACACTTTGCTTATTTCTTGTGCGTGATCCTGGACCACAAAACCAGTCTTCAGTAGCACTGGAATATATGTAGCAATTGACCCATACAATGCAAATTGCATTGTATGGGTCAAAATGATCAATTTTTCTTTTATGCCAAAAATCATTAGGGTGTTAAGTAAAGATCATGTTCCATGAAGATATTTTGTAAATTTCCTATACCGTAAATATATCAAAACAAATATGCATTGCTGAGAAGTTAATTTCGACTCTTTAAAGGTGATTTCAGTTTTTTCCACCCTCAGATTTCAGGTTTTCAAATTGTTATATCTCGGCTAAATATTGTCCTATACGCCACATTTTGTGGTCCAGAGTCACATATTTGGTTTCTTTATTCTAGTGTCACAGCCATTCTTTGCCCGATTTAAATAAATTTAGATATGAAGCACATTCTTTAGGCTTCCTGATAAGTGCAGCTCATTAGATTTAGAGAAACACTCACTGTCTCTCTATCTCTCTCGCTTATGTTTTCCGTTTCTGGCTTTGTCCGTGATTTATTCTATCCTCGCATCCACTGCTGCTGCATTGACTGGTATTTTATTTCTTTTCCTTCATTCTCTTTCTCCTCTCGTTCACGGTTCTTTCCATAAACCTGAAGCTCGCCTGCCATCATTAGAACTGAATTGTCTCTTTTATCGCATGTGAGAGTCGTCTCCGTCCACAGCTGCAGAGTCTCCGCAGAGGACACTTGGCATCAGCCTGGGTGCTGATATAGGCAGTTTTCCAGATCACTACAGCATACACTAGTGGGGTACTGAGTTTGGGTTTAGTATGCAGAACGTTGAGTAAGAATGGGACGATCAAACCAGCTTACAGTGTTTGTCTCAAATTGGGATCAGATTTGCCAAATTAGCAATTGAAATCCAACAGTCTCAATACGAATTCAATTCTCAAACTGTGATCCACCAACAGATTCTAACTTTGTATTCGTACGACTATTGACTAATTTGTGTCTGTTTGTTAGGAACGAACGATTGAAGTCTGTGCAAAACAAACTTGAATCCATTGTATAAAGTTGCGTTTCAAAAGACGAAGAAATCAAACTTCATCCAATTCAATTTCCCTCAAGAAACACAGCGTCTTTCATTTAGGCAAGAAGTGCCGTACTTTCACTGGAGAAATCAATGAGCTATCGTAGTAATGTTTGCCATTTCATTGCAAATGGAAGGAGCTGTATTGCTGTTGTGCTTTCTGTTTTCCCTTTGTTCACCGTGAAATAAACCACTCTAGACCCCATCAAGGCTATTTTGGGCTGCAAACCATTTTCCCCGTAAAAATGCAATTTCAGTTGTGGCTCTGTCATGGTTTTGCTCTTTGAGGCTCTTCCTAAACCCACTGGCTATCTTGCTAGAGTTCACCATCACTCAGGTAACTGATTAGTAGCTTAGATTAGTAGATTGAACACAGAATTTCTGCATTGTAGGAGTTTTTAGTATATGTTCTGATATTCCAGTGTAATGTTGTGTAATTTGGTTGCTTTTCAACCATTACAGAGAAGAACCGTTTTATACATGATTGAAAGCACTGCTTTTTATTATAGGCCAAAAGATGATGTATCACCCAGCACACATATATTTAAGAAGCTGTGAATATAGAAAAATCTTTAGAAACTTGCATCAATGTTTTTAGATATTTTTCAATCCTCACAAATCTGATGAAATGTGTTCCCATCTTTTAGCCCCTTTCAGCATCAAAAAGAATACATTGTTGCTCTGCAGCAGGAAAGCATGTGGAGTCATCCCCCCCCCCCCCAAAAAAAAACCCCCAAAAAAAAACCCACGCTTGAATTCATTCTGGCTTCGTAATAAATTGGTCTTTGGCGGGCGAGCTGCAGACTAAGTTTTGCCGAATTCTAATTTGCGTCTTCATCTGGGTGTTGATGCTGCTCAGCGTGTGATTGTCCCCACAGCGGAGCCGCATCCTCTTTGATGAAGACGCTTGTAAAAAAGCGTCTGTGACTGTTGAACATGTGGGTGTGCAGTGATGAACAGCCACTGGGGTCCCATGCCAACTTCACACGCCTCCAAAATATGAAAAGATTGAAAAATCATTGCTATTCCTTCTGCCTGAGCCATGAAAGCAACATTTGTATTTCATTTTAAATAAATAAATAGAATTTTCAACTGAAAAATGTATATGTTTTAAAAGATTCTTCACAGCGATGCCATAGAAGAACCATTTTGGTTCCACAAAGAACCATTCAGTTAAAGGTTCTTTAAAGAACCATCTCTTTCTTACCTTTTTATAATCTGAAGAACCTTCTTTCTTCACAAAGAACCTTTTGTGAAACAGAATGTTTTGTGTCAGATGTTAAAGGTTCTTGATGGAACCATTAAGACAAAAAAAAGTTGTTCTATAGCATCATGAGACACCTTTATTTTTAAGAGTGTATTTTGCTTGCAATAGGTGTCAGAATAAATGTTCTAATCCTTCTCAAGAAATATAATTTGTGCACCACTACGGTTAAAATAGCTTTTGAGATATAACTTATAACGCACATCATGATTGGTTCTCTCTCTGAAATTAGCTGTCTAATTGTTTTGTGAACCTCAGCTTAATATTAAACCACTCTTCTTGATGTGACTTTGAAATTAAATGTCAGATGTGAATCGCAACACCTCCACTGTAATTTATTTGTGACATTCATGGCTCCTTGCGTATATTTTCTTTTCTCAGTAAAACCGATGAAAGGACAACGAAGAGGACAGTGCTTGAATATCCACATATCCACCCACCAGCATTTGCCTCAGATAAGGCTGAACATATCCGGGTGTTTACAGGTTTATCTTGGCACGGCATTCTGGTCAATACTGTCCTCTGTTGTGTACACATTTGGACAAGAGCCTTTGTGAGGCATCTCAGAGCCTGCCAGCAAAAAAAAGGCTTATTGACTTTGAACACATTGTTAAGGTAAGTGGGCCATGACCTGCGGGCACCATGCCCACTTTCCCTGCTTGACTAACAGCCTGAGCTTAAGAACATGCCCACTTAGAGTCTAACAGGGATGGAGAGTGTAATTATTGGTCTGAATGATGCATTGTACAACAGGCAATTAAAACCGAACCTTATTCTGATGTAAAAAAGCACCATAGTAGTGTGAATGTTCTGACGTCAACATGAGTGTTCTTGAGCCAGATGCTATTTTTGATGATTGGCTGCTGCTGGCATATAAACAGACTCACTGTATTCGCACACAGATGGTTTAGAGAAATAAAAATGCCTGCTGCTATTTCAGATATAGAATGTATTTTTGTTTTCAGAATGACTTTAGTGCAAAATTCGAATTGAAGGATAGACGGTTTATTTTGTATATATGGGTTAATAGCAAATTTATTACGGTTTATTATCACAAGACGTCATTGCCGTTAAATAAAATGATAAAGAAACGTAACCACAGCAATAACAAAGTTCAGTGAAGTAACAGGCAGCAGAGGATGAGCGCGCTCACAAAGGAACAGAGCTGAGAGCGCGCAGAAGGGATGAAGCTGACGCTGTTGCTAAAACGAGCTGTTCCAATACACGCCAGTGAATTACTTCGACTGAATTTATGAAAATTAAACTTCAAAGTGGATATCAGATTTACAGCATGGCATAAAATCGCACGAATGTGAAGGAAATGTGGGGAGGTGTGCGTTGCTGGCAACAGTTGAGACTTTTACACCGGCTGTATTCCGCTTCCATGAGAGGAAAAATCTGGAGGAAATAATATTTTACCTTCCTTATTTACTACAGCGCTGTACTTCAAGCAGTTTTGATGATTCTGCAGATTTCTGATTTCTGCAGAACCGCGCGATGTTTATTCGTTTTGGGGAGCCTTGAAGCGTTTAACGGGTCGCTTCTGAGGTAAACCTGCGTGAGTCAAAGGACTCAGACCTACTCCAAAATGTGCCAAGGCGACGCCGCTCCGAAACAACGCACTGAAGGATCGTTAAAGGAAGCTGGACAGCTTTTCTTGAAGCATACGACCTTTCACGGATTGAGGCACGTCTTTCTAAGCGGATCGTATCCGCGAAGAGTCGCTTGGCTCTTGGCGTTTCTAACGGCGTTAGCGCTTCTTTTCACTTGGTCCTCCAACCGGGTTCGATACCTGCTCTCGTCGCCGGTGTACACCAAGGCGCATATGGTTTACGCGAAACGCCTCGTATTTCCCGCCGTGACGATTTGCAACCAGAACATCTTACTCCCGCGTCGTATGAAGAAACCGGACATCTTTAGCGCGGGACGTTGGCTCGGACTCTTCGGGAAAAACTGGCAGGTGTCCGCCGCGGTTCGTGAGGCGCTCGCATCCCACGATGATGGAACTAATAGTGAGCCGCCCTGGTCACCGTTCTCTCGCATACTGGACTTCAATCACTTTTTACCCCCTCCTCGAGATTCTCAGCCCTCCATGAGGCAGTTATTGGACCGTCTGGGGCATCAGCTTGAGGAGATGTTGCTTTATTGTCGATTTCAAGGACAGCTGTGCGGACCACGTAACTTTAGCACCGTAAGTTTGCGTGCATTTAACTTGAGAATAATAAACTATGCAAAAAAAAAATGTTCTTATAGTCGACTAGATCACTATTTCTTTCTTGCACATGTTTAATTAGAAGTTGTGCTTTGGTACTATTTCGATTAATCGCATCTAAAGTAAAAATAATTCATTCTGTTTACATAAGGTGTGTGTAGCTGTGCATATTTATTAGGCTATGTGTAAATAAACGTAAATGTATGTATTTGAGAAAAATGTTATGTTTATAAATAAAATATTTATATGTAATATCAATATAAATATATACATGTAATTTTTTTTAAATGTGTGTGTATGTGCGTTTTTTACATCACAAATGTACACGTACACATTATGTAAACAACAAAAAAAACGCGTTGATTTTGGATGCGATTAATCGCGATTAATCATTTGACGGCACTAAATTTAATGCAATCTTTGAAGGTATGGGCATTTGTATGCAGATACTGTGTGGAATACTATATCACACAATGCACTGCTTCTGACCATCGTTTTCAGTATGATTAATTAACTGCAAGTGCATTTAGCTGCAATTTTAATAACGTTAATAACAAATTTGAATAACCTTTTTTATTCTATGTCTTACTGTACAGTATTGCCTACTGTTTTTTAAAAATAAGAAGTAAAACTTTTTACAGTATGTCAAATTTCAATTTGTCCAAAATGTGCTGTATACAAGAGCACACTGTATAGAATAATGGGCCTGACCTTTTAATTTCCAGCGAGACAAATGAACAGGAAGCTCTGTCGACTGTATTTTAAATATTAGATTAAAAATTGAAGATTTTCCATTTTATTGGAAATGAACGCACTGTTCATTTATTTAAACCACTTGCTGCTTTATTCATGCGAAATAAAAAGGTCATGTGACAATGTTTGAAATATTCATCATTGCACTCTTCCATGCTATTCTTAAATGTGTAGACAGTATTTACTGCACTGTATTCTAAAAACCATATGGTAGTGTTTTATTCCATACATGGCCTTAATCTTGACCCCATTTATCTAATGGCTGCTTGGCTTTAAGATCGCTTCAGTTGTGTAATGATATTTATGTCAGGAGACAAACACAATGGCTCTTTAATGTTGTGTTGAACACGTTCAGCAATGTGACTCCTGAGATATCATGCTTGATATATTGCATCACGAGTGGCTCAGCATCCCAAGAGGCTTATCTGCAATCTCCTCGCGTCCAGGCCTCACGTAATTTAGCTAAATGTATGCGCTGCGTTGCATTTGCCGTAGAAATTATGATCCGTCATTTTGTCGAGGGCAATGCCCTGTGAATATCTTTATTCTTCATTCTGCATAATAATTGCTTTGCTAGTATGTGACTATTGAAGAAAAAAAAAATGAGGCCCCGTCAAGGTGTGTATCGGCAATATTATGACTGAATTTATGTGACTCGTTTCTTTTTAATACTTCATCTAGCATTATTCCTTTTTAGGGAAATTGCAGGTGTTCGGAATGAATAATTTGGCTCTTTGGCTTGAAGCACTTCAGCTTGATTTGTAGTTCAGCATCAATGCAGCTACTGTGGTAGAAGGTCACTTTCCCTGTGGGCCTGTTTCTATTTAGTCGATACACACGCTCTGCTTTAAACATCTACCATAGACACCCAACTTTTTCTTTGTAATTCCACTTTTTCTATTCCCCGTTCACACATGAGCAGAGTCACTTTGTCTAATTCAATTCCAACACCTTTGCATGATCGGGAAAGAAGCAAAGTCAGTCTCAAGGGTCTATACAGATACGTTTTGCAATTTAAATTGCAACTATCTTGTACTATCAGCACAGTGGAGTCTGAGATTGAAGCGCCAGTCGAGCTTGAAGTAAACTGTAATTATCCTAACAGTTCTCAACCACTCTGCGTTTCTTCTTTTCATAAAGGAAAAATGTATTTTTTTGAACAGTATGGCACGTTGTTTAAGTGAATGCCATTGGTAAGTAAGGGTTGTAGTTGAGTTTGACAGATTTTGAGTATTTTAGGTTCTTTGCATTTAGATGGGTAACACCATCATGACATTTACTTGACAAAAAGAACAGAAAACATAATGGGAATTTATTGGTTAAAAGGGATTTTTTAAAATGAATACATGTTAAAATCAATTGTTATTACTGATGTATCTACCTTGAGATAAAACATGGTAGGAAAACTTAGCAAGGTGTCTTTAAATTACTATAGTCCATTTCCTGAATCATTTGTATAGTGTTCTTTCTTCCTCATATTTTCCAACATATCTTCAGTTAAATTTTTAGGATGAAAACAAATGAGGATGGACATCTCAATAAGGAAAAAGCTTGTCTGCTGACTTTACTTCTGTGCTGCAGGTAGATTGGATCATATTGAGAATCAATGAGCCTTTACTGGCTCTAAAGGCTGGAGTCCAGTGTGGAGACCTATTTGAGAGATTGAGCAGAGACGACATTGAGAGATTGGAGCCTGTGTTCCTGTGCATAGGCAGGCCACTGACAGATAAATCGTAACCCCTTTAGCAAGCCTGGTGGTCTTAAATTGGCCATATTACCCCTCCATTACATCACTGAGCCTGCTGTCGATGTGTACGACTTGCTGTCAATAGAGGAACCGGTATTGATTTTTCTGTGGCCGAGTCTAGTTGAGGCACACCCTGTGGCCATCTTTGTGCCAGTATTGATCGCTGTCAGACCGGGAAAAGCCACCTCTCAAACCTGACAAACACTCGCTCAAAAAATCCACTGAATTTCTGACTTTAGTTTTTGAGATCAAACACCCAGACACAGCTACCGGAAGACCACAGGCTCTTTCGACTGAAGCTGTAGCTTTTTGAGTCTGAATGCTTTCAGGAACAGTTTGTCTAGAAATTAAAATTCTGTTTTCATGTGGTTCCAAACCCCCAAAATGACAAAAACCACCATACAAGTCATTAGTCGTAGATCTCACAGCAGCCCTATTCATTTTGCGGCAAATTCAAACGCTTCTCTCTGGATCTCGCAGCACTGTGCAGTAACAATGGAGCAAAGACAACTTTGGTTACTGAGCTTGGACAAATTTGTTTGCGTTGCGGTCCAAGCTGAATAGTCTGCGCTACGCAGCTCAAAAAGTTTGCCGTTTATTGTTTCTCATATGCAACAGAAATTAAACAACACGATGGTTGCACCAAAAATTGTCACAAAATGCAACCACTTAGTCTCAGTCTGGAGCCCTTCAAGCAGTGCATGCGTCTTTAGCACTACACTTTAAAAGGTTCTTCACAGCGATGCCATAGAAGAACCATTTTTGATTCTTTAAAGAACCAACTCTTTCTTACCTTTTTATAATCTTTTGCCACAAAAACACCTTTTGTGAAATAGAAAGGTTCTTCAGATGTTAAAGGTTCTTGATGGAACCATTTAGACAAAAAAGGTTCATCTATGGCGTCGTAAAGCACCTTTATTTTTAAGAGTGTATATATTACAAAGTCATATGATGAGCTTGTGTGCAATACGATAGCCGTAAATGGTCATTAAATTCTTTTTGGGTTAGTTCACCCGAAAAATGAAAATTGGTCCATTATTTACTCACCCTCAAGGCATCCTAGGTGTATATGACTTCCTTCTTTCAGTCGAATGCAATTGGAGTTATATTAAAAATTGGTTCCTCCACACTTTATAATGGCAATGTGCGCATGTTTCTTTTCAACAGTTCAAAACAAATTGATGCATTTTTGTAAGAAAAACATCCATATTTAAAACGTAAAGAAAAGGATTTGTAAAGAAAAATGCCAGAGGATTTCAAAGTAAGCCAAGAGGAGACTGGTTTTCCTTTGCTGAAGTAGGGAAACTTTGCTTCCTTTGCTCCTGTAAACAAACGTTGGTTTTCGCAAGACTCAGAGGCTTCCGTGTACAACTGTTAGCAATATGGATATTTTTTTACAAAACACATCGATTTATTCACCTTCTGGAGCCATGTGAGGCACTTTTTATTATGGATTGATACACTTTATTGGACTTGTTTTGGACTGTTGAAGACATGCCATTTGCCATTATAAAGCTTGGCGGAGCCAGAACAATTTTTAATCTAACTCTGAATGCATTCGACTGAAAGAAGTCATATACACCTAGTATACCTTGAGGATGAGTAAATAATCATCTAATTTTCATTTTGGGCAAAATAACCCTTTAAATATTTGTCTGTTCCTCACACAAAACCATCGTTCATGCTAGATGAGTAAAACAAATTTGTGTAAATCATTCACAAAATCATCTTGTGTTAGACACTGTTGTTCTGCCCACGTTTCATGTGGATCTGGAAAGCAGGCAACATGTTCAACAGCTTGACTTTGGCTTCAAAATGTTCTTGTATAATTCCATCGTTTTCCGTTTCAGCAACATTGATCTGATCCGTCATGACAGCGCAAAGCTATCGTACATCTGGAGCCACCAGTCGCGGCAAAACGGACAGTGAGTTGTGCAGCTTATTAGACACGCAAGCTTTGCAATCAAAGTCCTCTGACAACTCTGACAAACGGCTTCAGCTCGGCTAGGAGTTCGCCCACGGTGCACGGGGAGCCCTCGAGCGGGCGGCACGGTGCCATTTGGGTCTCAGTGAATTATTCATTTCAAGAGGCGCAACTGTCAATGCGCTGATCTTGATCAGTAGTGATGGGTATATCAGTCACGCTCGCAAGACACCGGAGCCGCGTCGTCTTCAGCAGTCTTCCTCCTATCACAGTCAAGTGGAAGCTAATAGTGACGTATCGTCTTCTATTTCTAGCCTTGCTGCGTAAGGTGGATTGTGAAATTGCTTTGTGAAGTTCCAGGCACGGGGGGGAAGTATTAAATAAATAAATAAATAGTAGCTGTTTTTGTTATTCGTCGCTTGAGAAAGAACAATGTGGAATTCAAAATCATCTGTCAGCATTTTCGCACACTTCATATTTCATGATAGATTTATTTTTAGCTCCTTTTGTGTTGCTAAATGTGACCCTGCACCACGAAACCAATCATAAGGGTCAATTTTTGGAAATTGAGATGTATACGTCATCTGAATGCTGAATAAATAAGCTTTCCGTTGATGTATGGTTTGTTAGGATGGGACAATATATGGTTGAGATACTGTTTGAAAATCTGGGGTTGCAAAAAAAAATCTAAATTCTGAAAAGAGTTGTCCAAATGAAGTTCTTAGCAATGCATATTACCAATCAGAAATTAAGTTTTGATATATTTATGGTGGGAAATGTACAAAATATCTTCATGGAACAAGATCTTTACGTAATATCCAATTGATTTTTGGCATTAAAGAAAAATCAATCGTTTTGACCCATTCAGTGTATTTTTGGATATTGCCACAAATATACCCGGGCTACTTAAGACTGGTTTTGTGGTTCAGGGTCACAAATATATTTGGAGGGTAGACTTAGGACAGGATTTAAGATACATACTTAATTGAAAACAGAAATACTACTACTAATAATACAGTTTGGTTGTGCAAAATACTACTTAATACATTTTCTCAATGGACCCAACGTTGGCAGATATGGAAAGAAGTTCATTTTAGACCCTGGATGCATATTTTGAATTTCAATGTGGTTTGCATAACTTTTATTCAATTCCTGGGAAGATATGACCATTTCATTGCGTTTCTAAGTTCTCATGGCTGATTTCATTTTCAAAGAAATTGCTGATTAAGGCTGCAAGCTCTCCGCTCCTCCCCCGGTGATTCTTTTCCAGTCAACCGAGTCTCTGAACAGAGTCTGCCAACTGACAGCGTTCTACTGGGAGATCAGAGCGCTTCGCTTCTTCAAACTCCCTTCGGTGGCCAGAAAGTTTTAAAGTCGTTTCATTTTTCATAAAGTCCTGTTACAAAGGGCAGAAATGATAATGTTTTATTGATGTCTTCAGCCCCAGTGGAGGCGGTTCTCTTGTATTAAAGCAGCAGAGGGACACAAGATGCTTGCTGACACTCAGTGGCCCAGTTTTGGCACTAATAATTTAGCACTTTAGAGCTTGGATTGAATGCATGATTAAGAAGTGTTGTTTTGGTTATTTGGCTCTTTTTTTAGGGGCTAGTAGTGTGTTCAAACCCTTAACACGACGTAGGATGCTAACAAAAACAACTTCATGTGTTTCTGTCCTCAAAATAACTAGAAAAATACTCCAGTCAGACACATACTGTCCCTTGTAGAGCGGCGTTGCGAAGCCTTTTGGCTATTGTAAATATTTTCAAAAGCAGCGTTAGCATAAAGGTCCACGTGAAGGTCTGTTCTTTCGAAATAACAGACAGTCATCCACGCTCAATGAACCGATGGCCTTGTTGAGGGTACTTCATTGTGAAGTTTCTCAGAAAGACTCCACTAGAATCGACTCTCCTGCATCCCAAGGTCAACAGCACCCTAACCAACTACTCCGTGTTGCCACGGTTACCACAGCAACTCTTTCTCGTCTTGGCAACAGCCTCGCTTCTGTTTGCAAAACGCTTTAGATGCTGTTATCTCATCAGAAGTAGTTTATCTGAAGAAGATGCTCTGGAGCACTTATTGTCGGTAATGGAAAGAAGGGAACAATTATTCTGATGCATTTAAATATATTTGTCCAGAAGGGGCAAGAGCTTTTAAAAACATCATAGTGGATGTTCCTTTTGGGCACCTTGTGTGCTTTTTGAAAGTAAAAAATTACTCTTTAATGCCCCAAAATGCAATTTACGCAGACACCTTTTGTTTCAATCAGAATGAAATCATGCTGTTTGATTAATCTCGACGTAGTGTTTACATGAACGCTAAATAAAGTGATCGGGTTGATGTGCATGTTTATACCAAGGGGCAACCTCCCGCTCTCTCTATTGAAACCAACACGGAAGTGACTTAAACTGCAATTCATCGACTGGCCGCTAGAGACTGGCTGCAGAAGGGAGTCAGTCCTATTGACTCCCCATGTTAAAATGCCCAACTTTACAGCAGAAAAAAGTATGTTTACAGCCTGGTTCAAAAAATGGTTTTGGTCTATTTAGCTAGTTTTGCCCTTCATGTCAATTGTGAGGGGGGTGAATTTTTTTTATAACTCATCCGTTTAAGTTATATTAAGTCTTAAAGTTCTGCATAATTAAGGGCGTGGTCACTTGAGTGACAGGGGGATTGCCGCTGCTCTCACCACTGGCTCGCTAGGCGGGCGTGGTTTCAGCAACCAGCTCCACCCACGTCCCGCCTTTTTGCCCATTTTTGTTTATCCGGGAGTGACGCGCGGTGACGCGATTTCAAGATGGCGACGGCCGACTCCCGCCCACTATAGGCTTCAAAATAGCGCTTCAGAATCCTACGGGTGACGTCACGGACACTACGTCCATATTTTTTACAGTCTATGGTTTATACGTTATATGGTTGAAATCGGATTTTTATCTTGTGACAGTTTTCCAATGTTTGCATACACTAGGTGCATTTCCATTACAGATTTGCACAAACCTTTTCGATATTTCATAAATGTCGATAAAAAAAATGATGTTGGTAGCAGTGTTACTTTAAAAAAAAGTAATTAGATATAGTTACTACTTACTCCTCACGAATAGCAAAATTAGTAGCTGAGTTACATCATTATAAAAGTAACTAATTACCAGGTAAAATAACTATTGTTACTTAAAAAAAAAGTTCAAATATGTCAAACAACTTGAAAGCCCCCAATATTAAATATGGTAAATGAATAAAACATTCTACACTAACCTACATCATTTTAATGTTGCTGTGGGACAACGTGAAAGACACCTTCCAGGAGCTAAATATCATGTTATTAGCGTCGCTTCAACCCGCGAACATGGAAAACCTCATAATACTATGAAAACACATAAAACTATGTGCTTTTGTAAAATACATAAAATAAACAGGGTGCGCTCTTTGCCGTCTTGTTCCCCATCACCTCTCTTCACAGACATGTAAATAAAACTAACTGAATCTCTATGAATACCTGCCTCACAGACATGAAAAATAAAATATGTATAGAATGCTTGAAATGTCTACTTTTAAATTAAGTCACGTCGAAAACAATTATATTCTCTGATGACGTAATACGTATGTTACCAACGCAAGCTCCAGTTTTTACCGTTTAATGTCATTATCTCTAACGCTGTTCAAATTTTAAACATCCATGTGAGATGCGCGGACATGTAGGTAAACACCCACATCACCTCTGTAAATAAACGTGAACAAGTCATCTCAGCTACTTTTTGTTTCTGGAAGAAGATGCGGAATTTACCTCATAGGCTAGTAATGCCGCATTTTATTGTCAATAACGGCGTTGTATTGGGGGAAACAGTAATTCGTTGGATTACTTTTTACTGAAAAAAAGTAATGCTGTTAGTAACGCCGTTATTCCCATCACAGGTTGGTAGGTTTATGTGTATCGCAGCCACCAGTGTCATTCGGTTTGTTTCGTTCATTTGGTCCGAACCAAAAAGGAAAATTATACATTTGGTCCTGTTCCATTTTGCGTTCACACTGGCTTTTTTGACAGCGAGCCTAAAGACACCGAACCTAAACGCATAGTGATACGTCCACAACTTGATTGTTCGAATTGAATTGCGTACATTTCATGACGGAACTCATCGGACACTCCAAACAAAAGTAAAAGCTGTGTTCGTTTTAAAGCAGCACTGCGGGTTTATGACATTAAAGTACCTATTCACTGATCGGTCTGCTCAGCGTGTGTTGGACTAAGCATGCTCAGTGTTGCATGTATATGATTTTATTTTCACCACAAAGAGCTCATAAAAGGCACTTCCTCATTTCTCTGTTCAATTTGTTTTTGATTCGTTTAGAAGTATTTGGTCCATGTTGCATTCATATTTCATCCAAAGCACACCAGACTTCTTTTGGAAGTGGACCGATACCCATCTTTTTAGTGGTCTCAGTCCGTTTGTTTGATGCAAACCAGGGTTCGGATGGGAGCGTTCACAATTACTCAAATGAAACACACTAACAGAGCAGTCGCACCAGAGTTTGTTTTATTCAAACCAAACATGAAATGTGAACACACCCTTAATCGAAGGAGACATACATGTGTATCTTAAGCAAAGCAGTGCGGAAAGCCACCTCTGAAACGTGCCACAGGCGTAATGGTCTGCAGATGTGTGCAGTGAAAATAAGGGGCACACTCTTAAAAATAAAGATGCTTCACGATGCCTAAATGGTTCCACAAAGGACCTTTAACATCTGAAGAACCGTTCTGTTTCCCAAAAGGTTCTTTGTGGAAAATAAGATTTTTCAGATAAAAAGGTAAGCAAGAAATGGTTCTTTAAAGAACCTTTGACTAAATGGTTCTTTGTGGAACCAAAAATGGTTATTCTATGGCATCTGTTGAAGAACCTTTTGAAGCACCTTTAGAGTGTAATTCAAGGATCATTGGCAAGGAAAGCCCTTTATACTTGTAAGTGGCCACGTATTATGTGTTTCTTGGAGGTTATAGTACTTTAAACAATTTGCGAAATGTTCCTTTTTCGAATTGGCTGAAACACCACCTAATGTGAGCATAAAAAAACTTTTGTACATGTATAGCTTTGTTCTGTGCTGCTTTTATTTATGAAGCAGTAAAATCGCCCATTCCCGTGGAAAAGAGAATAAAGTGAGGACTGATGGGATGCTGTTATGCTCCACTTCACAGACGACGAGTGGAAGGAGAATTCTAAAATAACATGACAGTCATTTATGGCACTTCATTCTACCAAAGCAACAGCTCATTCCATGCGTCATACATCGTTATGGCATTTTACGTCAATACACATGTGAAGTATTTTGCGTTTTAGTTTTCAATCCTCTTGATCAGATGAGAAAATTTGTACACCATCCCTTTCAATCTGATCGAAATTTCATTCGGATCGTGCTGATTCAGGTGTTTACATGAAGGCTTTTCAGTCTAATTGTGCTTCAGTCCAATTACTAACGGATTACTTGGTTGCATGTAAATGTAGCCAGTCAGGGTTCATCAGAAAGGTTGGTCTGCTGGCCTGGCATCAGTTTGAGAGAATTTCAGGTCAGTTAAATAAACACTTGCTTTACTAGGTCAATGCAAGTTTTTGTGGGCAGCTTGCCGACAAAATGCGCTATGGGTGACCCGAGTTCGAATCCCAACTCAAGGATTTCTCCCCATCCCAGCCCCCTCTCTCTCCCAATTCACTTTTTTGTCAAAAACATCAAAAGTAAATAAAATAACATTTTAAATAGTGACCTCTGTCGCTAATTCTAAACATTATTATTTTACCGTGTGATTCATTGAAATGCGTCAGTGTTGACATTTGTTAAAAGCATGTGGAAAAAGTAATAGTCTCTGACTCATGAAATGTCTAGAATCTCACAAAAATTCTCAGATCCGTCTCAGAACATAATCTGCATCTTTTTTTTTTTTTGCTGTCCTCGCCAGGATGTGTATTTATATAAGCACTCCATCTGTGAATACGTGCATGTGCATTGGCTGAATCAGCCATTCATCTGTCTGTCTGCAGCGTTTCATCACACGCCAACTGATATCTGACACATCCTTCATTGGCATTGAGAGGTTTCTCTCTCAAAGAGGAAAAAGGTAAAGGCGGCTGTCTGCATTCAGAAACATGTTGCGTTTCCTTCTGAGATGTGATTCCCTGGAGAGCCGTAGCCCTTTTTTTTATAGCTTTACTAAGTTCTCTAAAGATGTGGCTCTTTTCATTTCCTCTATGAATTTTTCTCATTTGTCCGCGATGGTAATCTGTTTTTTTTCCGCAGCAGGAGCGGTTGTGTTTCTGAGGCGCCGTGCTCTCCATATCCTGCTGTCTGGGATCTGATTAGATGTCCATTAGTTCAGTTTCAATTAAGACTGGCTGGATGAGCCCCTCAGCCCCTGTGAAGATCATGTCACAAGTTAGAGATGCTCTATAATTAATCAAACGCTTTCCCGAAACCTGACTCGCAAGACTTCGATTTTAGCTGGAAATGCAACTGGGTCATTCCTGTTCAGAAGCACCTTTGAACTTAAATATGGTTTTGTTGACTTTGTGTTGAAGTATATCTTTTTAGATGTATAAAGGACATTTAGAAATATCCTCTGTTTGATTAATTATATCAAGGATATTTATTATTCAGCATTATTTAATAAACATTTGATTAATTAATGTTGCTTCGATCACTAGAAACTCTTTAAACATCGCCTACATTCTACCAGTGATAATAGAGCAATTTTAATTTCATCATACAAACAGCACTGACGTTTGTGAATAAGACAATTTCTTCAATAAGCCTAATTTGCATGAGTCATGTTTCGCTAAAAAGAATTAATTTAAATATGCACACTGAAGCATTATACCAGTGATATTTGAAATTGAAGTTGAAATTCATCCATCGTTGAACAATAATTGCTCAAAATCTCTGTTTATTTTTTCCAGATCTTCACACGCTATGGAAAATGCTACACCTTCAACTCTGGACAGGATGGACAGGACCTGCGGATCACCATGAAGGGAGGGATGGGAAATGGGCTGGAGCTGATGCTGGATATCCAGCAGGACGAGTATCTGCCTGTGTGGGGAGAGACTGGTACGTCTCATTAACCCTAGTAATCTCATGTGTCTTCTCAGTTTTAGATGAGATCCCATAACATTAACCAGCCCAAATGTCAACAACTGCTTCATTTGCTTCTGTTTTTATTTCTCCTAAAGAACTGTAGGAGAAACATCTGAGGCCTCTTTTCCACTTGCAGGAACTGGGGGCTAGTTCAGAGCTAGTGCTATTGCCGGTTCGGAGTTGGTTCAACTACACTCTTAAAAAAAAAATGAAGGTGCTTCAAAAGGTTCTTCACAGCGATTCCATAGAAGAACCATTTTTTTGTTCCACAAAGAACCATTCGTCAAAGGTTCTTTAAAGAACCATCTCTTTCTTACCTTTTTATAATCTTCAGATGTTAAAACGTCTTTATGGAACCATTTAGACAAAAAAGGTTCTTCTATGGCATTGTGAAGTATCTTTAGTTTTAAGAGTGTAAGGAGCCTTCTAATAACCAGTTTGCTTTCCACGTGCTAGAGACCACAACACCAAAGCACAGCGAGAGCGATTGGAAAGCAGGCAACTCGTTTAACCTACATCGGCATCCAAACACGGTGAATCTAACAAGTTAGTGTTTAGCTGCTATTTCGTCTTGTTGGTCACGTCAACCCTGTCCCCAAACCCTGATGCCAAGCAATTCTTCTAGACCAGCAATGTTGTGGTGCTACTAACAGACCACTTTCCCTGGTTCTGAACTGGTGCTTTGGGTGTTGAAAGACTAAGAACCAATTCGAAACTACGCTCTTAAAAATAAAGGTGCTTCTCGATGCCGTAGAAGAGCGCTTTTTGTCCAAATGGTTCCATAAAAAACCTTTAACAACTGTTTTACAAAAGGTTCTTTGTGTCGAAAGAAGGTTCTTCAGATTATAAAAAGATAAGAAAGAAATGGTTCTTTGACTGAATGATTCTTTGTGAAACCAAAAATGGTTCTTCTATGGCATAGCTGTGAAGAACCTTTTAAAGCACCTTTGTTTTTAAGAGTGTAGGCTCTGGCTCCGAAACAGCACTTGAACTGCCTTGGTGGAAAAAGTTGATACTTGCATCGCATTTAGCAGAATCCATCCAGGGATCCAGCAGGTCTTTAGTTGTACACTCCTGATTCCCAAGTTGAATCCACACTAAAACAATTCCAGCTGAAACACTTGGGATTCCACCAATTCTTCCAGGCAGATTTGCATAAAATCAGCATGGCCTGAGCCGTCTAAAAGTCATTAATCTGCTTATGAGGGTTTAGTTTGGGATTAATCCGTGTTTGCTAGACCGGGGCTCTGTCTTTAATATTAATCAACAGGTTAAACCAAACGGACTGTGAAGGAACTGTTAAATGAACATTCATGTCACAAAGCTCACCGCAAGGGACTGAATCAATTCAAATCCATAAATATTCTGCTAGCGGGCATAGCCGCTCCTTAGCAGCATCCTAACTAAAATAGAAACTGAATTGGAATGCTCAATTTGACTCGCAATTGATTTCAATGAGTTTGATGTCAGCATGTTGTTAATATCGACACACATAGGCTGATAAGTCTTTTTCATTAGATTTAAATATTTGTCTTGACTCATCTACTGTATTGAAAGGTTTTTCACTGAGCTTATTGTAATTTATTCTGGGATGGCGAACAAAGACTTTAGCCAAAATTAGGCCAACAATTATGCCTTAAAATGCTAGGTACAGAGCTCACTAGGTTTTGCAGCAGAGCTGTAGACCGCCATAAAAAACAGATCGACATTCATCAGAACAGTTTATCAGACTGAGTCTGAAAAAATTGAACAAGCACAACACTGCAGTAAACAACAACAGCAGCCGTTGGACATGTTCGCCAGCAGAAGGTCAGAATGCTGCAAGGAGAAAGTGTCTGTGACCTTTCTGCAAAAGTCCAATCGGTTTTGAGCACTCAGAATGCAGAAAGTGATGTCAGGCTGGATCCTATTGATCAGAAAACTGCAAATACACAAACACGCAATACAGGTGCAACCCAATTACACGTGATGCTATACAGTCCAGACCGGGAAGTGAACCTCACTCGTGTCTGTCTCTCAGCAGGAGCGGTTTAACCTCTCTACGCTCTGTAATTGAAAAGAGAGAGGGGGTAGATAGGAAACCCTGCACACCTGCCTGTGTCACCGCCCGACATTTACAGAGATTGTTTTTATAATGCTGTGATTTCCAGAGGAGTTCTGCTTGTGCTCCTTCAAATTTCTCCAAACGCCAGGTGCTCTCGAAGGTCTCTGATATCTAATCACATCCTCCAAGCAGCTCTCCGGTTACTCGGGTGAATGCTGTCCTGAAATCTCTTCCACAGCTGACTGGATTTCTCTGTAATTACAGAGCAGCTGTCTCAAAGTCCTGACAATGCCAGGCTTCTCCAGAAACTCTGCACTGCACTGTTTCTCTCTAAGGCTTTTCACTTTACACTTAACCCTGGGTTAACATCTTTTAACTCTGAGTTAAACCATGCATCACACTTTTGAATGGGGGTTAGCGCTACATTTAACCCTGGGTTATAAAGCTCTGCTAACCCTGAATTACATACCAAAGTGGTACAACATGAAACTAGAGTGCTAGATTATTTTGGCAAGACTTGGCTGGCCACACTTTAAGATTTTAAGCCCAGTTTTGAGTCTGATTTGCACCCCTCAACGATTGTGGGTGTGCAGCCCAATTTGAGGGTTGTGCATCTGACTTTTTGATCAAAACATCCTTATATACTTCTATGATCCCTCTTGATTGGGCTGAAAGCAAGCACCACCAACCTGATGTTACATGCTTCTACAACTTAAACTTGCCACGAAAGTAAAGTATTGAGAAAGAACATCACCCAGAACACGCTCCAGGAGAGCCAGTTGACCACATCAATTGTCCTCCATTTGTTTTTCTTCTCAAGTCACATTTGATCTTGCTCTCTGTAAGATCTTGTGCAACTCTGAAATCGTTCCTACAGTCGACAGGTGTGTGGTCTCACGGCCCGGCCGGATTCTCTAGTGTTTGTGTTCAGATGATTATAATACTAAAATATAGCTGCAAGCAGTGATTACCAGGGTTCAAGCGCTTAAGGCATTTAAGCATATAAGGAAAAATACATTAACATATAATTAAGCAATGTCAAATGTCAATGATTAAAAAAGTATATTTGGCAAATCCAGGTAATTTACCATAGAAATATGATGTTTTTAAAGCACCATCTGTGGTCCAATCCCCTTAAAACGTTGCATGCTTGTTTAGAATCACCTGCCACATGTGCTCAGCAGGTTTCGTGAAGTTTTGAGTTTTGATTTGGGCTTTATGGGGTAAATTTCGACAGGCCCCATTTGTAAACCATGCCGTTATAGAGAGAGAACCCTGGGACTAGTTCGCGGAAGTAGGTTTTTTAAATTTTCTCAATCATTTAACAAACAATTTGATTGACAGCAGTGGTTCTAGAGATAAAGTTGTCCGGAATGACAACTTCGATCGTATGATATGGATGTGTGGCAAACAGCGCAATGTATAATTGTTTATGCCCTTGAAAAATGTGATATAGCCTCCAGTGGCCGATTTCTTTCAAACTTAACCTTGTAACAGGTGCTCAAACTTCATCTGCCAAGGGTGGCCATGTTTTTTGAGATATGCAATATACAAAGTGTCTTTGTAGACACTTGAGGCACATTTCCCCAGATTGGCCCTGCCCCTTTCAAACATTTTGATGCCCCTTTGAGACAGTGATTCGAAAGTTCAACTTCTTTTTGATAATTATCAATATTCACTCTCCAAAGAAACTTACTGCACTTGTTTGGTTCTGATCGGGCAAAAAACCTAGGACTAGTTTGCCAAAGTAGGTTTTTCAAAAAATACAACATACCTGACAACCTACAACTACACTTCCAACTACTCATATCCAACTAGACTTCTCCAACTACACTTGAGCTTGTGACTGACTGTTTAGGAGTTATTTCGTACTTTTGATCACTGTAATCAGGCCAATTGGGGCAAGACTTGGTCACGTTGTGGGCAGTGTGAGTACTACCATCCCTCCCAAGTTTTAATTCTCTACATTTGGTCTACAAAATCAGTTTTATGTGGAGATCGCTGATCCGTGACCATTGTAACATTTACAATAGGGTTTCAGTGCTACGCGCTTTGAACCCTTAAATAATTGATTAAAACTTTCTTCACATCTGGTCTCCCACAGTTTTCTGGAAATCCTCTAGTGTGTCCCAGTCCATTTTTTCCCCCCAAAAAATAAAATTAATAAAAGTCCCAGGTTTTTCAAGTGTGGTAGCCATTGCAAGTCCGCAGAACCGTAAGTGCACGTGAAGTGTGCCATTTGGGACAGGGCCTTACTCTGTACTTGTCCAGTCTTGTATATATGCAAATAAGAACATTATCCCAGAGTTTACAATGTAAAATCTGCAAGCCTGACTAGTTAGAATCAAATAACAAACTTGGGATTGAGTTTAACAAGGCCTGGTTTTGATAGTAAAACAATGAGTTAGTCTGAGTGCTGGATGCTCCTGATGATCTGCTAATAAACAATTCATTAAATGGGGCATCTGCGAGTTTACTGTGGCCGGCTGTATCATTTCCCTCATGTTGTTCTGTTTGTGTTAATTATCATTAAGCAGATGTTTAAAAGGCAAAAGTGGTGATACAGCAGGTGGGAGACATCCGTAACATCTCTGTGTGATTATAGAGGATGTGCTTGGAAACTGCATTTGTAACAATAGTCATTAACAGTGTCACATGTGGACCACTTTGTGAACTGTACGAAAATCCAGCAGGCAGTGGAAGAACGCCAGAGTTTAGACTATAATATACTAATTTAAAGTACTTAGATGATGCAGAACAGAGTCAAACACAGCCTATAATCTGCGCTAACACTGCTGTTTGCTTAGCAGTCCATAGAGACGCGTCTCGAAACCTGAGGATTATTCCTGTTTGCAGTCTGAGGATGACACATGGCGAAATGTCAAAAGTTTACAGACATGAAGCAGTTTGAAATGCCTTTGAGACTAGTATCTGAAGATCTCTTCCTGCCAGTGTAGCTGTTTTTTTATGTTTGTTTGAAAATTATTGTCGATTCCCTGTTTGCTAATTTGTGTTGTGGATATAACCCATCCATGTTTTTTTAATGGTCTTATGCGCAGTTTGTAATCATACTGGATGTGGGATGTTCTTGTGGTGGAAAGAGGTTTCTGGCTTCATTTTTCCGGCAAGTCGATTTGACTGTTGTTGGTTTTCTGTTGCTAATTAATTTTCTAATCATCCCTTCTTTCAAGCTGACCACGTTTGTAGCATTATAGCTTTGTTTTATTGATGTTTTTATAGTCATACTGTTTGGGTTCTTAGTTTAGATTACTTTGGTTTAATTAAGAGTATAGTCTCATGTAGCCAGGCCTTCAGACTGATAGCAGAAGGTCTGGGAACCTTGAATGCTTTGAATGGCCAAAGACCAACATTCTGTGCCGCAAACTTTAAATATTTCACATAAATTTGTTTAGTAGATCCTGATAAGTGCTCATCATCACATGTAAACACAATAGCTTTCTTCTTTCATGAGGGAACTTTAAAGAACGTGACACAACTCCCGAAAATCCTGTAGAATTCAACCAATTCAGTGGCAACTTCGAAACTCCTGAAGTTTCTCCAATTTTGTGTGTGGTATGCATCAGACGTTCAGCCAACGGTCCATGGGCATGATTTCTAAGGCTGAGACTATTGAGAGCATTTGCTAAGAAGGCTGTTGTTATTACAGTTGCTCCTATATTGTAGGGAACAAACAACAGTGACATTTTCTTCATCCACTGTCATTATCTTCTTTTACTTTTTCAATAGACTCTTGGGTTCAACTTGAGAGTGTTTGATAAGCTGAAAGCACGGCTCATCTGAGCTAATATCATCTGTTCTTCTGAGACACCTGCATTGAAGTACATGTCCCAGTCTTCACATCTCTTTTTTTCTTGCGCAGATGAGACGTCTTTCGAGGCTGGAATCAAAGTCCAGATCCACACGCAGGATGAACCGCCTTTCATCGATCAACTGGGATTCGGAGTGGCTCCAGGCTTCCAGACGTTCGTCTCCTGCCAAGAACAGCGGGTACTAAATCATTGTTCTTTTTGTAAATTTCTCAGTGCTGGATTCGTCTCAAAACGCACAGACTGTGATTGTGTCAGTCAGCTTGGTTTTGGTTTCTGCAGCTGCTTTTTTTATTTAGTTGTTTAAAGTTCTGATTGACATTTTCAATAGCTAACAGTAATTTGGGGAATAATGAGACTTTCAGACTTTAGAAATCAGAATATGTAACAAAATTGTGCTTAATCATAACGAACAATGTGACAACGCAAAAATCTTTGTCATAAAATATCATGAAATAGCCGTCATTTTCACTATTCAAAAAATCTTATGCTTATAAACTAGGCTTTATTTTTTTAATTCAAAATATAATTTCCTGTTTTGTTTTGTTTTTTTGATTTTGAGCTGAGATATGATGTGCACAGCTATGTGAGATTGCACCCAAGAAGAAATTTGGTCTCCCACAACCACAAACCTGATTTGATTTTCAGATGAGAGCGAACGGCCGACACAGAGGTCGACCCTGCTGTCTGGAATACATATTATTTATTTATAGGATTCTCAGAATCCATGTTTTAATTTTCATGAAGGCCCCATCATGAAATAAAAACAGCATCTTTGTTTCTGTGAGAGAAAGAATGAGATGAAGTCAAGGTGTACGTGATCGATAAATAAGAGTCAAAGAGATGGGCAGACGGTCTGACTGGCTGAAGACAGACAGAAAGGTGGTTGATATGCACAGACGGCTCTCTGCTCTTGTAATTGGAGGTCAGTGCGTCTCCCATGTGCAGGGGATTGATTTCAGTAACATTTCCCCTCATTTATTTTCCTCTTACACAAAGATCAAGCCCACGTCTCTAGATGCATCACCAAGATTCAATGTCGCTGGCTTTTACAGAATTAGCATCCATCTCCGTCTGTCGCTTTCACCATGGTTCACACAGTCAGCATTTGGGATTGACAACCGTATTTACTAACGGATGTGACTCTTAAAGAAATAGTTCACCCGGAAATGAAAATAACCCCATAATTTACTCACTTTCAAGTAGGGATGCACCGAATCCAGGATTCGGATTCGGACGAATCCTGGGCTTTTTGACAGGGTTCGGTTTCGGCCGAACCTTAGATTTATTTTCCACCGAAACCGAACCCTAGACTTGCACTACGACGTCACACGGCCATTGATTACGTGAAGGTGTTTAGGCTACATAGGACCCGTTCGAATGTAGTAGGCTGTAAGAATCTGAAAATGGAACTCGTAAGCAAAAAAAGTTTTGTTTGGCAGTTCTTTCAACCAAAAGAAGGCGATTCAAGTCGAGCTTTATGTTCAATTTGCAATGCCAATTTGTCTCGTGGTGGCAAGGACCCTAAGCAGTACACAAAATATCGCCGATGTTAAAACATTTGCGTCTAAGGGGCCGTTCACATGTCGCGCCTAAAAACGCGTGGAAAACGATAGGCGCGCCGCTTTCTTCCTTGTCAACAAAGCGCTCGGGCGCTTGCGCTCCGGAAGCGTCTGCCGTTTCTAAGCAACCATCAGCTGCGCTCTAGCTCCAAGCTGCGGAGCGCTTGCTGCATTCTGAAAAGTTGAGATGTTTTTATCTCGATGCGGCGCGGACGCGCCTGGAAAAAATGAGCGCGTCGCACCGCGTGCGGGTCGCGACCGCGTCGCTTCCATTATGCGCGCGCAAGCCGCGCGTCTACATTTAAAATAACGAATTTGAGCGCGCAAAAGACGCTACATGTGAACGGCCCCTAAAACATCCAAAAGAATACGAGTTTTGCATGAAGGAATCTACAGACAGCAGCCAAAATGCAGCAACTTCAGGTACGGCAGCTGGACAGTCACAGCTAAAAACGTGTAATTAAGGATGCGAGTAGGATTCGGTATTCGGTTTCGGATTCGGCCGAATCTTAAACAGTGGATTCGGTATTCGGCCGAACCCCAAAAATCTGGATTCGGTGCATCCCTACTTTCAAGCCATCCTAGGCATATCTGAAATTCCGCTTTCAGACAAACACAATCGCAGTTATATCCCAAATCCTCAAAAAAAAAGTGTATCCATCCATCATAAATCTACTCGAGACAGCTCTGGGATGTTAAAAAAAAGTCCTTCTGATGCAAAACGATGCATTAGTCTAATAAAAATACAGATTTTTAAAGGGGTCCCATTATGCTCTTTGTGGTGAGAGAAACGCATTATTTTTCACACAATTTACATTATTACAATAGATTTCTACCCACGCTGGCACAAATGGCTCGATTAGTTCCGGGTTTGATGAAGGTCCGCCTTCCGAAAAACGAAATGTGTTGTGATTGGTTAGCAGTCCTACTGCGTTGCAATTGGCGAACAGCTTAGACGGCGTTTCAGTACTGCCACGTCCCTTCCCAAAGCAGCAAGTTCTGTGTACAACTGCTCAAGCTAGATTAAAATGATTCCTACTTTTTAAATATGGATATTTTTCTAACAAAAACACATCGGATCACTAAAGGAGGCTTTTACTGATGCTCTGTGAATCATTTTTGTTTTGTTTTGTTGTGAACGCCCTTGCTTGATTGACAGAAAGCTGACGATTGCTGTTTATAATGTTTTAAAAGTCTGTATTTTTATTAGACTAACGCATCAGAAAGCCTTTATTAACAGCCCAGAGCCATGCCGAAGAGGTTTATGATGGATGGATTTTTTTTTTTTTCCATTCACTGCAGTTATACATCTTGATGAGCCAGGAAACTTTTAAATGTAATTGCGATTGTATTCGTCTGAAAGAGGAATATTAGATACGCCTAAGATGGCTTGAAGGTGAGTAAATTATGGGCTAATTTTCATTATTGGGTGAACTGTCCCTTAAAGGTCCTTGACATTTGTCGTCCTAAAAATTTGGCATGTACACTGAGCCGTTGCCTATTAATCTGTTGCGAAAGAATTCGCAAAACAATACAAAATGTCTTCAAGCAGTAAGGCTGATTTTGTTGTCCTCTCTCTTCTTAAAAAGAGAAAAGGAGAGAGGAAATGGTGGATCAATCCAATCCTGAGATTGCGCAGAGAGGGAGAGTTTCACCTCCATATCAAGGAGCTGTGGAATTATCCCAACAGATTCAGTTTACTTCAGGATATAAGTGGCTCAGGTTGATGCTTTGTCAGTGATACTGAAGCCACTTATTAAAATGAAGACCGCCAACTTCCGTGAACCACTTGATCCTAAACAGAGACTTTGTTTGTCACACAGTGCTTTGTGCTCTGAGACGAAGTGGATCAACTTGTCAGACACCATTCTGATTTTGGTGTTCGCCTAAATGGTGGCTCTCAATTTTTAACACACCTCTCAAAATGCTTTCTATGGATGTGAAAAATGTACAAAATTGAACCTGATCTGAATTTTGTTCATGACGAATTAAAGTTTCAGAAGCAGTTTGTAAATGTGATTGACACAATGGAACGTCATATATATATATTTTTTTTTTTAAATGTGTGAACATTCTGGACATCAATTCTGGACTTTTAGACTGTGCTGGGCAGAGCAGAAAGTTGAATTACCATACCGATAACCACAGTAAACTTAATAATTGTAATATTTTTAATAGGGTTGCTCCCTAAGAGTTGACTAACCGCTAGTCGATGAGAAGAGGCTTGGTCGGCCAAAATGTTATTAGTCGCAGAAAAAAGGGACATCCAAATGCTCACCTATCATTCATCAATCAGAAAAATGTGTGCTATCCAAGTGTGTGTGGAAGCTAAACAGTAGCGCAATCACTGCATGACAGATGGAGGCTCCAGTGCGGTCACTTGCTCTTAAAATACTCCGTCATTTTTAGTCATTAAAGTCCATTGCACCATTGAGTCCGAAATTTTCATATGCGTTTTCTAGTTTTTTTTCGTATTTGTCATCCTTTCATATTAAAATGCTTGCTATGGATGCGAAAATGCAGCAAATCGAACTTGATCTGAATTTTTTTATGATGGACGAAAGTTTTGGAGATGTGATTTACACAACGTGAGGTCGTATTTATTTAGTCTGAAAATTTCGGACAAGAATTTCAAATCTGAACAGACTACGTTTCTTTGTGTGCACTCAAAATAACAACGAAACATTGCGCTTTTGTAAAATAATGAAATCAAACTATCTCCGTGAACTTGAGTGTGAAACTGTGTGTACTTGCCTTACAGACATAAAAAAATATATCTATCTAGTGAAATATCTACTTTTAAATAAACCAATTCAAATAGGAAACTCAAATATAGAATATTAGCTGACTAATGCTTAAAATAAACGACTATTAGTCAACCAGGAAAATCTTTAGTCGAGGGCAGCCCTAATTTTTTAACTTGTCAATTGCTTCAGGGCACATTTGGAGCAGTCATTAAATTAAGTCGCTGTTTTTATACCCGTAAACACAAATTTGAGTAAACGAGGCTTCCTATAGGATATGCCAGATTCATTAGTCACTGACATTTGCCTCACGTAATTAAGGTTGCATTAGCACTTGTGGAAAGCAGCCATAGGAGTAATGCTATACAGTCCAGGGTTTGACATCCGCATGTTTCCAAGCTAACAAGACAATATCCTAACAAGCAGAAAAAATACAAATTGCTGAAAAAAATTGCTGTTTTTAATTAGGCTGAACTATTTTACCAATTCCTTTCTTACTGAGCTGGCTGTAGTGCATTCTGGGATTGGATGCATGCCAAAACAAGGTATCTTAGGAGGCAGCAGCAAAATGCCGCCTGTCTTTGAACACAGCGTTCATGTTGAGGATCCTTCTAAAATGCCTTCAAATGCCGCCTGTGTTGCCAGCTTACTAGGTTTCGGAGCGAAGTCAACATGTCAGATGCTGTCGGTAGAGCCTGCATTGTTCTAAGCCTGAAACATTCCTCTCAGGTTTATGGATAGTGAATTCATTTGCACTAACGTTATCTAAAGCATTAGCCTGCTCTACCTTTTGTGTCTAGAGCTTGTGTGTGTGTATTTTTAGTGTGTATGCAGCATTTGTTTATAGTGTATGTGCGTGCATTTCTCAAACTGATAGTGAGGTGTCTTCAGGGATTATAGCGTTGTCCAAAACCTAGTGATGTGCCAAATAGACTTTTTTTGCGAAGGCTGTTTGAAAATGTATGCAGAAACATTATGGAGCCTTTGAAGATACTTTGTTTTGTTGACTGCAGCATAACATGTGAATAATGCAGCTTGAGAGAAATCTCGTCACACCTACATATAAATTATTTTATTTAATATTTGAAGGAAATCATAATTGGAATGTTGAATATTTATGCTTATTAGAATAACAGTCTGGTGTTAGCAGCATGTTAATGTCAAACTGTTGGAAGCCATTGTGATCTCCTGTACACTCCATGTGAGGAGCGATGTTTTTGTTGCTGCCTATTCCTGTTCCATTACAGATTTTTTGCAAATCTTTGGCGATATTTTATAAATGCCAATAAAAAAGTTTTGTGAAATTATGTTGTTTCCATTAACCGATGTTACGCGATTAAAACCTCTCACGATAAGTCAAGGCAATGGATTTTGGTGGGATTTTGACAGATCTTGGCGTATGCGTGTATCTTTGACGCATTTCCATTAGGTGTATTTTCAATTCGCAATTTCAGTTTGTGCAATTTGAAGGGTAATAAAAACTCAGCAAGTGTTACATTTATTCATTTAGCTGATGCTTTTATCACAAGCAACTTACAATGACAATAGAGATTTTGGACTGTGGACACTGTTTTTTCATGCACCTGTCAAATTTGAGGCTTTTTGGTTTTTCATAAAGTGTTTTTTCAGACTAGTGGAAAGAAAACATCCAAAAAAAAACACTGTTAATTGTATCTTTTATAGCACTTTATCTATTTCTGTCAATAGATTTAAATTACAATGCATATTCTTAAAAGCCGTTTTTTCTTCTACACTGGGCCATAAATCTCCACTTCAGTAATATTTACACACACCAAACTTCAGTAATATTTACACACACAAATGAGATACCCTAAAAAACTTTTGACTCAAATATGTAAAAAAAAAAAAAAAAATTAAACAAGAATTTTGAAACTGACTTCATCCAGTGTTTAGATTGTTGTACTAGAAATGTATGCAAATTAGCACGTATTTCATTAAATAATGTCTCATTTGCATATTTAAACCTAACATTTTAGAAAAACTTGTAATACAAAAAAATGCAGTTATCAATGTAATCAACCAGGTAAGTAAGGTCATAGTCTCGCGTAGCCAGACCTTCAGACTGACGGCTGAAGGTCTGGAACTCATGGCAGCTTTCATTGGCCAAGTCCCGCCCATAAGACCGTTTGATTGACATGTCAAACAACCAATCACAGTTTGTTCCGTTCAGCGTCACGTTTCTGTGCGTGGAAATGCCCCCACAACAACAAACTGGCATGCAACAAGTCAGTCATTGAAATAACCAGCATTGGAAGATAACGAAGAAGAGGGAGAACAAGCAGTAAGTCAGTAATTTGTTCGCGAACGTCGCATATGTGTATAACAACAATGGCGTCTGCATGAGCACATTTTAGCAAAACGCCGAGTAAATCAGTCTGCGCTTTGTTTCCCGGCGGACCGAAAATAAACGCGACACTCGCGTCTCCCGGAAATCAAATTCAACTAATCAGATCACGACTTCGACATTCCTGAAGTGTTTCCAGTTAAGCGTACCATATGCATCAGACGTTTAGCCAACGTTCTGTGGGCGTGACGTCTGAGGCTGAGACTAGTAAGGTCATAACTATTAGTTTTTTGTTTTTGCTTTTGTTTTTGTTTTTTTACCCTATTCAAAAAACTAATGATTTTAAACTGTGGAAATGCAGTCGGTGTTCAGCAAAAGAGAACTAATTTCGCTAAAAGTTGTGCGCTAAAAGACTGTTTCTGAGTGACTGTATTTGTATATTTACAAATATTAGTCCATATCGCAGCTATAGACGGTTTCAACGGCAACAACATAAACAAACGTTACTGCGCATGCGCGCTTTTGTGGCCCAAACTTAACTTCCGGTAGACATCCAAAGAGAATCAATAACAACAGCTAAGTCCTTCTAGAGTAGTTTTTTTTTAATAACAAGCGAAATATGTTGGCTGCGTAAATTAGACTGATTTATTAAAAATGCAAACTCATCCTCTGCCAGCAGGAGGTGCTTTAAGCACGAGAAACGAGGTTTCCCCGGTAATGGCTATAGACAAAGCAGCTCTTAATTTAAAAACGCTGCCTTATGCAGGATGAAATGAAAATGACATTTTCTAAAGACAGTCTTTCTTCAGAAATACAGTGATATAAAAACACCCACGCCTCGGTTTGATTTTTAAACGTGCATTACGTTTATTCAACGAAGTCTATTGGAAAATCAGTCGGTTTTTATATCGTGGCAGGTCGCCACAAATAAATAAATGTTTGGGAAACACATACCACAGCACAATAACCTGAGACCAACTTCATTACTGTTAGCTGCGTTTGTAGCCCGCGACACGAACCAGACAGATAAACAAACACAGACCGGAAATTAACTTAGGTCCAGGCGCGTGCGCCCGATGAAACCGTCTATACATATGAGACATGTCGCCATTTTACTGGCTTGTTGGTTCTGTTTGAAATACGGTTTACAACCCTAGGATTTGTCCCTAGAATTAAATGGCCTGTTATTACCTTATTTGGAAGGTTCATGAATAATAATGATGAGCTCTGCTCTGATTGGCTGCTTCACAGAGTGGCTCATTTCAGCACGCACATGGAGGAAAATATATATTTAATCACTATTACTAGTCATTGGAACTGCCGTTTTGAATGCGTGATCATTTTACTTTCACTTTTAATTTGCGATTGCCGAGCTCTGTGTAACGCTATACTACAGCGCCAGTACTTACCAAATTTGACAAGTATAGATGCTTGTTAGTGATGCTCAGGATCTGTAAATAATTTACCATCGTCCACGCAGTCATCTCTCCTTACTCTGTTTACTTACTCTGTGGTAAGTGAAATACTTATGTACAGACACCAACCCATCCCTGCACTTTACATCCTCTACACATCCTGGAACATAACATTTATTCCTGTGATCTGCCATTTTCCCTATTGTCCTCGCTTATCTTTTTCACAATAGCCTACCTGCAGAACTTCTGATGATTGGGTTATGCCATTAATGTCTAATGTTGGGGGCATAACTATTAATGATCCCAAGACTCTTACGTAATAGTCGCTGTTATGTTAGGATTAGCCTATTTTTCAGTGGTCTTTTGCAAACACCAGATGTATATAAGAAGGAGGAAACGAAGGTGTTTGAGACTCACGGTATGTCACGTCCATGTACTGAACTGTTATTATTCAACTATGCTAAGGTAAATACAGTTTTCCAAAAATAAAATGACTCATATGCTGCCCTCCAAAGGCAAAGTGCAGTAACTACGCCAACACTTGAAACTGACAAAAATGCCTTTAAAGTTTTTTTTACTTTGCCACAAGAAAAAAAAAACAATTGTCACAAAGTCCATTTTAAGCCTTAACTCAATTGTGACCAAATGTGTAGTTACTGTGCTTTGCCTTTGGAGGGCAGTATTTTGATGTAAGATTTTGGTAATATTGCTGAGCTGTTTGCGATGTGATAAAAGAGATGCAACAATTCACTATAGCCATTTGTTTTTTGTCTTACAGCTGACGTATCTTCCTCCACCATGGGGTGACTGTAAGGCAACACCCATGGATTCTGATTTCTTCAGCACATACAGTATCACCGCCTGCCGCATCGACTGCGAGACACGCTATCTGGTGGAGAATTGCAACTGCCGAATGGTGCACATGCCTGGTAAACACAAACCCACACAGTACTATATCAATGGAACCAGATATGATGTCTGCTATGATAGATATGATTGCCTGTGCTGCTCTCTCATGACCCAAAATAAAAAGATAAAGGGCAAATATTTCTCCTTAAGTTCATCCTTCTGGCTTTAATTCTCAATGAAACCATCCTAAAACCTTCAACTTGTAGCTAGTTTGTGAGAATCTCGTCTTTTTTAGCAGGCCTCTACTAATTTAGTCTTTTCTGGCCGCCAGTTATTTATTAAAATAACTGCTCATTCGTGTGGTTTGTTATTCCGTTTCCAGAACAAAATGTTTTGAAGCTGTTGCTTTTTAACCCGCGCTGATTTTAAACCCTCGCTGTGCTCCTAAAGCTGTTCAGCACGTTGTCTTCCTTAAAGTCTAGTTGCTAGTTTTTGGCTTAGTGAAAGTAAGAGGATTTTAACCTCAGCCAGTAGAAAACCATAATTTCATGCGGCCCTGTTAGGATCCAGCACCCCACTGAGATTTGTGCAGCCGTTTGAAACGCATCCCTCTGATCATCTCTAAAGACTATGTCATTAGCTAGATGGGAACTGCGTCATCCAGGGATTTGCTGTATCTTCGACGCCATCTACACTGTGACAAAAGTAGAACGCTCTGGTTATAATCAACAAAGCTGTCACATGCGGACAATTTCGTTAGTATCAACTGGAGCTTTGTAGACTGTTTTATTATAGCTAGAGATACGTAGCAAACTATTGATTTTAACAGGAGCCTTGTTGGTAAGCAATTTGGTTTAATTATTACGTTCTTGCGTGGTCTAGACATGTTTTTGTTTTGTTTTTTTCATTCAGTTTCTTGTCGATTGTACGTGCGCTTTTTTATCTCTGCAAGAGTCCTTGAGCTATTCGAGGAAACTTCTGGACCTGAATAAATAAAATTAATTAAAAAAGGAAATCTGATTTTTGAGGAGACGTTCAGAGCTGATAACAACGGCGTGATGGACGGCGACACGTTTTAATTAGCAGACAGACAGAGGCCTTTAGCCAGAACATTGCGTTCTTCTCTCTCCGCGGCACACCTTTTGTTCTTTATCCTCACGCTCTTCTTAAAGGGTAGCTCGCACAAAAACATGTTTAGCTCCTTTTTTTTTTTTTTTTCACCGCAACATCAAAAGCAAATAATAAGAAACTGCTTTATGCATGAAGAAAACGAGGGTTATTTTGTATGGTAACTATTATTTGCACCACAGTTAAGCGCATTTCTCATCACTGTAATCAATGTGGGCATTTAAGTTTAAGATTTGTTTATAATTCTAATTATTCTAAATGATGTTTCTCATTAGATTCTCATTACTGTAATAAAGTCTCAGTGTAAATTTACCAGTCAAATGTTATTGAACGGGAAGATTTTTTATATTTTATGAAGAAGTCTCTTTGGCTCACCAAGCCTGCATTTATTTGATCTAAGGTACATAAAAATTTGACAGACATATTTTTACTATTTAAAATAACTGTCTATTTGAATATTTTAAAATATAATGTATTCCTATAATAACAATTTTCAGCATCATTACTACAGTTTTCAGTGTCACATGAACCTTCAGAAATCATTCTAATATGCTGATTTGCTGTTCAATAAACTTTTTTATTGTTATTATCAGCAATATTTAAAACAGTTGAGTATTTTTTTTTAAATAGAATAATTGTTGAATAAATTGATAAGTAGAAAGATCCAAAGATCAGCATTTATCTGAAATAATACATATATATGGGTCAAAGACGTTAAGATGTCTACACCAAGTGATTTTTTTTTTTTTTTTTGTCCATAAACGCACATTAAATGTAAGCAAAGTGTCTACTTTTAAGGTTTCAAATGTTTTTGGAAAATAAAATGTCAAAAAAATGCAAACAACATGCTTTTTCTGACTAGTACATATTAAAATATATATAAAAAAAATAATAATAAGGGAGCATATTAAATTGTATTGTGTTTTAAATGAGTAAAAGATTCTTACAAATGGGCAAAACCTAAGAAAGTGGCAAATTTAAAAAAAACTTAAGTACTTAAGTAATTTGTTTTTTATTATGTCATATATTGATTTTGTTGTAAATATGCCTGTTACACTGAAATTTATTTTTTATATATTTTTTTGGAAAAACAACAATTTAAAGCAGTATTACACTTATATGTAGTATCTCACAAAAGCAAGTACTCCCCCACATTTCGGCAACCATTTTAGTATATCCGCTCAAGGGACAACACTATAGAAATAAAACATGGATATATTTCAGAGTAGTCAATGTGCAGCTTGTATAGCAGTATAGATTTACTGTCCTCTAAAAAATACGTCAACATACAGCCATTATTGCTCATAAGAAAACCAGCAAACAGTTTCCTGAAGACAACCTGTCCCAGAGCATGAATTACTGAATTACATCTCCTGTGGTCTGATGAGACTATAATGGGGCGTTCACACCAGACGCGACTTGCGCGGCTAAATCGCGCTATTCAAGCGTAGTTGGACGCTTGAACATTTTGAGTTTACTTGCTTCATTCGCGCGTGAAATTCGCGTCATTCGCGCGTGAAATTTACTTCACAACAGACACGAAATCGCGTCATGGGAGGGGTGTCTGCAACTCGTCAGTGGGAAAGTAGTTGTAAAATAGGTGAATGAGCTCAATTTGCAGCTTTACCTTGCTTGTAGTCTCAATATGTATATATATATATATATATATATATATATATATTAGTGGTGGGCCGTTATCGGCGTTAACGTGCTGCGTTAACGTGAGACTCATATCGCGCGATAAAAAAAATATCGCCGTTAATCTATTCTCAAAGTTGGGTTGGGAGCTGGGTCTAAACTACGTAAGATATGATGATTTTCACTTTGATATTTTAGCGCGGATGACGTATATTTAGTCGAATTGCACTGTAGGGGCGTGAACAAGTCTTCAACTTCTGTGAAATGACCACATCAAATGAGACGCGCAGACATGGATGCAGTTATGAAGCCGCTTCAGGGCAGGTGAGTGCGTTGCTAGACCCTTTTTACTGGGGCACGTGCCCCAGTGAAAATCTGCTGTGCCCCAGTAAAATCTCAAGTTTGAGTTATAATTTACTTTGATAATCCCGAAATAAAGACATTAAACTATATGCAACAACTGAATTGACGCTTCTAAAAGCAACGCAGTTTATTGGAAGATGCACGCAGATAGGCTATCCATACCCGCGCGCCTGTGTATTTTACGGGAACGCGCACGTCGTACAGCCTTTTGCGCAGAAGTACTTGGTTACACAAGTTTGTATAGTTAATTGTGTTGTAAATGCAATTGTCAAGCAGTTTGTAATGCATTTTGGAAG
>NC_133367.1:13477198-13501388 GCF_049309525.1 Garra rufa | reverse complement strand
AAGGTGATGGGGTGGCCACTAACACAAAATATTGACACTTCAGGCAAGCTCACTTAGGGTGTACTCACTTTTGTTGCCAGCTATTTTGACAATAATGGCTGTATGTTGAGTAATTTTCAGGGGACACTAAATCTATACTGCTATACAAGCTGCACATTGACTACTCTAAAATACATCCAAGTTTCATTTCTATACATACTGTATAGTGTTTCTGACATACTGTATATATTTTTTTTTATTTATTTTTTTTTTGTGCAAAGAATTTATAGAAATCCATACTTTTATTTAGCAAGGATGCTTTAAATTGATTAAAAGTGATGATAAAGACTTTAGCTTAATAAATAATTTATAATGTTACAAAAGATTTCTATTTCAGATAAATGTTGTTTTTTGGAATGTTTTTGAGCTGCAAATCAGAATATTAGAATGATTTCTGAAGGATCGTGTGACTGAAGTAATGATGCTAAAAATTCATTATGATTTGTTTTATTATTTCTTTTGTGTGTGTGTGTGTGTTGTGGCATTTTAAGGCAATTTATTTGCTGCACTGCCTAATTTATGATGGTTTAAATAAATAAATATTATTAATTACTGTGTCCAGACAAGATTTTTCCGTGACTTCACTACAGTATTGGGAATCTAATAAAAATCACCATTAAATATAATGAGAATGACAAACTTGAAGTAAAATGTCCACTGTCAATACCGTAATTGTGCTTAATAACCTTTATGTATGCTCTTAATGCAAAATATGATTTATTTTGACCTGGAATGAGATTTGAAATTAAGTTTGCTTACAGGCTGTGTTTCTCTGTCTTTAGGAGACGCTCCATATTGCACTCCGGAGCAGTATAAGGAATGTGCAGATCCAGCTCTAGGTGAGAAATTGACCTCTTCTGTTCTGAAACGTTTCAGTCTAGAGGCCAATTCTCCTCGCTGAACCCATCCACTCCTCATTACTGATGTCTGAACCTGAGGCCATGATGGGACAGCTCGATTTATGACTTCTTCTAACCTCACTACCCACTTCCCCAGGCCTTTTCATACTTTATCATCTGTCCTTTTGTTTTTCGAGCCAGGATTTTTGAGTTTAAGATAAATGTTCTGTCGTCTTCTCCGGCTCTAGATTTTCTGGTGGAGAGAGACAATGACTTCTGCGTTTGCGACACGCCTTGCAACATGACGCGCTACGGCAAAGAGCTATCCTTCGTTAAGATCCCCAGCAAAGCTTCTGCCAAATACCTGGCCAAGAAATTCAACAAGACGGAGCAGTACATCGCGTGAGTTGTGCAAAAATTCAAGCCCAATTTTTAGGGTTTTCGGCCATGATGAAACATTTGTTGGTTTGTATTTCTGTCACGTTGCACTAGATATCTCAGAAAACTCTTTAAACCAAAACACTGATCAGTTTTGCTAGGCTGACATGGCGCAACTTTATCTGAGCACACTTAAAATAAGAAGGATTTACATAATTGGGAAAATTACTTGTTTTCAAAGAATGTTTCTGTTTCTGAGGTTATGTTTTAAGCGTAAACCTTAGTGAATTACAAAAAAAAAAAAAAAAAAATGACAGTTTGAAGAAATGTGTAATTTAAGGTTGTTTGTTATGCCCTGCATGTAACACCCCACTTGTTAAATTGTCCAGATTGGCAGATGTTTAGCGCCTCATCAGTAATTAACCGGGATCTTTGTCTGCTCTCATGCAAGATCCAGACAGCCAATCATCTGAACAGCTTAAAGACCAGACAACAGCATGGCAGACATGTAACACATCACTGCTTTGACAAACACGCTAAGAAATGTCAGGAAATGTCTCCACATCCGCAGCCATCTGGAACAGCACGAATCCTGATTAAGTTTACCGAGGGAGGTCAAGAAAGTTGCTGCATTTAGTTTGCTGTGTATTCTACAGGCAATTAAATTAGTTTGGGTGTTTTTTTTGTGTGTGTGTGTGTGTGTCAGCGTGTTATGAATAATTAACCAATTTGTGCCCAAATTTTTCTAAATGGTTTCATGCATATAGTCGTGTTAATACTGTCCTATGTGAGGATGTTCTGCATTTATTTTCCCCAGGTTTTACTTTTTTTTTTTTTTTTTCTTGAAAATTGTATTTGAATGTTCAGCAACTATAGTTGCCTGTGGGAAAATATGTTGTATGCACCCCTTCAGTGTCAAATTTGAATAGGAGGAAAACATTTGGTGTCAAATTCAAAATAAGTGCTGTCAACACCAAAAACAGCTAAAACCAGCTGGCCTTATTTTTGGCTGGCCTTAGCTAGTTTAAGCTGGAAGTAGCTGGTTCAGGACTGGTCAGGCTGGTTTTAGCTGGTTGTTTCAGCTGGTCTCCCAACCTGACCAGCTAAGAAAGTGGCCAAAAACCCTCTAAATCAAGAGCAGGTTGGATGGCCAGCTAAAACCAGCCTAAGCTGATTGGCTGGTCTTAGCTGGTCTTAGCTGGAAGTAGTTGATTTTAGCTGGTTTAGCTGGTTGTTCCAGCTGGTTTCCCCAACCAGACCAGCTAAGAAAATGGCTGAACCCCTCTAAAATCAACCTGCTGATCAGCTATGACCAGGCTGGATGACTAGTTAAAACTAGCCTAAGCTGATTGGCTGGTCTTAGCTAGTTTAAGCTGGAAGTAGCTGGTTTTAGCTGGTCTCCCACTCCCAGCCTGTCTAGGCTGGTCAGGCTGGTTTTAGCTGGTTGTTCCAGCTGGTCTCCAAGCCTGACCAGCTAAGAAAGTGGCCAAAAACCCTCTAAATCAAGAGCAGGTTGGATGGCCAGCTAAAACCAGCCTAAGCTGATTGGCTGGTCTTAGCTGGAAGTAGTTGATTTTAGCTGGTTTAGCTGGTTGTTCCAGCTGGTTTCCCCAACCAGACCAGCTAAGAAAATGGCCTAACCCCTCTAAAATCAACCTGCTGATCAGCTATGACCAGGCTGGATGACTAGTTAAAACTAGCCTAAGCTGATTGGCTGGTCTTAGCTAGTTTAAGCTGGAAGTAGCTGGTTTTAGCTGGTCTCCCACTCCCAGCCTGTCTAGGCTGGTCAGGCTGGTTTTAGCTGGTTGTTCCAGCTGGTCTCCAAGCCTGACCAGCTAAGAAAGTGGCCAAAAACCCTCTAAATCAAGAGCAGGTTGGATGGCCAGCTAAAACCAGCCTAAGCTGATTGGCTGGTCTTAGCTGGAAGTAGTTGATTTTAGCTGGTTTAGCTGGTTGTTCCAGCTGGTTTCCCCAACCAGACCAGCTAAGAAAATGGCCTAACCCCTCTAAAATCAACCTGCTGATCAGCTATGACCAGGCTGGATGACTAGTTAAAACTAGCCTAAGCTGATTGGCTGGTCTTAGCTAGTTTAAGCTGGAAGTAGCTGGTTTTAGCTGGTCTCCCACTCCCAGCCTGTCTAGGCTGGTCAGGCTGGTTTTAGCTGGTTGTTCCAGCTGGTCTCCAAGCCTGACCAGCTAAGAAAGTGGCCAAAAACCCTCTAAATCAAGAGCAGGTTGGATGGCCAGCTAAAACCAGCCTAAGCTGATTGGCTGGTCTTAGCTGGAAGTAGTTGATTTTAGCTGGTTTAGCTGGTTGTTCCAGCTGGTTTCCCCAACCAGACCAGCTAAGAAAATGGCCTAACCCCTCTAAAATCAACCTGCTGATCAGCTATGACCAGGCTGGATGACTAGTTAAAACTAGCCTAAGCTGATTGGCTGGTCTTAGCTAGTTTAAGCTGGAAGTAGCTGGTTTTAGCTGGTCTCCCACTCCCAGCCTGTCTAGGCTGGTCAGGCTGGTTTTAGCTGGTTGTTCCAGCTGGTCTCCAAGCCTGACCAGCTAAGAAAGTGGCCAAAAACCCTCTAAATCAAGAGCAGGTTGGATGGCCAGCTAAAACCAGCCTAAGCTGATTGGCTGGTCTTAGCTGGAAGTAGTTGATTTTAGCTGGTTTAGCTGGTTGTTCCAGCTGGTTTCCCCAACCAGACCAGCTAAGAAAATGGCCTAACCCCTCTAAAATCAACCTGCTGATCAGCTATGACCAGGCTGGATGACTAGTTAAAACTAGCCTAAGCTGATTGGCTGGTCTTAGCTAGTTTAAGCTGGAAGTAGCTGGTTTTAGCTGGTCTCCCACTCCCAGCCTGTCTAGGCTGGTCAGGCTGGTTTTAGCTGGTTGTTCCAGCTGGTCTCCAAGCCTGACCAGCTAAGAAAGTGGCCAAAAACCCTCTAAATCAAGAGCAGGTTGGATGGCCAGCTAAAACCAGCCTAAGCTGATTGGCTGGTCTTAGCTGGAAGTAGTTGATTTTAGCTTGTTTAGCTGGTTGTTCCAGCTGGTTTCCCAAACCAGACCAGCTAAGAAAATGGCCTAACCCCCCTAAAACCAGCCTGTTGACCAGCTAAGATCAGGCTGGATGACCAGCTAAAACCAGCCTAAGCTGGAAGTAGCTGGTTTAGCTGGTCTCCCATTTGTCTAGGCTGGTCAGGCTGGTTTTAGCTGGTTGTTCCAGCTGGTCTCCAAGCCTGACCAGCTAAGAAAGTGGCCAAAAACCCTCTAAATCAAGAGCAGGTTGGATGGCCAGCTAAAACCAGCCTAAGCTGATTGGCTGGTCTTAGCTGGAAGTAGTTGATTTTAGCTGGTTTAGCTGGTTGTTCCAGCTGGTTTCCCCAACCAGACCAGCTAAGAAAATGGCCTAACCCCTCTAAAATCAACCTGCTGATCAGCTATGACCAGGCTGGATGACTAGTTAAAACCAGTTTTCAAGCTGATTGGCTGGTCTTAGCTAGTTTAAGCTGGAAGTAGCTGGTTTTAGCTGGTCTCCCACTCCCAGCCTGTCTAGGCTGGTCAGGCTGGTTTTAGCTGGTTGTTCCAGCTGGTCTCCAAGCCTGACCAGCTAAGAAAGTGGCCAAAAACCCTCTAAAAACAGCCTGGCTGGATGACCAGCTAAAAGCAGCCAAAGCTGGAAGTAGCTGGTTGTTCCAGCTTTTTTCCCATCCAGACCAGCTAAGGAAGTGGCCAAAACCCCTCTAAAACCAGCCTGTTGACCAGCTAAGATCAGGCTGGATGACCATCTAAAACCAGCCTAAGCTGGAAGTAGCTGGTTTAGCTGGTCTCCCATATGCGAACCCAATAAAGCTACATCTAGCTTACAATCATTTTAATATGAAAACACAACAGACAACAAATCCATTTGTCTTAAAGTGGTGGAACATAACAACATGTTGATTTTGTTAACATTATGCTAACAACATGTTACCACAATTAAAATGTCAAAGGAAGTAGGACATTGACAGCCTCATGTGACAGGAAGTCAATGCCTTTTTTTCTTCTTAAAATTCTTTATTTGTTTATTTGCTTGCAAGTCATTGAGACATAGATAACATCTGAAAAATACTTAAAAAGGGAAAATGACAGCTATGAACTGCAGTGGGCCTGAATGGGTTAAGTGGTGTATGTTATTCCAAAGGAGGAAAAGGCTTCTCAAACTTATCAAAATAAAACAACTCTTCTTTTCAGCTATTAGTTCAGTGAAATGGTTTGCACCGTTTTATGTTGGCATAACAATAATTTGTGAAATTATTATGCCAGCCTAAATGCATAAAACTGTGAGAATCAGAATTTGATGAAACCTTTTCTAATATTTGCATTTGCAGAAGAACTATTATTTGCAGTATTTTGCATATAGAAAATGAAAAGAGAAGCCAAGTGGAACAATAGTAAATTATTTGCAGTATTTCACATTCAGAACAGGAAAAGACAAGTTACTGAAGAACTTGGGGGAATTTAATCTTCTGAACGCAACGGGTGAATGCCTCTGTTTAGTTTTCTGCTTGTTCCCGAAGATATTGATGACTATCCAGTGAAAAGATTCAAAATCAGATCTCTGTCATGGTTTTTCAAATTTAGGAAATGAATGATACGTAATATTAAATCTGCCATCATCTATTTGTCTTTGAAAGTAATAGGGTTATGTATTAATCTAACCCAGATGATGTAACGTCTGGGTTATAAATGGAGAAGATGATGGGTTTTTTTTTAATACTTGGTTTGAAAGTAGCACCTCATTACTATTCCTTGATAAACCTGCTGTGAAAGAACCATTAAGGCTAACCTTTTTAGTGTTTTTGGCTTTTAGGTAGCTTCGAAAAGCTTGGGCAAACACTTGTAAAATAACCGCAGCTGTCGCCTGTAGCTTAATTAAACTTCTAATATGTATTCAGAGGGGACCAACTGGCAGTAAATGTGTAGGAATCTCCTTAATAAAAACTCCATTTATTTTCTTTTTAAAAACTTGAGTAAATTATAGCAATATGATACAAAGTCTAAAGTACCACGGCTTGATGTGGAGAAACGTAACAGATACACACAGAATCAACTCCAGCTGTGTCTAAAATGGCCCGAGGTCTCCGCTGGCTTGACTCCAACCATCTGCTTACAGCAGTGGAAGATTAGGGAATGAAATGCTGTGAAATTGGCAGGGATTGTGGATCGATGCTTGGAAGATAGTGGGAAAGATTGGGAGGCTTGTGGAAGAAAATGCAGTAGGGGTGTCCTCACCTTTTCCTTCTGTTCTGCCCTTTAGAGAAAACATCCTGGTGCTGGACATCTTTTTTGAGGCCCTGAACTATGAGACCATTGAGCAGAAGAAAGCCTACGAGTTAGCCGGCCTTCTTGGTGAGTGGTGATGTCTGATTGACAAACCTTGAAATCATTTATTCCAAGTGTTGTTTCACTGCAGACACCATGTAAAAACAATAACCCTTTACAAAAACAGCTTAAGTCAAACTACAGTTAATTTGCTTACAGTTGAGGGCAAAAGTTTGCATCCCCTTTTCAGAATTTGACCAATGTTTTTGTTTATTTAGTACTGACTTGAATAAGATATTTCACATTACAGATTTAAGGTTTACATATAGTCATGGAAAATAATAGCTGAATTTATAAAAATGACCTGGTTCAAAAGTTTACATCCCCTTGATCCTTAATACTGTGTTCTTACCTGAATGATCCACAGCTGTTTTTTTTTTTAATGATATTTGTTCATGAGTCCCTTGTTTGTCCTAAACAGTTAACCTGCCCGATGTTCTTCAGAAAAATCCTTCAGGTCCCACAAATTCTTTGCTTTTCCAGCATTTGTGTGTATTTGAACCCTTTCCAATAATGCCTGTATGATATTGAGATCCATCTTTTCACACTGATGACAAATGGAGTCATATGCAATTATTACAGAAGGTTCAAACACTCACTGATGCTCCAGAAGGCAAAAACATGCATTTAGGGTAAATGTAACTTATTTTGTCTTCTGGGAAACATCTAACTATCTTCTGTAGCCTCTGAAGGGCAATACTAAATGAAAAAAATATGATATTTAGGCAACATGAGCAAATGTACACATCTCCATTCTGTTTAAAAGTGTCAGTGTGAAAAGATGGATCTCAAAATCATACAGGCATTGTTGGAAAGGATTCAAATACACAGAAGTGCTAGAAAATCAAAACAATTGTGGGACCTTAGGGATTTTTCTGATGAACAGCAGGCATTTTCACTGTTCAGGACAAACAAGGGACCCTTGAACAACTATCACTAAACAAAACAAACAAAAAAACACAGCTGTGGATCATTTAGGTAACAACACAGTATTAAGAATCAAGGGGATGTAAACAGGGTCATTTTTTATGAATTCAACTATTATTTTCTCTTGTGGGCTATATGTAAACATCTCTTATGGCAAATATCTTATTCAGCTCAGTACTAAATAAACATTAACATGCATTATGTATGATCCCTCCTGTTTTGGTCAAATACTTTACATTTTGGAGATTCTGAAAGGGGGATGTAACTGTATAGTGGCTCTAAACTGAAAGAGCCCAAAGACCATGAAGTACTCAAACATCAAAAAATTAGAGCAGCTTGTAATTGTATCATTTGTTTATGCATGATATGTTGCAAAGCTTGTTTGTTTGTTCCTGAGGCTAATTACTGAACTCTTTCAGGTGACATTGGCGGACAGATGGGGCTGTTCATCGGTGCCAGTATCTTAACCATCCTGGAGCTCTTTGATTATCTGTATGAGGTAAGACCTCCACGACTCAATCCAAACCTGCGCCTGCTATTTCTTCTTTTCTCAATGTATTAAAGACCATTCAGAGATAACTTCCTTAAAACTTGACAGCTGTGGAAATTTCTGTCACTCAGAATTGCACATTTCTCCTTTGCCCCGTAATCGTGTTTGATGTGACCTTCACAAAAGCACCATTGGAGCTCTGTTCAACTCCACTCGAGGCTCTTTTGCCACACTCAGCATCTGAATGAACAGATCTGAGCGTAAATATATTATTACCTTTCAAGCCTTGGCTCGGGATGTGATTGCTTTCAAGATATCAAAACCTAAAGGCGAAGGGTGGAATTATCCCTTGATTGGAAAAATTGTCATCGGATGTGATAATAGGCAATCCAGCAGGCAAGCAAGCAGAACAGTGCGGAAGCAAACTACTAGAGTCTTATTCAACGCAAGCCGAGGACTCAGTGTTGTTGGCAGATGCAGTGCTTCAGGCATTACGAAGAAATCATTCCGGTGTGTATGCACACACTCTGTCATTAGCATCTTAATCAACATATCGTCTGCTAAGAATATTGTCCTCCGAACTTCTGTTGAAGATGACTGATTACCATTGGTCTCATTTGCAGAAGTATGGCAAACTTGGGTGGGCGATGTTGTGCAAAAAGTGTTGCAATATGATTCTCTCAATTTCCAGCATTTGACCATATGGCCATTTTTTCAAACTGATTTAAAATAGAGAAAAATTACCTATGCGCTAGAGTTCATAAATCATCACACTGCTCATGATTTTGCTTAATGCTATATTGCCAAACTCCCAATCTTACTATGCATCAAAACATACGACTCTAAATCCAGCGAGACAGTGCTAGAAGAGCTATTTTTCTTGTCTGTTGTCCCGAGCACTCCTTGGGTATCTTTGTATGGCAGTGATTGATAACAGATCACATGATGTTTTCCAGGAAGCGCTGACTTGCACCTCTGTGCTACAGACTCGCATCAGTTTTTGGAAAACAAAAGCCAAGGCACAAGCATTCAAGGTGTTCCTGTTGGAAAATAAAATGGACATACAATGAGATGTGAAAGGGATAGTTCACCTTAGAATTAAAAATCTATCATAACTGACTTACCTGAATGTCATTTTAAACCTGTAATTTTTTCTTTTTTCAGCAGAATGCTGCTTCAGTTTGAGCATTTATGTTAAAATGATTGCATTCACACATTGGACACAGTTGATCTCATCATTCCCAATGAAGAAATGAGATGTTTTTGATGCCTTCATCAGAAAGAAAGAGAGAAACAATATGAAACCACCCAATATTCATGTTTTATTCTGAACTAAATTAAATTTGTATGTACATACCTTTTAGGAGATCTTGAAAGTAGTGACCAAGGCCTGGGAAAGTCTTCTGAAGCAATACGGCAGTTTTTCTTATTTAGCAAGTGAGGCATTTAAGTCATTTTTAGTGATTTATCATCCTCAGAATAGTGCTTTCATTGGGGGTTATTTACCCAGAACCATTCTTGTGGAAAATATAAATAAATCTAGCCATGCACCAATTCTGATAAATTGACACTCCACGTGAAATGTCCCAAGAGTCTGGTTCAGACTCAACGGCTGGCTCTGAGTATCGCCAGTGACATTAGAACACAGATGGAAGACAGGCTGTCAAAAATGGCAGGTGGAAGCTGGCGTCATTTGCAGGAAATGAGACACAAATACTGTCAGTTCCAGGACTTGTGTTTGTGTAATCTGGCTGGTTTAAACTGACTTCTGGTACATGACAGGCGAAAGCCAATAACAAACAATACATCATCCATCCATCATGTTGTTCTGAGTGTCAGGAGGTCCTGACGGGAATTAGGGGGAAATGCCCCAGTTACGTGTTCAGATCTAGTACTTCATATCGTTTCTGTCAATCTCTAGTAAAGCAGCGCTTGGGGAGAGAGGAAAATTCTGACTTCCTGGAAATGTTCTGACAGTGTGTTTTACTCAGGAAACCAAGATGCAAACAGGACTTGGCTAGTCATACATCTACAAACCCAAGAGTTTTCAGTTCCATCCATCCACGTCTGCTATCCTAATCTCACAATGGATGTTCTTCTTCAGTTATAAGTTTGTGTTAACGTTTGCTTTTCTGATTTGCTTCAGATAAAATTTCCAAGTAGATCAAAACCTTCGAAATAGCTCTCCTCATGACCATTCACTGCAGATATCGTAGTGCGAAGTGAACAGCAGGTTTGTTTTCTCTTTTCAAAGGTGATCAAGTTCAAACTGTGTCGCTGCACCAAGAAGAAACACCAGCGGAGCAACAACAACGAGCGAGGAGCCGTTCTCAGCCTGGACGATGTGAAGCGTCACGTCAGTAACTATCACACCAGTATCTGTGCTGGCTGATAAACTCATACTTGAGGACAATAAAGATTATGTTCAGAATAGTATACTTCCATACTACCCATACTATATCTGCAGTATGCAGTTTTTTAACTGGAAGACCAACTATGTTATATTCCGATAGAACAGGGGGCACTGCATGAGGAGCTACATCCCACAATGCACCATTCTCAGCTTGCTGTTCCATTGCCAGAAATAGTTATATCATCTGGGTTTTTTTTAGATATTAATTGATTAGACTTACAAAAGTTCCAACCCCATCTCATAGCAATTCGTATATATTTTACGAGGTGGCTTCGTACGCCCTAACTCATACCAGTTCATACTTTTTTGATAAATTGTACATATTATGAGTTCCTAAATTCATATGTATTTGTACAAATGACCTACCCCTAACCCTCGCCCCTACACTAGACTGTCACTGGGGTCTAGACAAATCGTATAAAATCATACAAGTACGGTCGCATGAGTTCGTACCAATTAGCCACCTCTTAAAATACGTACAAATCGGTTGTGAGAGAGCGTTGGCAGTTCAGACATTGTTACACAAAATTGTAGGGCTGCCCTCAACTGAAGATGTTTCTTGTTGACCAGTAGTCGTTCATTTTAAACATTAGTTGACTTTTAGTCGCATGTTTATTAATAAACCATATAAATCATAATAATGAGCCTTTAATTGCCTTAATAGCCTTATAAGTGCTTAAGCACATGCAAAAAAGCTTCTTTGTTTTAGTCTTAAGAGATGAAGTTGGCGACACTGACTTGCACCTGTGTGCATGTTTCATGCGAATTACATGATCTGAGAATATTTGTTTCTATGTGAATTGGTTCATTTAAAAGTAGACATTTCACTCTCTATAGATATATTTTTCATGTCTGTAAGGCAAGTATACAGAGTTTCGCACTTAAGTTCACAGAGACCGAGATGGCAGAAAGTGCATCCTGTTAGCTTACATTATTTTACAAAAGCGCAATGTTTCATTGGTATTGTGAGATTTGAAAGATGTCTGACCAGAAATTATAGAATATTTTAAGAGCAAGTGACCACACCGGCGCCTCCATCTGTCATGCAGTGAGCATGCTACTATTCAGCTTCCACACTCTGCACAAATACTTAAATAGAGCACATTTTCTAGCTTAACAATAGATTGAGCTGCCATGTAAAGTTGCTACTTCATACATCTTTCAGATAAAAAGCCCTATTTGAGGTCGATGAAAGATCATTGAGCCATTGGACGTCCTGCCCAATGTACTGTATTACCACATAGACCAGCCGTTAACCATCTGTCCGTCACGGACTGCGTGACTTTGCCACTTCCTGTGGATTTTTTTTTCCTGCGACTAATGCAATTTTGGTCGACCAAGCTTCTTCTCATCGACTAACAGTTAGTTGACTATTAGTTGGGCAGCCCTACACAATTTTATTTGAAATTGATGGTAACAGGAAGCCACTCGCTAAATTTGCATGCATAAAAATTATGTTTGAAATAGTTATTCATACTGAAATAGCTTCATACTGGGTAGTTTCACATGCTACATTTTGCCTCACTGTAGATGGTATTCAGTTCACACTGTGTCATTTCTGATTTTCTCTGTTTCCTCTCAGGCTCCCTGTGAAAACCTTCGTACCCCGTCGACCTACCCAGCCAACATGCTACCTCACCATCCTGGCCAGGGCAACTTCGAAGACTTCACCTGTTGAGCGTAAAGCAAGAGCGGCCTGTCTGACAGAGAACAACCAAAGCTGACCACATCAGTACGGACCCCGTTCACAACCGGACATTACAGAACAACCTGGATCTGCGATACACTGGAAAACCACCATGTCTTGACATATCCAGACATCGGAGGAATGGTACCGATTGACAAAGTATATTTTCACTAACACGTTCCATGGAAAACTTTTGATGTTTTTTGAACATTTCAAGGAAATACTGCCTCAAAAACGAAACTCCTTGAAGCCTAAGAAATTACACATTACGTGACTTGGACATCGAATAGCTTTCCGCAGCTGGACCCTGATGCCTTTTGTGTACATAGTGACGGCTCTAAACTGTCTTAAGACCAGTGGCTTACGTAGGTCAGTAGATGAATATAGCGCTTATTCACTGTATGTAGCCTCATTAGTCTCATCTGCTGGATCGATTCAGCCTCAGTGTATCTCAGAATGTAACTTGCCGAACAAGGTGGACCACTACAAGCGTCAAAGAGGGGGATAATTTCGGGACGCTGGAGGGGTCAGGTCCCATATGACATTGTGTTACAGGTCTCATCTTGTAAATGCATGCTGGTCGTCCTGTGCATGTTTTTAGTTTTATTTAGCAATCATTATTACTATCGCCAAGTTTGCCTCAATTATATACAAGGGTTGGAAGATGGTGTAAAGATTTTTGTGTGAATATGCGTGTGTGCGCAGGTTTAGCTGTTCTTGTTTCTCAATGTTTCTCAATGACCCCAGAAGAATAGCAATCTGGTAAAAGCCCCTTTCTACAAGGATACAACGGTGTTAAAAGAAATGGAACAATTTATAAATTCATATCTAAAAATGCCAAAATGTTATTTTAAGTTTATTTCCGTCCGTTGTATAATTAATATAATTGACTAACAAGAAATCTGAATGAGAAGTCCCCAAAATCATACAGAGGCCTCAAAAGGTATTTGGACACTTAAGTTATTCTGACAAATGTGTGCAAGTTTTTGCATTAGATTACACATAAAAAATGCTGCAGGGTTTTGGCGGACTTTAGTGGATTTATTAACTACTGCAACAAACACTTACTTAATTAGTTTGTGGCTGACTAAATGACATTCAGGCATTTGTAAGTGTAACATAAATAAGTTCACTTCCAGAATAAAAATACCCCTGATAATTTACTCACCCCAATGTCATCCAAGATGTTCATGTCTTTCTTTCTTCAGTTGTAAAGAAATGAAGGTGTGTGAGGAAAGCCTTCCGGGATTGTTCTCCATATAGTGGACTTCAATGGTGGCCAATGGGTTGAAGGTCCAAATTGCAGTTTTAATGCAGCTTCAAAGATCTCAGGTGAGGAATATAGGTCTTATCAAGCAAAATGATTAGTCATTTTCTAAAGGAAAGTAAATTTTCTATACTTTTTGACCACAAATGCTCACTTTGCAGTAGCTCTGCGTTTACGCATTGCGTAACCATGTTGCAAAAGTCAAGCATAGTTAGCTCTTCAGCTGTGTACTTCTGTTTAAAAAAGGTAGGGCATCGTTTTACCTCGTTTTTTTTTTTTTAGAAATTGACAAATCATTTCTCTAGATAAGACCCTTTTCCTCGGCTGGATCGTGTAGAGTCCTTCAAAGCCGTATTGGACCTTAACCCATTGGCCACCATTGAAGTCCACTATATGGAGAAAAATCCTAGAATGTTCTCCTTCTTGGACCTATCTTGGATAACATAGGGGTAAGTAAATTGTCAGGAAATTTGTGTTCTGGAAGTGAACTGATCCTTTAAGTGTCCAAAGGCTTAGGGCTAATGATTGTTTATGTGTGCACGAAGGTGTGACTGAACACGAATGTTTGTGAAAATGTTTCATTGTTTACGTGGTGTTGCTGGTCTGTTCCTGGTTGAAAGTCTTTCCGGGATCAGGAATGTAACAAACCAAAGAGTTTGTATCACTGGGTGGACCAGACGATCACTCAAAGAGCGCACCAGTTATGAAAGATAACTATTGTACTTGTGCGTACGTATGTGTGCATGGACAGGGTGGGCCATTTATATGGATACACCTTAATAAAATGGGAATGGTTGGTGATATTAATGTCCTGTTTGTGGCACATTAGTATATGTGAGGGGGCAAACTTTTCAAGATACTAATGTTCCACAAACAGGACGTTAATATCACCAACCATTCCCATTTTATTAAGGTGTATCCATATAAATGGCCCACCCTGTATGTACTGGTATGTGTGTTTGTTTGTGCGAGACTGTTATTTTTCCATCTTTATTTGAAACTGAACTGTGCATTTAACAACTTATTGTTTATCTGAATTCTGTACTTGCCGAGGCGTATCTGTTAATGTCGCGAACTTCATATCAAAGCACAAACAAGCCACCGATATGTAAAGGTGATGTTCGAGAATGATAAAATATTCTTATCAGTGTTATCATAATCAGCAGATTCATTAGTGCTCTTATTCTTTCCCTTTTGCTTTTTTGTTTTTTTACATACATATTGCCTGATAGTGCAGTCAGCAGATAATAGGCTGTTCTATTTATCTATGAAGGTATAATAAATATCATTCAGAATTTTACAAACGTCTCACCTGTTATTTCATTCAGCTTTGAGGTGGATTTTAGAAGATCGGTGATGTTTAACTTCAGAAGTACTAGTTGAAGTCAAAAGTTTACATACACCTGATTATTAATTATTTTACCAGAATAAGAGGGATCATACAAAATGCATGTTATTTTTTTTATTTAGCAGTGACCTGAATAATATATTTCAGATAAAATATGTTTACATAATAATGAGAGACTGATATGCTAGTATTACAGAAGGTTCAAACATTCACTGATGCTTCAGAAGGAAAAATAATACATAAAGAGCCGGGGGTGAAAACTTTTGAACGGAAAGAGGATGTGCCTACATTTTCTTTATTTTGCCTAAATATCATATTTTTAAACTTTAGTACTGCCCTTCAGAAGCTACAGAAGATACTTACATGTTTCCCAAAAGACAAAAATAAGTTACAATTACCCTTCAAATTCCAAAAGTTTTAACCCCCGGCTCTTAATGCATTGTGTTTCCTTTTGAAGCAACAGTGAGCTTTTTAACCTTCTGTAATCATAGCATATAAGTCTCTCAGTAGTCTTCAGTGTGAAAAGATGGATCTCAGAATCATACAGTAATTGCTGGAAAAGGTTCAAACACACAAAAATGCTGAAAAACCAAAGAATTTGTGGGACCTGAAGGATTTTTCTGAAGAACAGCGGGCAGTTTAACTGTTCAGGACAAACAGGCTCATGAACAACTATCACTAAACAAATAAACAAACAAACAAAAAACACACTGGATCATTTAAGTAACAACACAGTATTAAGAATCAAGTGTATGTAAACTTTTGAACCGGGTCATATTTAAAAAAAAAATCAACTATTATTTTCTCTTGTGGACTTTATGTAAACGTCTTTCAGATGTGAAATAGTGCATTTTGCTCTTATTTTGGTAAAATAATTAACATTTTGCAGACTCTGCAAGGTGTGTAAACTTTTGTCTTCAACTGGTGACAGAGATTGGAAGAATAACTCTTCTGGATTTATCTACACTAATGAACAATTTTAGACTGCAAGCTCGCAATATACACATATTCTTTGGCCATGCTATAGATTCAACAGCGGAAAAGCACTTTTGACATATTTTAGTATAATTTTCCATTTCCATCAACGAAAGAGAGCAGACTTTCAATAACCGTTAACAGAACCGGACGTCACGGAAATGATCCGGCTGCAATATTCTTTATAAAATGGTTCTGAATTTCAAGTGGCTTCCGATTTCCAGCCATACTTTTCACTTACCTCAGAACTATTCATGAATTCAAACGGCAGGTAGAATTAATTTTGAACCTACATTATGGAAAGTAGAAAGAAGGAGATGAAAGATGAAGGGGATGTTCATGGGCATCAGACGGTATCAGGATACAGGACATGAGTGCATGAGCTGAAAGATCAAACCCAGGAGGAATACGAGAATATCTAAGCATGAGACATCCGTCAAGATCGTCGGAGGACATCCGACCCGACTCATCTCAAGAAAATGTATATTGAAGTAGCCTACTGGCATCGGAACCACAGTTAAATAAAAATAGCAGTCGTCTAATGTGGACTTCATTGTCCAAAGTCACCCGCAGGCTTTCGATTGGCCTTGTGGAGGTCTAGGACATGTTTAGAGGAAGTGAGGGACATCACAATTGACTGATGGATGTCATTTGCTTCTGTCGTTTCTATGCTGATGTGGGAGCGTCCCCGGCAGATGCAGGGAAAGCTGCCAACGACTTCAGGCAGCACAACCCAACCGTCAGTGCATTCTGATGAGGATCTTGTAGTGCAACACTAGTGCCTTTGAGACGTTCCTTGTCCTCCAAACGCATCAGATATACACATTTGGAAAGATGCATTTAGTCTTGATTCGGCACAGGTGCTGCTCTTGTGAATGCACAATTTGTTTAAGGTTTAGAACCAATATCCTAGAGCAATATATGGATGTTGTACTGTATTCGGCTAATAATATACTTATTTTAGCTAAAAAATGGCACATTTTAACAAAAACACTGCGTGCTTTGTAGTTTGTGATAGATACGTCTAAATAATTGAGCAGACTGACGTTAACATCCTAGTTGTCTGATAGGTTCTACGTTCCTATAAAGAATTATCGCATTAGCGGTGTCACTTAATTTTTCAGATCATCTGAAACTGCGAAAACGGAAGTACCCTACAAGCCTCTTGGAGTTCATCACGCTGGTGCTCGCTCATTGAAAATGAGTTGCTATTCATTTCCCATAATGCAACTGTCAGGAGTTTCTGCCCTTGTGCCAATTTATCCTGTCAGATCTCGTGGCACAATTAGAAGCTGCAGCCGTTTGTCACTGATAAGAGTGTCATCGTGCTCTTTGAGAGGATTATTAAGAACTCCAGAGACTGCCTCTTTTTAACCGGGTCGACTGGAGAGACCTTAATTTGCTTTCATGCCAGTTTTACATGCATCCATCGTATTTAGAAAGTCCAGCATCTGTCTGTGTCATCAGTAGCCCACTAAGTTCAGTAATCTTTTTGTGCAGGAGGACACTGATATGATTGGCAACAAGACTGTAATGCTATAAACTCTTTGGCTTTGGCTAACAGGACAAACAGTAAACAAGCTCCATTTTGTTTGTATGTCTTACCTGTAGTACCTGCATCAATTACTAGCAGATTTGTTGGTGTTCAGGTTACGGTGAATGTAGGGAAGTTGTTCACAGTTAAATCAATCAGATGGTTTACTGCTGCAAAAAAACAACACAAATCTTATTAAAACTGTGTCAAACCTGTAACCTAGAGTTCTCATGTATATTTAGTATGTCCCTTACGAAAATTTGCCAACGGCATTAACGGCTTGAAAAAACGACAATACGGTAGTTCTGAGGAAAAAACATGGATGGAACAATAGCTGTAAATGATATTAGATATTTTACAGTGAGAAAAAGAAGTATTTGATCCCCTGCTGATTTTGTACATTTGCCCACTGACAAAGGAATTATCAGTCTATAATTTTAATGGTAGGTTTATTTGAACAGTGAGAGATAAAATAACAACAAAAACATCCAGAAAAACACATTTCAAAGACGTTATTAATTTGTATTTTAATGATTGAACTAAGTATTCGCAAAACATGACTTATGGTGCGTTCACACCGGACGCGACTTGCGCGGAAAAAACGCGCTATTCGCGCGTAGTTGAACGCTTGAACATTTGAGTTTACTCGCGCCATTCGCGCGGTAAAATTCGCGTCATTCGCGCGTGACATTTTCTTCACAACAGACGCGAATTCGCGTCATGGGAGGGGCTTCTGCCACTCGTCAGTGGGAAAGTAGTTGTAAAATAGGTGAATGAGCTCAATTTGCCAGCTTTAGCTTGCTTGTAGTCTCAATATGTATGTATATGTAGGTCAAATTGAGTAAAGAGCGTTTTTTAAAACTTACCAGATTGTCCGACCTATTCACTCACTTTCTTCCTAGCAAGATCCTTTTTATTCCTGTTTCTACAAAAGTCCAAAGATGTATCGTACAGCTCCGAGGAACCACAGACAGCAACGGTGATTTTGTCCGCCATTGTTGTTTCGGATTTCTGCCTCCGTCACTACTAGAGCAAGCTCCTGATTGGTTACTGCAGCGCGGATTTTTCGCCAAAGTTCAGATTTTTGAACTCGCGCGATTCGCGCGAATGGCGCTCCAATCGCTTGAAACGCTCAATGCGCGGCGCTTCATTCGCGCGTTTCGCGCCGCCTCATTCACGCATTTCGCGACGCAGGATGGCTATTCGCGTCTTTGCATTGACTTAACATGTAAATCACTCGCGCTTGCCGCTTCATTCGCGTCCGGTGTGAACGCACCATTACAAAAACCTTGTTGGAAATCACAGAGGTCAGACGTTTCTTGCAGTTGCCCACCAGGTTTGTCCCACTCCTCTTCGCAGATTCTCTCCAAGTCATTAAGGTTTCGAGGCTGACGTTTGGCAACTCGAACCTTTAGCTGCCTCCACAGATCTTCTATGGGATTAAGGTCTGGAGACTGGCTAGGCCACTCCAGGACCTTAATGTGCTTCTTCTTGAGCCACTCCTTTATTGCATTGGCCAATGGGTCGTGTCATACCCATCCACGACCCATTTTAAATGCCCTGGCCCTGACGGTACATGGCCTCGTCCATCGTCCCTTTAATGTGGTGCAGTTCTCCTGTCCTCTTAGAAAAACACCCCCAAAGCAAAATGTTTCCACCTCCATGTTTGATGGTGGGGATGGTGTTCTTGGGGTCATAGGCAGCATTCCTCCTCCTCCAAACAGGGCGAGTTGAGTTGATGCCAAAGAGCTCGATTTTGGTCTCATCTGCCCACAACACTTTCACCCAGTTCTCCTCTGAATCATTCAGATGATCATTGGCAAACTTCAGACAGGCCTGTACATATGCTTACTTGGGCAGAGGACCTTGCTGGCGCTGCAGGATTTCAGTCCTTCACAGCGTATAGTGTGTTATGGTCCCAGATGCCTTGAGATCATTGACAAGATCCTTCCGTGTAGTTCTGGGCTGATTCCTCACTGTTCTCATGATCATTGAAACTCCACGAGGTGAGATCTTGCATGTAGCCCCAGACCAAGAGAGATTGATAGTAATTTTGTGTTTCCTTCATTTGCGAATAATCACACCAGCTGTTGTCACCTTCTCACCAAGCTGCTTGGCGATGGTCTTGTAGCCCATTCCAGCCTTGTGTAGGTCTACAATCTTGTCCCTGACATCCTTGGACAGCTCTTTGGTCTTGGCCATGGTAAAGAGTTTGGAATCTGATTGACTGATTATAGAAGCACTCGCTTTAAGAGAGTGCTCCTAATCTCAGCTCATGACCTGTATAAAAGACACCTGTGAGCCAGAAATCTTTCACTCATTAAAATGCAAATCAATTTATAACTTTTTTTTAAATGTGTTTTTCTGGATTTTTTTGTAGTTATCTCTCACTGTTGTCTCTCACTGTTAAAACAAACCTACCATTAAAATTTTAGACTGATTATTTCTTTGTCAGTGGGCAAACATACAAAATCAGCAGAGGATATTTTTTCCTCACTGTATATCAGGCCCGGCTCCACAGGAGGGCCAGGGTGGGGAAGCTTGGCCCACCCTGGCCCCACACTACAAAGCCTAACATCCAATCACAAAATTGGTGCAATATTCAGTTGAGCTGATCGCTATACTATGTATACTACGCCTCGCCAGGCATTAACATTAGTTAACAACAGTTATTGTGATCTTAAAATTATATTTAGAGGAAAATAAAATTTGACTCCTCAGGGGCCCTCCCCCCACTTAGGGCCCTGGTAATTTAGTCTCCCTTTTCACCCAACTACGACGCCCCTGTATGTCTTACCTAAAGTACCTGCATCATCGAAGATATGCTGGTGGTTACAGTGAATGGAGGGAAGTTAACAGTTCAAAGTGGTTTTCTCCTGCAAAAAACAATACAAATCTTAGAAAAAATGTGTAAAACTTGTGTAACTTTTAATACATGTGAATGTGTAAAATACATCAACAGGCCAGGCCAGTAATGCTGACCAGCATTAACTGTTTGAAATAACGTCAATACGGTGATTCTGAGGAAAAACATTAAGGTAACTACGGTCATGTATCGTTGTAGCCGAACCCAGAGCCATAGAGAGAGCCTAGCCTGCTGATACTATAGGATGACTATAGCAGGTTATGTGTGTCTTTCCAATAAAAGCCAAATGTTAACCATAAGTTAACATATTTCAGGATGTGCCATAGCCTAGCCAAATATGGCTCTTGTCTGTGTAGTCATATGGGCCATATACCTTAATACAAAAAGTCACCCAAATGAAAATTCCCTCCAATTCTAAAGCCATGGCAAAACATATATGGTACAAGTTTGGCCCATATGTGCTCAGCCATGCCATACAGGCCAAACGTGACAGCTTTCAGCCACATTTGGCCCAAACGTTCTTGCTATCTGGGACATAGCCCCTAGACCTCAGTTATCATGAAAAAAGCCAGGAAATTTCGATTTTGACAATATGGGACCTTTAATGGAGCGATATAGTTGATTTCTTGTTCGCATTAACATATCGTCATTATGAACACAAAACAAACTCTATGTAATCTCATATCATGTCTACATATTATGAGGATTGTTTTTACTTTGATTATGATGGTATCGACATAAATAATAAGTTAGCGTACATTTTGACGGAGCTAAAAGTGACCCTTGCCTCACCACAGTTACGGTGCGTTCACACTGGCACGAAGCGAGCGGGGCGAAGCGAGCGTTTTCAATTCATTCATGTGGAAGTTGAGCGTAAACGGTCGCGTGGTGCATTTTGGGATTGGAAGCGTTGCGGAGAAAGCGTTGAGAGCGGCTGAGAGCGTCAAAAGGTTGGGCATTCCTCAACTTTATGCAAATCTCGAGCGCAAAACGCTGGGCGACAACCAATCGCTGTAAGAAGTAGGCAAGGGAAGATTATGACGCATGTTACCGAAACTGGTGGATTACTGAGCTGAAATCACATATTATTGAAAAAGTCACGCAAAAGTAAATGTACTTTGCATGTTGTTAGTATACGCTACAGTTTAGTTTGCGAACCGCCGTTAAAAGAAGACAATGGAACGTAAATAGGGTGTGAACATTGTTTTTCAGAGGCGTGCTCAGCCCTAAATTTGACACACCCCAAAGCAGTGTCGTTGTTGCCAGCGACAATGAGCGCAAATTTGACGCTGTAGTGTGAATGCACCGTAACGGTGCGTTCACACTACAGCGTCAAATCCACGCTCAGTGCCGCTGGCAACGCTACAACGCCACTGCTTTGGGGAGTGTCTAATTTAGGGCTGAGCACACCTCTGAAAAACAATGTTCACACCCTATTTATGTTCCATTGTCTTCTTTTAACGGCGGTTCGAAAACTAAACTGTAGCATATAATGAAAACATGCAAAGTACATTTACTTTTGCTTGACTTTTTCAATAATATGTGATTTCAGCTCAGTAATCCACCAGTTTCAGAAACACGCGTCATAATCTTGCCTTGCCTACTCTTCACAGCGATTGGTTGTCGCCGGCGTTTTGCGCTCGAAATTTGCATAAAGTTGAGGAATGCCCAACCTTTTGACGCTCTCAGCTGCTCTCAACGCTTTCTCCGCGCCGCTTCCAATCCCAAAATGCACCACGCGACCGTTTACGCGCAACTTCCATATGAATGAATTGAAAACGCTCGCTTCGCCCCGCTCGCTACGTGCCAATGTGAACGCACCGTTACGTCGAGCGCGAACCAGCGAAAGGGTGCGAAGCGAACAAAGGAAAAAATCACGCATGCCGTCAGTCAAATACGTAATTTCAATATTGTAATAACATGAATTATTATACATGCACATGTAGGCCTATATTACAATAAAAAATACACTTCTGTCGGATTTTAATTGTTGTTCTAATGTCAGATTTTAATTGTTGTTCTAATGTCAACCATGAAAGCTTAGTGGGCTTAATGTTAGGTTTATCTCATGTGAAATCAGCAATCATAATATAGGATTTGCACATCGCCGACAGGATTATAGATCTGTCAGTGTAGTTTTATTGAGGTGTGTGTTATGTGATTTATGGACGTTTTCAATACATAGAAAATAACCATATTAGCTGCTGGAATCTCATAGCCTTTTTTTTCTATATTATATAACATGGCAATATGGACACAGCATCTGTTTAAAAGTTGTTTACATTATCAATATTTTAAAATGTCTTGAACTTAATAAACTTAATTCACTTTACTGTCAGCGATTTTTCAACCAACAGTTTAGTAGAAATACCTGAGATGTCTTCACTCTGTGTTGATAGCTTTGACCCAGTCATCTTTTGCAAACCGCAGAAAATTTTTACCTTGATTTTAGTGAGTCTTGACAAGAAAAAGGAGTGCAAATGGCCATATGTGAAGGCATTTTTGATGTTTGTATTAGAGTTTATTGATCAGAAGTGTGGGTGGAAAGCAGGCCACCTGTTATAGTACAAATCATATCTGCTGCTTTCCATTATCTTGTTCTTTCATAGCTTTTTCTTCTTTCACAAAATGTAGTCTCGATAACAATAAAGCATCTTCTTTTATCAAAACAATCACAAGTGAAGGGAGAATAACCCCAGCAGAGATGCCTTTTGCAACAAACCGAAGTGACTGAGATGAAAACCAGCTCTTTATTTTCTAATGAGAAGAAGCAGGGGGTCTGATCATCCTGTTCTTGTTCATACTGCTGTATGTGCTTCGACTAATTGCTCGAAATTAGTACTAGTTCATTCCTGTCAGCACAATACAATTAAGAAAACATTTCAAACTGCTGTGAAAAGAAATACTCACATTCACAGTATAATGACAACCATGTATGTTATTCGTTTTTTAAATAGCTGTACATACAACCATCAGTTTGCAACCCAGTTCAAAGGATTTCCAGTTATTTAAAGTCTGGGAAGGTCGTTTTTTCCCCTCTATAGTCTCCATGGAAACATTTTACCAGGATCACACCTCATCCACATATATTTGCACAGCGAATTAAGGGATTGATTTTAGAGTGCGCTAATGGGAAAGAGTTTAATGATATCATCAGAGTGTTTGTGACCGCTGATGTGTGACTTATGGACGCTGGCGCAGTTGGCGGGAAGCTGATCAGCCCTTTTAATCAACCGCAGCGAGTGCTTATTTAAACCACTTTGTGCGTGTATAAATCTGTGCATTAGGATGTACGCTCAAATGTCAAAATGAAGGACGTGAGATGAGATGCTTGACTTCTAATTGATCCGATGTGATTCTGATGTCAACTTTAGTGGACAGAGTTTTAAAAGTCGCTTTAAACATTAAGAGTGTGATGTTTTATTCATGCAACCCCCCTTAGATGATGACCTTTGATCTTTTCCTTATAATTCTCTCCTCTGTTTACGTAATTTTTTTTTACAACAATCAGTCGAATTCAAATGACAAGACAAATGATAAAGCACAAAGTTAAAAGTAGCTAAAAGCTACTTGTTGCGTCAGTTTTACTTGTTAATGTTTTATTTTCATATCAGAGACATGAGACCTTATCAAAAGTCTGATGACTGTTTATAGGTGTTTGGCTCCCTCTTTTGGATGTAGTGTGAATTTATTCACAGTCATTATTGGCATATTTGGACTAAAAAAAACAACAACGTTTTATTTGGAAGTGTTTTGTGAAGATTTACTGGATTTTACCTTCTTTTTTGCATATGTTTTAATTGCAAATCAAAGTCAATGTTTTTGTGACAGAAATGTAAATTTACATTAAGGTCTTTCTATATTGATTGCAGCTATGTCATAAAATGTTTATTATTGATAAATATATGAATAAATGTTTTTTTTTCTGTTCATTTTTTTATCTTCTGATATACATTTTTATTAACACAATATCATAAAATATACAATATATATAAAATGTATTATATTTTTTAAATGTTAAATATATAATAATTAAATTTAAAGTAAATTTATATAAAAAATTTATA
>NC_133367.1:13453116-13476698 GCF_049309525.1 Garra rufa | reverse complement strand
ATCGGGAACCCGCATCAGGACCGCAGTTAAAGATCAGCTGTACCATCAATCCACTTTATTTTTCTAAGCTCACCTCTCTTTTTGGCCGACTTTGTTTGCGGTTGCAAATATACTGTGGAAGTAGGTTCCTGAATGGATGTCACACTGTCCTCAGCTTCTGGAATGAATTCATCTGAGTGCAAGAAGAAGTATTTAATGAAATAAAACATATACATTAGCTGCAAGCAACACAAGATTATGATCAATCACGCATAAATTTCAGTCATTTAGGTACGTCCCATTAAATGTTCAGATGTTAAAGTTTGTTTACAAGTTTTTAGTTAGTCATGAGATACGTTACAAAAACAGGTGTGGCATCATGACAATGAACTTGCCAGTTTAGTCTGTGGGAGTTTAGGCAGGACTTTGATACTAAGGACTTTTGACTACTTTAGACTAGGGCTCCAAAAAAAAAAAATCACTACTGTGCAAACAGCCAAATGACGTAATCAGTCCAAGATGACAGCAGCCATATTGGGATCTTTTGGTTTTACTTTTCTATAGTGGAAGTAGAGAGGTGTCATACATTTTTTGTGTGTGTCTATAATTTAAAGTAAAGTTATATCATCGGAACAAGCAATTTACGGTAGGAAATGTATTTAACCTCGTTACATTATGGTATTAACAGTAAAAAAATTACCAGCTTACAAAAAATAAGATACAATTATATAAATCTTTTTATACATTTTTTTTTTTTAAATAAATGCTTGTTTTCTTTCATTCAGGACTTTTGTTTTTTATTGTAGGCCCCATCTATCTGAGCTTATATACCAGACTGTTTCTGTAAAAAACAAACAAAAAACAAAAACATTGTGGATCATTTTGTCAATATTAAATAAAATATTTAAAATGCACTGTTTATTTCAATAGCATGTTCTGTTTAACCAATAATTGTGTTTTGAAAAGCTTTAATTTAATAAAAAAAAATAAAATTGCTTATAAATCTCTTATCAATATTATCACCTAATATTTGTGTCAATCTCGCTTTGTAGCATATATATATATATAGTGTGTAGAATGCTTTACATTAGGATTAGTTTGAAACTAAATGTAATACAACCATGTTAAATTGTGTGAAGTTAAAGTGAAAATAAAAGTCTGTGGCATCCAACCTGTCTTCAAATTGAACATAAGAACAGCAATAAATACTTAAAGCAATAAAAACTAAGACTCCAACTGAGTTAACTGATTTATGAGAAAAATAAAACAATGTTATAACCTATTCACAAGATGTTTTATTGACTATTTTTTCTTTTTTTGTTTTAAACTCTGAGCGATCATTTCATGAGACATTGTGTTTCTATTATGGTTTTTCTAAATGAATTCAAGTATTTTTCTTCATGTTTAATGCTGGAAATATTAAAAATGAAAAGATCATTGATTCACATGCTGCTTGATCTAAGGCGAATATAGTTACCACACTACAAATTAAAGTGTAAAAACACATTTACTGTTTTTATTTTATCATCAAGTTGACAATTTTTTGTAGGCTGAGACTTGCATGCTACAAATAATGAATGGACTTACACGTTAAATAAATGTTTGTCTTTTAAATCAATTACTAACAAAAAGACATTTGTTAAAGGCACACTGATGTTTGTTAGTCCGTTAAATGCAGGTGTATAAAGAAAACAGCAACAATACCTTGTTAAAATATGACAGCCTATTTTATTCATATAGAAAACTACCCCGTCAGAATCACACAAGGCCCCCCAGTAGCTAGTCCTGGTGCCGGGACGGAGTGTTATTATCGGCTATGGTCCATTACTGAACCGACAACCGAATCGTCCTCGTCCGCATGGCGATGCTTCGTAGAAAGGACTAATTCGGCACCCGTAGCCATTACCACCAAAAATGTGATTCAATATTTTTGTCAACTTATTTTCTTTCAATTATGATTGGTTTTGTATTCTGTATTAAATACACCGCACAAAAAATAAAACACTGAAAGTTAAACGCTGATCCAATTTGCATCAAGTTAAATTACAGCAACATCGGATGTGTGATACATAATATCCAACAGAATCTCAAATGGATTCAAGTCTGTGGAACGTAAGGGCAATGCCATGGTCATCTAAATACTGCACACTCTAGCCATTTGAGGTGGAGCATTATCATGCACCAGAAGGAACCCTGCACCAATGTAAGGTCTGACAGCGATTCTGAGGATTTCAGACAGTGATAAGAACCCTAACCCTAGGCTCAGATCAATGAGGCCTACGAACAACCATTTTCAAAAATAAACACAAAACCAGTCCTTACTGAATGAAAACAAGCTGACAAAAAGATTGATACCAATATTTGCTGAGAATATTGCATAAGAGATTTAAGCTATTTTTTGTGCCCTGGCCATTTTTAACCGAGAATGCAACAAGTGTTAGAGATTTGAACACAACCTAAGGGTTAAATATAAATTAGGCCAAATGTCCACCAGTTTTTTTGTTTTTGTTTTTTTTCTCTGAGGTTAGCACATTTTGTCAATTTTTTTTAAATTAGAGCCACGTTTTATAGAGTAACTTTTTTTTTTAATGCTGAGCACTCAGGTGTTGTTTTTTGTTTTTTTCCCCTGGCACAGAGAGTTGAAGAATGTTCAACTTTGGGTAAAACACAACGCTAATCACTGTCAATTTGTAGTCAGCTAACAAAATCACACAGGGATCGTACTGGTGCTTGAATTCCTTGAAAATGCTTGAATTTTAAATGTAGTGTTTTCAAGGTTTGAAAAATGCTTGGATTTTGGATACAGTGCTTGAAAGTGCAGCTGCATTGGTTTCATATTAATTCGCTTTCATTCTAAACAATTATTTTTTGTTATGCTTATGCTTTAATGCCTCTGATGGAACAGAGCGAGAGATAAAACATGGCGGGAGGTTGTTGCATGACAAATACAAATTATGTTTGAAACGAGAACTCTGGGCTCACAAAAACCGCCAGTCCGACATCCCTGGGCTATTTTAGTCAACTACCAAAATGTTTGACCGGACTGCCCGACAGGCTATCATAAAGTAGAGGGCTTAACTCCTTAATTTAGTTGTATCAAATTTAAGGGCATAAAAAGTTTGTTAATTTTAATAGAATATGAAAATACTTATTAATAATTAATAATAATTTAAAGAGGTCTTACAGTTGGGGATGGAAAGACTAGAATCACAAAGGGCTGGATAAAACTTCAAAAGGCAATGATGCACACTTCAAAGTCAAAACGCGGCACGGATGTCTTTATATGAATATATCTGAAGAGAACCAACTGTCCTCAGAAACGTGTTGTGGGCACTGATCTATAATGAAGAACATTATATCATCATTATATAGATCAGTAGTCTTTGCCATTTTAATTACCATCCCTGGTAAAACTGCCTTAATGCTGCTTTGTGTACAGCTATTACTAGGGAAAGCGTAATATTTCACCACCTTAGCATCCAAGATGTTAGTACTTAAAGATTACATGTAAATATATTGTATACAATTATGTTAGTTTTTTTGTTTACCTGGATGTAAGCACAGTGCAGTGTTAATGCTTAAACTGCATTTACAATGTTTAAAGTGGCTGACAATAATAAATATTGTTGGTCATTATGGTGGTACTTGGAAAGCCAGCTGTCGAGTCACAGCCCTGATGAATGTAAAAGCTGGGTATGGAGCACAAGACATTGAAAAAGCTGGAAGATGAGATGCAAATGGTATATTTTAGTAGTGTCAAAATTAGCAAAATAACATGTGGTTCATTTTTTCTAGATTACCACAGTAAAAATATTTAATGCAATAAAAACAGGGGCAGGGCTAGGGTTAGCCATCCCCATTTACAACTTTTGCCTCTGTCTATTTTATTTATTTTATGAGATGCAGAACGTCTTTACGAGCACATCAAACGAGAGGCGTTTCAAACGCACACTAACTTCGCCTCCACGCCAGGCTCGACTCGGCCTGTATCATTTCATATCAAACTACAAAAGAAACTATGTGCATGCAATGTTATATGTCATCGGTTAAGGAATTAAGTTCCAAAAAAGGGGATTAAGCTGCCTTAAAACTGTGCATGACATAAGTTCTATATGCATCACATTAAAAACATCTATGAAATTGTAAAAACTGTCCTGAGGCTCCCCAGCATCATCTCCCTCATCTAAATCACCCCATTACACTCTCAGCTCTTCCATAGAGACTAAGTAAAAAAAAACAACCAAAAAAAAAAACTAAAAGGTCATGTACAGCAGCCGTATTTAAATAACAACAGCTGTTTTGATGTGTTAAAAATGACATTAACTTTTGTAGCTTTAAGGATTTCTTTAAAAATGTATTTAGAATTTAGTATTTGATAACTTTATACAATTTTTGTACATATCTGCTGAAGGGCACAGGTAGCTAAATATTTAACTTATTATAATGGGTTTATTTTAGTGGTGGGCCGTTATCGGCGTTAAAAGGATAGTTCACCCAAAAATGAAAATTTGATGTTTATCTGCTTACCCCCAATGCATCCAAGATGTAGGTGACTCAGTTTCCTCAGAAGAATACAAACGAAGATTTTTTACGAAAACCGGTGCTGTCTGCCAGCCTTATCATGGGTGTGGATGGGCACCAGACCTTTAAAAGTAAACAAAAACATGCACAGACAAATCCAAATTACACCCTGCGACTCGTGACGATACATTGATGTCTTAAGACACGAAACGATCGGTTTTTGAGAGAAACTGAACAGTATTTATATCATTTTTTACCTTTGATACACAGCCACGTCCATCTGTAATGTGCACGAGTTTGGCATTAGTCACGTCACATGAGCACGCGCTCTAGCGTAGAATACGCAAACGCCGGAAGGGGAAATCAGTGAAAAGTCCCGGACGAGTTTGAGCAAACTAATGTAATCTTTTAGCTTTAAATCAGTTTAAACAATCAGGATAAGCGCAAGTATTTACCATTTTGAATAGCCGCTATATCCACAATCTCTGTGCTCTGCGTAAACAATGAGTGTCGTATACATGCGACAGATCGCTTCCGGCGTTTGCGTATTCTACCACAGAGCGCGTGCTCATGTGACGTGACTGATGCCGAACGCTTACTCAGGAGAGATGGACGTGGCGTTGTAACAAAGCAGCTTGTAAAGTGTTGAATTCTACCTGCAATAAGTTCAGTTTAAATAATGACAGGTGCTGTTCCAATTAATTAAAATCACTTTGAATGAGATCCATACGTGAGGGCCCCATAAGGCCAAGACTAGAAATGTGTGTGTGTATAAGGACCTCATAAGGCCAAGACTAGAAATGTGTGTGTGTATAAGGACCCCATAAGGCCAAGACTAGAAATGTGTGTGTGTATAAGGACCTCATAAGGCCAAGACTAGAAATGTGTGTGTGTATAAGGACCTCATAAGGCCAAGACTAGAAATGTGTGTGTGTATAAGGACCCCATAAGGCCAAGACTAGAAATGTGTGTGTGTATAAGGACCTCATAAGGCCAAGACTAGAAATGTGTGTGTGTATAAGGACCCCATAAGGCCAAGACTAGAAATGTGTGTGTGTATAAGGACCTCATAAGGCCAAGACTAGAAATGTGTGTGTGTATAAGGACCTCATAAGGCCAAGACTAGAAATGTGTGTGTGTATAAGGACCCCATAAGGTCAAGACTAGAAATGTGTGTGTGACGCTTAACCTGACAGAAACCTTTCTAGTTTTACTGTCCTGCTGCACACTAACTGTTTCCTCAATCAGAACTCTAACATATCACCCAATGATGAAAAACATAGTGTGAACCTGTTTCTTTAATAGAAACTATGAAATCTAAGAGCTCAATAGTTTGAGATGATTGTCTACATTACTCTTTTACCTGTGTGATTTCATCATCCATTTTGGGGTCATCATTGGATGGGTGATCTGTTGGGGACGAGTCGGTCTGTAGAGCAGAAGACTGCTTCTTTGGACCCTGCAAATCAGACAAAAACAGAACAAGAACCTGTGAAGAACTGACAATTGTAATGTATTCAGGCATTTACAAGAGACACATGTTATCTCATGTAAAAACAGTCTCTCAACTAGCATATAGTTGAAATCTAAACCCATTTACAGATCCTTCCTAGAGCTAACAGCTAGTGTCACAGCAACATTTAATATCGTGCAATGGATTACATCTAAAATACTCAACCTGAACATGTAGCAGCTTGTAAAGTGTTGAATTCTACCTGCAATAAGTTCAGTTTAAATAATGACAGGTGCTGTTCCAATTAATTAAAATCACTTTGAATGAGATCCATACGTGAGGGCCCCATAAGGCCAAGACTAGAAATGTGTGTGTGTATAAGGACCTCATAAGGCCAAGACTAGAAATGTGTGTGTGTGAACTTAACTGTAAAATCATTACTTTGGGTTGAGGGCCTCATAAGGCCAAGACTAGAAATGTGTGTGTGTATAAGGACCCCATAAGGCCAAGACTAGAAATGTGTGTGTGAACTTAACTGTAAAATCATTACTTTGGGTTGAGGGCCCCATAAGGTCAAGACTAGAAATGTGTGTGTGTATAAGGACCTCATAAGGCCAAGACTAGAAATGTGTGTGTGTATAAGGACCTCATAAGGCCAAGACTAGAAATGTGTGTGTGTATAAGGGCCCCATAAGGTCAAGACTAGAAATGTGTGTGTGACGCTTAACCTGACAGAAACCTTTCTAGTTTTACTGTCCTGCTGCACCCTAACTGTTTCCTCAATCAGAACTCTAACATATCACCCAATGATGATAAACTTAGTGTAAACCTGTTTCTTTAATAGAAACTATGAAATCTAAGAGCTCAATAGTTTGAGATGATTGTCTACATTACTCTTTTACCTGTGTGATTTCATCATCCATTTTGGGGTCATCATTGGATGGGTGATCTGTTGGGGACGAATCGGTCTGTTGAGGAGAAGACTGCTTCTTTGGACCCTGCAAATCAGACAAAAACAGAACAAGAACCTGTGAAGAACTGACAATTGTAATGTATTCAGGCATTTACAAGAGACACATGTTATCTCATGTAAAAACAGTCTCTCAACTAGCATATAGTTGAAATCTAAACCCATTTACAGATCCTTCCTAGAGCTAACAGCTAGTGTCACAGCAACATTTAATATCGTGCAATGGATTACATCTAAAATACTCAACCTGAACATGTAGCAGCTTGTAAAGTGTTGAATTCTACCTGCAATAAGTTCAGTTTAAATAATGACAGGTGCTGTTCCAATTAATTAAAATCACTTTGAATGAGATCCATACGTGAGGGCCCCATAAGGCCAAGACTAGAAATGTGTGTGTGTATAAGGACCTCATAAGGCCAAGACTAGAAATGTGTGTGTGTGAACTTAACTGTAAAATCATTACTTTGGGTTGAGGGCCCCATAAGGCCAAGACTAGAAATGTGTGTGTGTATAAGGACCCCATAAGGTCAAGACTAGAAATGTGTGTGTGACGCTTAACCTGACAGAAACCTTTCTAGTTTTACTGTCCTGCTGCACACTAACTGTTTCCTCAATCAGAACTCTAACATATCACCCAATGATGAAAAACATAGTGTGAACCTGTTTCTTTAATAGAAACTATGAAATCTAAGAGCTCAATAGTTTGAGATGATTGTCTACATTACTCTTTTACCTGTGTGATTTCATCATCCATTTTGGGGTCATCATTGGATGGGTGATCTGTTGGGGACGAGTCGGTCTGTAGAGCAGAAGACTGCTTCTTTGGACCCTGCAAATCAGACAAAAACAGAACAAGAACCTGTGAAGAACTGACAATTGTAATGTATTCAGGCATTTACAAGAGACACATGTTATCTCATGTAAAAACAGTCTCTCAACTAGCATATAGTTGAAATCTAAACCCATTTACAGATCCTTCCTAGAGCTAACAGCTAGTGTCACAGCAACATTTAATATCGTGCAATGGATTACATCTAAAATACTCAACCTGAACATGTAGCAGCTTGTAAAGTGTTGAATTCTACCTGCAATAAGTTCAGTTTAAATAATGACAGGTGCTGTTCCAATTAATTAAAATCACTTTGAATGAGATCCATACGTGAGGGCCCCATAAGGCCAAGACTAGAAATGTGTGTGTATAAGGACCCCATAAGGTCAAGACTAGAAATGTGTGTGTGTGAACTTAACTGTAAAATCATTACTTTGGGTTGAGGGCCTCATAAGGCCAAGACTAGAAATGTGTGTGTGTATAAGGACCCCATAAGGCCAAGACTAGAAATGTGTGTGTGACGCTTAACCTGACAGAAACCTTTCTAGTTTTACTGTCCTGCTGCACCCTAACTGTTTCCTCAATCAGAACTCTAACATATCACCCAATGATGATAAACTTAGTGTAAACCTGTTTCTTTAATAGAAACTATGAAATCTAAGAGCTCAATAGTTTGAGATGATTGTCTACATTACTCTTTTACCTGTGTGATTTCATCATCCATTTTGGGGTCATCATTGGATGGGTGATCTGTTGGGGACGAATCGGTCTGTTGAGGAGAAGACTGCTTCTTTGGACCCTGCAAATCAGACAAAAACAGAACAAGAACCTGTGAAGAACTGACAATTGTAATGTATTCAGGCATTTACAAGAGACACATGTTATCTCATGTAAAAACAGTCTCTCAACTAGCATATAGTTGAAATCTAAACCCATTTACAGATCCTTCCTAGAGCTAACAGCTAGTGTCACAGCAACATTTAATATCGTGCAATGAATTACATCTAAAATACTCAACCTGAACATGTAGCAGCTTGTAAAGTGTTGAATTCTACCTGCAATAAGTTCAGTTTAAATAATGACAGGTGCTGTTCCAATTAATTAAAATCACTTTGAATGAGATCCATACGTGAGGGCCCCATAAGGCCAAGACTAGAAATGTGTGTGTGTATAAGGACCTCATAAGGCCAAGACTAGAAATGTGTGTGTGTGAACTTAACTGTAAAATCATTACTTTGGGTTGAGGGCCCCATAAGGCCAAGACTAGAAATGTGTGTGTGTATAAGGACCCCATAAGGTCAAGACTAGAAATGTGTGTGTGACGCTTAACCTGACAGAAACCTTTCTAGTTTTACTGTCCTGCTGCACACTAACTGTTTCCTCAATCAGAACTCTAACATATCACCCAATGATGAAAAACATAGTGTGAACCTGTTTCTTTAATAGAAACTATGAAATCTAAGAGCTCAATAGTTTGAGATGATTGTCTACATTACTCTTTTACCTGTGTGATTTCATCATCCATTTTGGGGTCATCATTGGATGGGTGATCTGTTGGGGACGAATCGGTCTGTAGAGCAGAAGACTGCTTCTTTGGACCCTGCAAATCAGACAAAAACAGAACAAGAACCTGTGAAGAACTGACAATTGTAATGTATTCAGGCATTTACAAGAGACACATGTTATCTCATGTAAAAACAGTCTCTCAACTAGCATATAGTTGAAATCTAAACCCATTTACAGATCCTTCCTAGAGCTAACAGCTAGTGTCACAGCAACATTTAATATCGTGCAATGGATTACATCTCAAATACTCAACCTGAACATGTAGCAGCTTGTAAAGTGTTGAATTCTACCTGCAATAAGTTCAGTTTAAATAATGACAGGTGCTGTTCCAATTAATTAAAATCACTTTGAATGAGATCCATACGTGAGGGCCCCATAAGGCCAAGACTAGAAATGTGTGTGTGTATAAGGACCCCATAAGGCCAAGACTAGAAATGTGTGTGTGTATAAGGACCCCATAAGGCCAAGACTAGAAATGTGTGTGTGTATAAGGACCCCATAAGGCCAAGACTAGAAATGTGTGTGTGAACTTAACTGTAAAATCATTACTTTGGGTTGAGGGCCCCATAAGGTCAAGACTAGAAATGTGTGTGTGACGCTTAACCTGACAGAAACCTTTCTAGTTTTACTGTCCTGCTGCACACTAACTGTTTCCTCAATCAGAACTCTAACATATCACCCAATGATGATAAACTTAGTGTAAACCTGTTTCTTTAATAGAAACTATGAAATCTAAGAGCTCAATAGTTTGAGATGATTGTCTACATTACTCTTTTACCTGTGTGATTTCATCATCCATTTTGGGGTCATCATTGGATGGGTGATCTGTTGGGGACGAGTCGGTCTGTAGAGCAGAAGACTGCTTCTTTGGACCCTGCAAATCAGACAAAAAAAAAGTAAATTTCTGTGTGTGTGTGTGTGTATATATATATATATATATATATATATATATATATATATATATACATACACACATACATACATATACACACACCCAAAAAAGTAGTTGTGTTAGTCTAACTCACCTTGTTACGCCATGGCCATTGTGCATCACCATAGTTATATTCAATTTCACTTCCGATTTCAATTCTTTTCATGGCAAATAGACACAAATGGGGCCTGTTATTTACTATGATTTTTTTCATAGAGCAGTTGGGAGATTTGTGATTGTCATTGCATAGTCTTCCCAGAGAGCCATCTTCTTTGGATGCATCAATACTAAAAGGTATAAAAAAAAAACTTTGTAAGTTCATTTAAAGAAAAACCCTTTAAATATTTAAATATCATGTGCACAAATGGTCAGATTACACGAAAGAGACATTTAAATTACACATCAACTGTAACTGTAAGACATACAAAGCAGAAAGTCCTAATCAACAAAAGTGCTTATCATCAGCCTAAAATGTTAAAGTCGCCCTGTAGTGAAACTCAAGTTTTGAATGTTGATAATGTACAGCGTATTGCTCCAAATACCATTGCGGAGTATATTAACTTAAAACTGCCGAGTACCACAGAACAGGCAGAAAAACATTAAAATCACCCATAGAATTGAGTACACAGGGGCTGTATTATCGGAATTAACTGCTGATTATGCTTTTGCTCATTAACTATTCAGAAGTGTGTTGCATGGCATACATGTTTCCCAGATGTCTCAAAACATGCATCTGTACATACTTACCACCAGTGACGTTGCTGCCACTCAAAATCAAATAGAAATGTACTCTGTAACTCTGTGTAGTGTCTCGCCTGGAATTCCTCTGCAGCAACGAGTTCCCCCTTGTATTCCAAGACAAAAGCTCCCGGTTCAACAGGCTGGTTAGCAAATACTCCTCTACCTATAAAGACATAATTAGAAAGACACTTAATTTGGGGAAAAAGTTGTTGCCTTGACACTTTTGGAGGTGAAACTAGGGATTCAGAGTATTAACCGAATGTAAACAAATAGGAAAGAAAGAAAGAAAGAAAGAAAGAAAGAAAGAAAGAAAGAAAGAAAGAAAGAAAGAAAGAAAACTCTACTAATTTACCATTTACAACTACAATGGTATACATTATTATGTAAGTGTATGCAAATGAGAGGTACTGATAAATTCACATCAACATACCTTTGTTTCTATCTATATATCTTTCCACAAACTCTGGTTTGTCACATGAAGACAAAATATAGGTCCTTGCTTCGTCAGCAGGCCGTATCCTCTTTCTTCTTTTGGACATTATAGCTTTTTATAAAATAAAATACAGACACATCCACAAAGAAAAAGTATGAATTTAGCATGAGAGACAGAAACAAGCAAATTCAAGTCATTAATATTCAAGTGGAGCTGTCACTGGCATTAATGTATCAACTAACATAATCAACAATACATATATTAAAGCATTAATTAATCTTAACTAATGTTAATTATATTAAAATACAGTCGTTCATTGTTAGGTCAAGTTAATTCACAGAACATTATTTAATGTTAACAAGCACAACTTTTGATTTTAATAATGCATTAGTAGATATTGAAATTTACATTAAGATTAATAAATGCTGTAGTAGTATTGTTATTCTTAGTTCATGTTAACAAAAGTAACTAACTAATGAAACTTACTGTAAAGTGTTACCAACAAATACGTAGTCAAATTATCAACTGCAATAAAACATGCTTCTTTCTTCTGCTGTCAACACCATTATTAGTCTAGAGCTAAGATTAGCAAGCTAACGCTAGCGATCTGAATAAACTAGCACATCATTATTATTAACCATCAATTTCATACGTTACAAAATGGAGAAAGCATTTGAACGAAACTACATCATGTACAAAGTCAAATAACATAAACCTACCTGTTATTCACCTGAAGAGATTCTTCCGTTTACATCCACTTGAAAATGCAGAAATCCAGAAAAGTCCGTCTTTCCATGTGCTATTAACAACGAGCGATCTCAGTACAATGGTCACTTTACTTCATTAAGCACCATTCTACTGATATGAGTAGGAATTGACACAAAACTACATCAAATGTACAGTCAAATAATATAAACCTAACTTACCTACTGCTCTCAAGAAGAGTGAAGTTCGTCTGTTCGACGTTAAACCGCATTGAACTTCCGGTTGATAACGCGCGTAACCGAATATAAACGACCCCTTCCTTTCCGTGAACTATTAGCAATTAGCCGTGTGATTAAAAAGGTATTTCATTAAGCATCGTTCTGTTGATGTGGGTAGTAATTGACACGAAACTCAAATGCAGTAAACTAATATAAACCTACCTGTTGCTCACATTAAGTATTTTTTCCCTTGGTACAGAGTTGAAACACGTTAAATTATAGATGTAAAATAAGGAATTAACACTGTCAATCACAGAAACTAAACAGCTCCTCCCTTTCCGTGAGCTAAAATAACACACACTTCCGGTAGTGTGTATCTGCGGCACTACCGCACTTTGAGATATGGGGGCGATAGAGAGCGCAAACACACATACACACAGAACCATACTTTGTCACCTTGTGGGGAAAGTGAAAAAAAGGCATGAGACACATCAGGAGAGGCTTATGAGGCTGTTTAAATGAAAATCGGTGTGGGGCCCACTATTTTGGGCCCCACAAGGCTGTTGGACCCCACACTGTTGGTGGGCTCCTTGTCACCGGGCCCAACAAAGTAAGAAATACAAGTACACACACACACACACACACACACACACAAACACACACACACACACACACACACACACACACACACACACACACACATGTTGGGTTTACATGTTTTATGGGGACATTCCATAGGCGTAATGGTTTTTATACTGTACAAACCGTACTTTCTATCGCCCTACACCTAAACCTAGCCCTCACAGGAGATTGTGCACACTTTTACTTCATCAAAAAAACTCATTGTGCATGATTTATAAGCCTGTTTCCTCATGGGGACCTGAGAAATGTCCCCACAATGTCAAAATCTACTGGTATTCCTATCCTTGTGGGGACATTTGGTCCCCACAACGTGATGAATACCAGGCACACACACACACACACACACACACACACACACACACACACACACACAGTATATAGCTTGTAAGTGTACAAGTTTAAGCCTTGGAGCAAAAATGCTGGAAAATTATGTTTAGTTCCTCTGATCTATAATGGTATTTTAAAAGTAGCATTACTTAAGCAAATCAAATTATATAAAAAATTCTTAATTTTCTGTTGCATCCGCAAGATTCCTGACTGAGTTTGTTTTTTCTTGCAGAAATCAAAGTTGGATTCTGTGTATAAACGTCCCCCCAAAAAAACTAAGATCAAGTACTACACTTACCAGAGAGGATGTTACTGTAGCACTCATACAGGACTCTGATTCCTTTTGCTTCAAGTTATCCTTCCATTTTGTTTTTGTTGTTCCTGTCCTCTTCTATTGTTTTTTTTTTTTTTAGTCTTTGTATTACTTTAATGTAGTGGTTAACAAATAAAGCATCCAGAATTTCACCTTAATGTTCTGTTTTCAGTTTTAAAAATTGGTCCCATTTACTGCTTGCTTTTTGTTTGTTTGTTGTCTTCTAACAGAATATAAGCCTAACAGACCTCTCAGATAATTAGGATCAAGTCACTTAGACATACCAAGGGTTCACTCAAAACACGGGGAATCCGCTTTTAGCTATTATGCTGCTTGCAGTTGGAACCAGCTTCCAGACAAGATCAGATTTGCTAAATCAGTAGGCATTTAAATCTAGACTCAAAACACCCCGGATAGCACACGTATGTCTGCAAGATGTCTGTTAAAGATCTCTTGATCTAGAAAGCATCTGCTGTGTACAAACATCTGACAGACGTCTTTAAGATGCCAGTTTTACTCACATTCTAAATCATAAACATCTTGAAGACATATAATAAACGTCTATTTGACATCTGATAAGAAATGTCCAATAGACGTATTGCAGATGGGCAAACACTTTCAAACACATCTTAAAAATACGTCTTACAGATATACATGCAGACGGCAAATAGACATCTCCGTGATGTCTATTTACATACGTATTCTATCTACGTACGTGTGCTATCAGGGTTTATATGTAAAACATTTTGAATTGCATTTGTCTATGAAATGTGTTATTTAAATACATTTTGCTTTGCCTTGTCAGTATGCTCTGGATATTTTGACAAGAGCACAAGCACATCATTGCTCTCTAGTGTTTAATGCAGAAACAGCGCCACATTTACCAGATAGAGTCCGCTATTAATAGATGCAATAATAATTAAGTATAACTTAACTTGAATTTAATTTAGCATTGATTTAGTTATCTCAAACATAAACTCAAAGTAAATTAACCTTGTAGTTTTATCTCTACAGAAATGTGGTTTGATCTGTTGGTTGGATAAACGGCTTCATCTGAAAGCATTTGGTCGCTGTGTGTGTTCAGTAGTTTGTGGGGGAAGTGTTTCTTCTTTTTTTTTCTCCTGATAATAAAACCCCCACAATCTTTCATTTTTACAGAGATATAAACTGCAGTCAAATAATGTCATAGATTAAACAGGATTGACAGTTTAACCACAATAAACAACCCACATAATACAATCGTTGTACTCTTACGCTATTAGTATTCATACTGGGGCAGAATTCAGTTGAAAATTATGTTTTCATCGACATAAGTAATCAATAATAATTAATTATTTACCTTATTCTGAATAAGACAATAGTATGTGTTTACATTTGTTGCTTTTAGAATATTCCTTTCATGTTCCTGTCTTACATGTTATATACATAGATCAATTAATTGCATACGTCATTACGCCCCCACATGATGCCATCTCAAGTCCCCTCCAGAATTTCACAATTCAGCATACCGTTGTTATGGTGCCAAAAAAAGTTTTCTGTGTTTCATTTTTAATTTTAAAAAAGCTTTTAAGTGCATTTAATTACTTGTCATGCCATACGTGCAAGCAGACGACGACAGTGTTGTCAGTGGTAAATGTGCACCTGGTGTGGCTACAATGCCTGCTAGTAAACTGCTATGTGGTTTACGCGATAATCAGGGTGTCTGCTTCCTCTACTAAGTAGACAGGAAGTAGATGGGGACATTCCCCCTTCTATGGAATAAAGTGTAACCTTTCTTTTCTCTCTAAAATATTATAAAATGTTGTTGCCTCACAGTTTCAGGCCTATTCTTACCAGCACACAACATCTATGAGCCCTTCCAGTCTGGCTTTCATCCATTAAACAGTTCTGAAACAGCACAGGTTAAGGTTGTTATAAATCTCCTCTTAGCTTCTGATTTTTGCACTCTTAGCACTCTTTTTGTGTTAGACCTCATCTCAGGTTTTGACACTGTATGTCATGAGATACTCCATTCTTACCCTTCAGCATATGGAATTTTTGACATATCTTTTGACTGGATTTCCTCCTATTTGACAAATCATCTACCCAGTATCATCTGTTCTGGTGTACCTCAGGTTGTTTTTCTGTCTTTCCGGCTCCTCCACAGACGTCCCCCTCAGTTGCCAGAGCCTTGGGCTCCACATTGGCCCTCCAGATCCTCAGTGTAGCCCGGGATCAGCAGCTCTCCTCGGGCTTCACCTCCATCTGCTGCACCTCCGTCGATCGGCCCTCTGGAGTCATCAGCCCTTCCTCCAGCATGGCTCCTGCCTCCGTCGGCTCCGCCATGGGCTGCCATCATGGCTGCAGCCTGGGTCTCGCCTAACTCCTCCTGCTCCATGGTTCCTCCCTCCGTCGGATCCGCCCTGGATTTCGTTAATCGTGTGCCTATTTGGTTGTTTGACAGGTTGTTTGGTTTGTTTGGTTGGTTGACAGGTTGTTCCTGTCCTTGTTAAGTCTTTATTAGTTAACTCTATCACCTGTCTTAGTATCATATCCTGGCTATTTAAGTTGATTTCAGTTCAGTGTTCCTGGACCAATCTTGTGGTTACAAGGTTACTGCGAGGTTACAACACAGTGAGGTTACTTTGGTGTTGTTTCTCTGCCCTTCTTGTGTGGATTTACAAGTTGTGGATATTATTAAAAGGACTTGCCATTGCTTTTTCGTCATTTCATAAACACACCCATGACAGATGGATTGTTATAGTATATTTTTACAGACCGGCGGAAGCAGAAAAGAGAATCAAGTGTATCGCTGCAGGCTCTTTTGCCACTAAGTCAATCTGAGGGGGCGTGTTCAGACGGGTTCAGACACATTGAAACACAGAAGACCGCAGCATGTTTCCGTTTCGCTGTTAACTGGCATTATGACTTGCGCTGACAATGCACTGTTTTTGATATTTGCAACAACTAAATTATTAATTATTTAATTAAAATTAAATCATTAAACACTGTTTTTCACTATTAAGAACCGTTAAGAGTCTTGATATCAGCCCGAAGTCATTTATGTGTTATATACAGCATAATCACACACGTTCATAATAAACACATTCAGCATATGTGGGTGTGAACAAGGAAAGTCACACTCAGTTGGGGGAAGAGTCACACCAGGTGTCACAGGTTTTCAGCACACATTGTTATTACATTTTTCACTGGACCACTGAAGAAAATGTTTTACAATCTTGTTTTGTTCTGGTTGTGTTGGTGGCTGATTGGTAAGTTATAAATTTGTATCTAATTTATTTTTGTTGTCAGAGTCTTACAGCTGTTGCTGTTCAAATGAGTTAGAGGTTCTGCATTCTAAAACCAGAACACCACATTAGGTTAAGGATTTTCAGCACAGCATATTGGTTAAACATTTTATTTTGAGATCTTCTTTGGATTCAGGCCCATGTTTCAGTGAGCCTATAGTGTAATGTCCAGGACTTGTCTCTATTTTTTGTTGTTCCAGTGTTCTTCAAATCAAATTTAGGTATAAACTCAACCTGATTTCAGGATTTGTAAACCAACAAGAGCCTTAATCTCTGACAAAACCATTTTCTTGTGTTCATCAGGTGTGTTTGGTGAGTCAGTGTCAGTGAGTGAAGGAGATTCTGTCACTTTACACACTGATGTTACTGAAATACATAAAAACGATGACATACTGTGGAAATTTGGAGCTGAAACATACCCCATTGCTGAAATCGATACAGCTTATGGAATCTTCTCCACATTTAATGGTACTGATGGGAGATTTAGAGACAGACTGAGGCTGGACAATCAAACTGGATCTCTGACCATCACAAACATCACAACTAAACATGCTGGAAGTTACGAACTAGAGATAATCGGAGCAAAATGGTCATCAAAAACATTCAGCGTTACTGTCTATGGTGAGTAGAGATCATTTATCCTGCCATTATTCTTGATTTATTAAAGAAATATTTTGGGTCCAGTACAAATTAAGCTCATTGTACAGTATGTTTGGCATAATGTTGACTGACATACAAACAATAAATAAATAAATAAATAAATAAATAAATAAAGAACCACTAATTTTGGCAATTCAGCTTAAAAATGTTTGATTTCTGTTTATTCTCTCATATTTTCCAGCTCGTCTGCCAGTTCCTTACATTACCAGGAACTGTTCATCATCATCATCATCATCAGCGCAGAATTGTTCATTGCTGTGTTCAGTTGTGAATGTGAGTCATGTGGCTCTCTCCTGGTACAAAGGAAACAGTGTATTGTCCAGCATCAGTGTGTCTGATCTCAGCATCAGTCTCTCTCTACCTCTGGAGGTGGAACATCAGGATAAAAACACCTACAGCTGTGTGCTCAACAATCCCATCAGCAACCAGACTCAACATCTGGACATCAGCAAACTCTGTCACACATATTCAGGTATGTTGGTGTTGATAGTAACGTGGATTAACTAAGCTTATTTCTCAGTTACATAGTGTTGAAGTTTGACAGTGTTTGCTGTAGACCAGACAGACTAATTCAGTCACACTAATGTCAGTTTTCATCCTTTCCTTCTTCGAAAAAAAGGGCCAGTTGTGGCCTAATGGTTAGAGAGTCTGACAAAGGTTGTGGATTCGAGTCTCAGGTCCAGCAGGAACTTTTTTTCTCTCTTGGAGGTTGACCAAACTGTTAGTGTAATCTGTTAACAACACACAATATATACCTGTCATGTGTCATACCAGAGTGTCAAGTCATGAAATGTTTTTAATACGAGGAAACGTCTCGGGTTACATACGTAACCCGAGACGTTCCCTTCCGGGAACTCTCACTGCGTCATCAACGCTATGGGGAACGAGTTATACCCACGCCTCCATAATTCCAAATCCCTGCCTAGTGTCTGTGTTGCTAGGAGGGAAGGAAAGCGTTGAGTCTGGTGGATCAAGCCAGATGGCCCCCACCTGGGGATACCAGAATGTGAGGGGTAGTACACCTCTGTCTGGGGAACTGCCAGAACAAGAGGGCAGTGCCTAAGAATACTCACCTGTCCAGGGCACCGGAGGATCTCCGCCTGGGGAACTTGCCAGGACGTGAGTGGTATTACACCTCTGTCTGGGGAAACTGCCAGAACGAGAGGGAATAATCCTTGGTCTGGTCATACCAGAACCAGAGGGAGAATAATCCTTGGTCTAGTATCGTACTAAAACCAGAGGGAGAATCCGCCTCGGCCCTCGGGCACACGAGGATAGAGTAATATACCTTTGTCTGGTCACTACCAGAACAAGAGGGAAATAAACCTTGGTCTAGTATTGGACTAGAACCAGAGGGGAGAACCTGCCTCGGCACTCAGGCACACGAGGAGGAGTGATACACCTCTGTCTGCTCTACAGCCAGACCAAGAGGGTAAATAGGCCCTCGGCCCTCAGGCCCACGAGGGTATAGTAATATGCCTTTGTCTGGTCACTACCAGAGCAAGAGGGAATGAGTCTACCTCGGCCCTCAGGCGCGCGAGGGTAGAATGCTGCACCTCTGTCTGCATTTCAGCCAGACCAAGAGGGAGATAGTGTACCTCGGCCCTCGGGCCCACGAGGATAGAGTGATATACCTTTGTCTGGTCCCTGCCAGAACAAGAGGGGAATAAACCTTGGTCTAGTATTGGACTAGAACCAGAGGGAGAACCTGCCTCGGCCCTCGGGCACACGAGGAGGAGTGATACACCTCTGTCTGCTCTACAGCCAGACCAAGAGGGAAAAATAGGCCCTCGGCCCTCAGGCCCACGAGGACTAGTATGTCTGTCAATCAAGGACAGTGGAGCCTGGAGTGGCTCTCAGGTCTAACTCATAGAACCTGACGACTGTTAGGGGTGAGGACCAACCCGCCGCACTGCAGATGTCCTGAATGGGGACACCTGCTGCCAGAGCTTTAGAGGCCACCAAGCCTCGGGTAGAGTGAGCCTTGACCTCCAAGGGTGAAGGCAGGCCAGAGGACTCATAAGCCGTAGAAATAGCATCTACGATCCATCTGCTGATGGTAGGTTTTGAAGCAGGGCACCCCTTCTTAGGGGGGCCGTAACAAACTAACAATTGCTCTGATTTACGCCACAGGGCAGCTCTGTGGACGTATGTGTCGAGTGCTCGCACAGGACACATACAATTATACTTCCGATGGTCATGCTCCACGAATGGAGGAGGGTAAAAGGCCTGGAGGACGACCAGCTGCGGTACTGCTGTCGGGACCTTCGGAACATACCCAACTCTAGGGTAGAGAAAGGCTTTGGCCATGCCAGGCGCAAAGTCAATACAGGAGGGGGCCACAGAAAGGGCCTGAAGGTCACCTACTCTCCTCAGAGACGTAAGTGCGAGCAGCAGTGCAGTTTTAATTGTCAGATGGCGATCCGAAATCTCCTCTATAGGCTCAAATGGAGGCCTACAGAGGGCTTCAAGGACTACCGCGAGGTCCCATGTGGGGACCTTCGCTCTCACTCGAGGCCTCAACCTGAGTGCACCACGAAGGAAACGTATGACCAAGGGGTTTCTACCCACTGACAGGCCACCGAGAGGGGCGTGGTAGGCCGATAATGCCGCCACGTACACCTTCAAGGTGGAGTGGGCCAGCCCTGCGGAAAAACGAGACTGCAGGAACTCCAGCACTGTACCTATTGGGCAGTGAACTGGGTCTGATTGGTGCTCGTGGCACCACGCAGTGAACAGTTTCCACTTAAGGCCATAAAGTTTCCTCGTAGAGGGAGCTCTGGAATGAAGGATGGTCTCAGCAACCTCGGTTGAGAGACCAGCCTCTATGAGTTGTGCCCCCTCAGGGGCCACACCCACAGTTTCCACCTCTCCGGGCGGGGGAGAAAAATTGAACCCCTGGCCTGGGAGAGGAGGTCCCTCCTTACAGGAATCTCCATGGAGAGCCGTCGAGGAGGGTGATTATATCCGAGAACCATGCTCGGGCCGGCCAGTACGGGGCTACTAGTAGCAGCCGCACTCCATACCGGCGTACACGTTCCAGAACTCCCAGGAGCAGAGCGATCGGGGGAAAAGCGTACAGACGAAGCCTCGGCCACGTCTGCACCATGGCGTCCAGTCCAAGCGGAGCTGGAGGCACTAGAGAGTAGCAGAGGGGACATTGCGATGTCTCCTGAGTCGCAAAGAGGTCCACCTGAGCCTGACCGAACACTCTCCAAATCTGCTTCACTACATCTGGGTGAAGCATCCATTCCCCGGGCCTTGGCCCCTGCCTCGACAGGATGTCTGCTCCCACGTTCATACATCCAGGGATGTGTACTGCTCTGAGTGAGAGGAGCTTTCCCTGTGCCCACAGGAGGATCTGGTACGCCAGCTTGTACAAGGGGCGTGAGCGCAGTCCTCCTTGGTGGTTGATGTAATAAACGACCGCAATGCTGTCGGTGCGGTGTCTCAGGTCTGGGAGGAAGTGTTTTAAGGCCTGAAACACGGCCAGCATCTCCAAGCAGTTTATGTGCCAGGATCGATGATGATTGCTCCACAGACCACGGACCGAGCGGCCACTCATGACCGCTCCCCAGCCGGTGAGGGAGGCATCTGTCGCTAGCGTGACGCGGCGGCAAGTAGCTCCCAGCACCGGGCCCTGAGACAGAAACCAAGGCTTTTTCCACATAGCTAAGGTACGTAGGCATCGCCGCGTGACCTTGATTTTGCGGAATGGGTTTCCCCTCGGGGAGAACCCCTTGGTTTTGAGCCACCACTGTAGTGGCCTCATGTACAGCAGTCCAAGGGGTATCACGTTGGATGCAGCTGCCATAAGGTCTAGCAGTACTTGGAACTGTTTGACAGTGAGTGACAGGCCTAGCTTGACCGCAGAGGCTGCAGTAAGGATCGACTCGATCCGAGCAGGTGACATACGTGCCTGCATCGTGGTCGAATCTCAGACGACACCTAGATAAGTGGTTCTCTGTAGTGGAGACAGCACACTTTTCTTGGCGTTGAGCCTCAACCCCAGTTCTTTCATATGAGCGAGAACAACACCTCGGTGCTGAACCGCTAATTGTTCTGAGCTGGCTAAAATCAGCCAGTCGTCTATGTAGTTGAGTATGCGTATGCCCTGGAGTCGCAAGGGAGCCAGGGCAGCATCCACACACTTCGTGAAAGTGCGAGGTGAGAGTGCTAGGCCGAAAGGAAGAACTCTGTATTGGTAAGCTTCGCCCCTGAAAGCAAACCTCAGAAACTTCCTGTGTTGAGGAAGGATGGAGACGTGGAAATATGCGTCTTTTAGATCTATCGTGACAAACCAGTCCTCGGACCAGATTTGAGACACGACTTGACTGATAGTCAACATTTTGAACTTCAGTTTTCTTGACGGAACGGTTCAACCGTCTGAGATCTAATATGGGCCTCAGCCCTCCATCCTTCTTTGGAACAATGAAGTACCGGCTGTAAAACCCGGCTTCTCTGAGTGACGAAGGGACCACCTCGATGGCCTCCTTCCTTAGCAGAGAATTCACTTCCTGCTCCATCACCAGACCCTGCTCGGGGCTCACCACCGTAGGGAAGACCCCTTCGAAAGGCGGCGGCTGCGGGCCGAATTGGATGTAATATCCTCTTTCTATAGTACGCAGAACCCATGTAGATACATTTGGCAGTAGTTTCCACGCTGCCAGAAAGTCTACTAAGGGAACCAGCCTCTCGAGGCTGGCCTCTGGTGTTACCAGAGATATTAATTCGGTGCCCTGTAACAGCGTGCTGGCAGGGAACACCTGAACTAACTTCTCTGAGGACCCCCGTGGGGGTGGCGAACCTTCTAGCTCCGCTACGTTTCCGGGCGGAGGCACTAGAAGATGATGTTCGCGGGAGACTGCCGCACCCTGTAACACTGGCAGGGTTGGCTGACAGATCTCCTGAGGGTCTCGGGGCCGAACGGGCACCAAGAGCCTTGGTGCCACCCGCTCTACCCCGAGAGGGGCTACCCTCATCGGCCCGACGCCACAGCAGTCAGGGCCGGTTGGTCGAGGACCTCTTCGACTGAAGCACGACCCTCAGATCGGGCTTCGTCTTAGAGGCCCCCGCCCTGGAGCGTTGCCGACCCCGCCCTCTAGGTCTTTCCAGAGGGGTACGGGACGCAACACTCCTCTTTTGGGTTTCCCTGTGCGAGGAGCTGGTACACGGCTGGGGCTGCTCCCGTCCAGCAGCCCCAGAGGAGTAGACACGGCGAGGGAGGTATTTTTGGAAGGCTGCCACTTGCCTCTTGGCCTCCTGGTGCCTGTCGACGACCTCATTGACTGAGTCGCCGAACAGTCCAGAAGGGTGCAGCGGAGCGTCCATCAGGAGGACCCTGTCCTTATCTTTCATAGAGGACACCAGGGCTTCCCCGTCGTCTAACTCCTTAAGCAGGTCGGTCTGGTAAGCTTGCAAAATTGACATCGTATGCAAGCATGCACCGGCCTGACCTGCTGCCGTGTACCCCTTGCCCAGCAAGCCTGATGTCACTCTTAATGGCTTGGTGGGCAAGGAAGGAGCCTTCAATGATGATGCCAAACCAGGCGACAGATAGCCCGCGAGCGTCTGTTCAACCTGTGGCATCATCTTATAGCCACTCTCCTCTAGCCCACCGACATTGCCATAATAGTCAGAGGAAGGGACAAAGAGGTGGGCTGAAAATGGTTTTTCCCAAGACTTCGACACCTCGGTGTGGAGGTCTGGGAAAAACGGAAGGCTCCTTCTTTGGAGTGGTGACTTTGCCCGCAGGAAGCGCTCGTCGAGCTTGCTTCGCTGCGGTTCATCGGGTTGTTGAGCGGGCCAGTTGATATTCAGTTTCTCAACTGCCCGAGTCACCACCTCCAAAAGCTCCTCGTATTGGGGGGACCGGGGGAGCGGTTGTGCACTTTCGTCAACGCTCTCCACATCAACCTCCTCGGAGGAAGATAGGAGAAGCGTTGAGACCTCTTCCTGGTAGGAAGGAACCGCAGCGCGGGCTTCCTCATCCAGTAAGAGGTCATCC
>NC_133367.1:13318572-13452616 GCF_049309525.1 Garra rufa | reverse complement strand
CCACAGATCTCACCCGGTGGTGCTCCGTCTGTTTGCGGCTCGCGGAGAAGATGGCGGCGCGTAGTGGTTTTCAGCCTGCGACACCCGGAGGCGGCGGAGCCCCGATGGGACCGGGGCCGCCGGTAGCCGGTGCAGGACCCGGAATGGGTCCCGGTACGCCTTCGGGACGGATGGTACCCACCGGGCCGCAGAACCATATGTATCGATCACCGATGCCCGGATACCCGGTAAGGCGCGAGGAGAACAAAGAAGCAGGCGAACCTAAACAGAGGGGCTTGGTTTTAATGTTTCCATAAAGAATCTTTGGCTTTATCCACCGCATCAAACATCCAGACTGTTTTGAATTGAATTAAAAAGTGTTAAAATGAGGATATCTTGCATTATTATGCGTGCAGTAGTGCTTCGAGTACGTTAAGCTGCAAAGCACTGCAAAACATGAAACACATGATTCTGATTTATAACCAAGATCACATCATTTCTGTGAAATTCTCTTACAATTTGTGACCAGACGTTAATTTGATGATATTAAAAGGGTTTCAGCAGAAAAACTTGGTTTTGTATGATACTGGGGCCTACAAAAGCATCACCCTTATGGGTTTTGGTTCCATTGAGGGCCACTGTGTTTATATATATATATATATATATATATACTAAACCTCATATATTATGCATGCAGCTTGCTTGAGACCACCAGTGGAGATACTTATGTGTTGTGTTTTTCTGGTTGTGAATGTATTTTTAATTCGTTATACTATCAAAAAACAGTTAAATTGAAAATTTGGAAATGAGTTTAAGAAATGTTCAGCATGATTTGAGAAGTTCTTGAGGGTATTTTGAGCTTCAGTGAAGAGTCAGATGAACAGTGGTGCTTATTTTGTTAGTGACCCAGAAACTTATTGTAACTTTTAGTGCCACTAAACCTTTTGTGCTGTTCCGAGATTCTAGACAAAAACATAAGTATCACTTTTAGGAAAAGTGTGGAGAATTTCTGCTGGCTCAGTCTTGCATTCAAGGATGGATTGGGTTTTAGTGTTTTTGCACTCGTGTGTAAACTTCAATGAAACGTTGAACACATGTATTCTATTGTGTAGGAGAAAAGCAAGTTTTTTCACAATGCGTTTGTGTCCAACTTCCCATTTGCATTAGATTGAAAGTTGTTTATCTGTTGTGCATTTTTTTTTTTTTTTTTTTTTTTTTTTTTGGGACCAGATAAATGAACTCAACAGATTGTGCACTTTTAAGTGCCCTTTTCAAGCATGAATAGACTCCAGTATTCAGCTCTTGACATTTACATTGAGAGGGGAGCCATCAGCCAGAGCAAATGGTGCTGTTTAACAGAATCATATTACTGAAGACAAACTACTGAATGCTTTGGTAGTTAAAATAGTTGCCCTTTTTATAATTTTACGAATATGAAATCCAATCTTTTTCAAGAATTTTGTCTTAGTAGTGTTTGACTAACTTAAATCTCATTTTCTAAACACCAAGCCACAAGAATTCACATCAAAACAGCTGTTTTTTCTTCATTTTGATAACTGTCCTTTCCTACTTCTTTCCAGAGACCAGGAATGCCTCCAGCCAGCCGTATGACCCCTCAGGGACCCTCCATGGGACCCCCAGGTTACGGGGCCAGTCCAGTGTCCCGCCCAGGTATGCCGGTCATGGACCCGTCCCGCAAGCGACCGCCGCCAAATCAGATCCAACAGGTCCAGCAACAGAATCGCAACCAACAGTAAGTCCACTTAACACTTTATTTGATGGTTAAATGTCAGAAGTCATTTGAAGTGCTTATTTAGATGTGTGCTTATTTTTGTCGTTTTAGTGCCAAGAAGAAGAAAATGGCAGATAAAATCCTACCTCAAAGAGTAAGTGGCTGTGAAATGTATTTTTGACTCATGAAATGTGTCTGAAGAGTGTCTAAGGTAGCGGCGCAATTTGTACAGTACAAGTAGCCTTAATCAGGGATGTGATTTTTCCGGATTAATCCGGAATTCCGGATTTTTCGACCTGAAAACGTGACCTATGTGAATCATGCAGATCTGTAAAAAAAAGGAGGGAGGAGGGGGGGGGGGGTTAACAGGGCCACACCGGGCGGCACGTCAGATGGCAAAGAGATGCATTTTTCCTTCCTTTCCAAGTATCAACAAGGACGTATTTGCGACCGTTCGCAAATGGCGGATGGCGAAGTATGATTAGTCAGATCACCTGTCAATCAAGCTCCCTGCTGCGCAGTGTAGTTACCTCAGTCGCTCTCGCGCTACAGTGGTATCATGACAAGAACGGATGATCTGGGTATATATTATTGCTTGTGTCCAGTAGCGTAGCCAGAAAAATATTTTTGGGTGTGCATCAAAAAAACTGGGTGTGCCACATTTATTGCCAGATGAAGGTGCAAAAAAATCTTACTATTATTAACAATACAAATAGTTACATATTAACATTACCAGAGAAGCGGTTTTAGCCGTGTCCCTACAACTCCCCCTCACTCAATCTGCATGTTAAGTGTTCACGCCATACGACCGTCATTTTAGATTCTGACTTGCAAAAAACATTCACGTCCTGTCTTTTTATGAGCCATTTTCTGAGCTTTCTCGCTCCTCAAGACGGCCGTGACGGTCACCGACCGGCAGCCAAAATATGCAATGCAGTTGTCCCCCGCGACACTTGACTTTTCATTTAATTTCATCACTTAATTCGTGACACACATTCTGCAGTTTTTTTAATTCCTAAGTTTACATACAATTTGTACAATCTGCATATTATTAATAGCCGACAAAAAAGAAAAAAAATAGCCTAGAAAAAAAAACGTATTGCATGTTGCATTTATACTGGCCAAAATAAGTTTTTCACATACAGGCATTAACACAAATTAAGCAGTTTAAAAGGTCTGATGCCTGATGTTTAGACGGTATAATGTGTTGTTTTAACAGTTGTATTTAGCGAAAATAAAGGCAATTATTCTGTAAACATATTGTGTGTAATATAACATTTGAGGATTTATCAGCCTATAGGCCTATCCTACTTGTTCATGTACGAAGTAAAAAAAAAAAGCTAATACTTTGTAAACAATCAAAACATAGGCTACAGAAAGAAATTTGTTCCACATTACCGGTCCTGTTTCGGGCATCCCCACAGCTGCTTCTTCATTTAGATGAATACGCACATATATACACTAAAATAATAAATTTATACACAACTGATTAAAATATTTCCACACTTGCGAGCATAACCAAATTTATGGTATTTACTAGTTGACATAGCAACACTATACAGAGAAAAAAGTGTGCAAAAATGTAAAAGTCTTTTGAAGACATCGCTGAATATTTATTATAGTTTATTATAGCTAAAGTAAAATTTTAATCCCAGTTTTTAGTGTTCATTTAAAATGAGACAAAACTGCTATTATTTTAATCTCCAAGCTGTTATTTATCAGTTTAGATTTATTTATAGTTTTTTAATGCTTTGGAACACTAAACCTGTTTTAAATCTAAGTGCAAATGGGGAAGTGCTTTGTGCCCCGCTATATTAAACTGTTATTCTATGACATTAGCGATTTAATTTACACTATTTACTTTTGTTTTTCAATGAGAAACCACAAAAAACAGGCGAATGAAGACAATTGAAATTATTATTTCAAGAAATGTAAAGCATTTTGGCTGGTTTATGTGTCTCGTGTACTATGGGAGCTGTGTGTGGAGGGAATGGAGTGTTTTTCTGAATGTCTAAATGTGTTTCATCTATTTGCCTACATTGTTTTGAACTCTACAGCTGTGTTGCGATCAGGGCCGTGCATGGTTGCGATATTCATTGTCAAACTCCAAAATGTGATTATTTTAAATTATTTAAAAAACGCCATTATTTTATTTGAAAAAGTTAGTAATTTTATTTTGTTGACAAAATATTACAGTTTGTCGTGTACATTTGTTTCATTCCACCATATCACATTTAAAGCTCATGGTCGTGTTAAAACTTGCCCCTCAGATGTTACAATGTACCCCTACGGGGCATTTTGTAACATTTTACTTCCTTTCTTTTGAGGTAAACAACGAAAAACGTAGCCTATACACTGTAATTATTAAACAAAGCGACATATTTGAACTAGACGAATGTGATATTAATGTGGATTAAAAAAAGTATACTCATAACTCCATGTGGCTTTAAACAAATTGAGAAATTCAAAGTGTTAGGTTGTGCCCCGCGCTCCCCTAAAAACACGTTCATGTGGAGATGGCGAGCCGAGTGTAGTGTCGGCAAAAGAAAGTGACTAAGAAAGCACAGTTTATTAATAAATAAATATGTTTTCTTTTCCCCCAACACATTCCTAATCATTACTTTTGCCGGTGCAAGCTTTATGCGCGCTTGAATGCAGAATGGGCTATATTAAAGGATGATTAGCTAGCTTATCAATTTCATATAAACGTGTGAGTACTTGGCTAGAAAAATCTTTAGTCGGGAGCAGGCCTACTTGGCCCATTTCGTTTTTTAAATAAAATGCTGTGACATTTCGAAAAGTGCGCCTGCACGTCACCTTATATTGCAATGCACGAGTTACTCGCTGCGATCCAGGCAGGTTTTTGAGCTGGTAAATCACGACTTCAAATCACGACAAATCAGCGTTCCAGGCAAGTCACCCCAAACTGCTTGAGCGCATGTATTATTATTACATTATTATTCATTTGTTTGCAACGTTATATTGTTCTAAAGTATTTTTTTTTTCACTGTGTACCACTTGCATAAACACCGCACCCATAGGTGCTGATATAGTGGTTTCGCGGGCTATGTCACGTCAGAACTGGAAACTGGGAGTACATCGATCTAGTACGAGTTCACGAGTGGGAAGTCACGGCTTTGACTGCCGTTCGGGTGCACTTTCACGGGTAGAAGGTTGGAAAAACACGGTTGCCTGGAACGCGGAATTAGTCGAATGTTTTTGTTTTATTTCATTTTTTAATGTGTGTGGGTGCTTTGGTCTTTCTTGGGGGTGCTGAAGCAGTTGCTAGCCTCTCTTTAGCGCCGCCCATGTTTATTACGATTATTAAAATATATATTATCTCCATCTATTTTTATTTTTTAGGTGTGCCAGCTGCCACTGTGGGTGGCACCGGCACACCCTGGCACACCCGTGGCTACGCCCCTGCTTGTGTCTATATATAACCTATAAGTTACTAATTTGACTTTGTTGTCGATTGATTAGATGATCGATTTTGAGTGATTTTCCACTATGGCAGGATGTTTAAGCTGCATTAACATTAACTTAACGTTACTTGTATTTGCTAGCTATTAGGGATGCTCATTTCGGGTAATTGTCCCAACCGCAAATCATTATCCGATTATTAACCGTTAACTAATAAGATGGTAAGTTACACTTTTCAATAAGGTTCATTCAGCGCTGCCGCTCCCACCACGAGCATCACGCACTGTGTGTAGGCTACTGAGGGGGCACCAAAAAATTGTCTAATGAAAAATCAATAATTATATTTTAATTATTATATTAAATATATAGCTCACTGAATCTGATGGCCGCAAATAGTTTCTCCCGAAATCTAGAGCGTGCATGACAGAGGGAGAGAGAGCAAGAGACCGCACGTGTGTGCCCCATGAAGCACATGTAAGACAAACTCGACATTATCCCGCTTATTACATGGCTACCTACAAAATAAATTAATAATTTGACAAAATATTGATTTTAAAAGGAGTTGATTGATTTAAAAACGATTTATATTGCTTCCGCTAAAGAAAATAATCCGTCTCACTTCTCGTACTCAAGTAGAAGTACAGATAGGCCTACTTGTGTTAAAAAAATACTCTGGTAAAAGTAGAAGTACTAATTTAACTTCTTTACTCAAGTAAAAGTAGCCATGCGAATGATAACCCTTTTTTTATGCAAAGCTAACGTTACCTGGACCACACAAATGTACAAGCTGAGAAACCTAAGTGGATATCTTCTTTTGACATGAACATTTGCATGTTGCACATTTAGCAGTTAAAGTTGGGTAAAAATGTAAAACTAAAATAAGTTAAAAATATTTTTTTTGTCATGGTTGTTGTTATAGAGAGAGGTGGTGATGGAGCAGTGGACAAGACACTTGCTTTTGATTCCCACTGTTACACATCCACCAAATAAGTTATGTCATACTGTACAAAAAAAGTTGCATGTTAAATAAATAACAATGTATTTTTTGTTCAAGTAAGTTGTTATGGGTCCTGCTTTACTATTCATATAGATCCGCCACCAGTTTTATCGGCTTTTGGGGGGGGGGGGGTGTTGGGTGTCTTAGTATATTTTCCTGCTTTTTTGTCCTTAGCCAATCACATGCCTGCTTAATACACAAGTGTTTGCAGAAGCTCTCCAGTTTTGATGTAAGGGGTTTGCTTTTACAGATTTTTCTTTTTCAGCCCATGCAAATAAGAGAAACCTTGATAGCTGATGCTTGCCGAGTCCATTATTCAAAAAGAAATGGAGCTCTAAGACTGAAAAAATAAGTTGTAGTAGATGGACAACAGCTCAACATATGTGGTTCACAAAGCTGATCTTGATTTTTGGTGGCTTTATTTCAGATCAGAGAGCTTGTTCCCGAGTCTCAGGCATACATGGACCTACTAGCGTTTGAGAGGAAGCTCGATCAGACCATCATGCGCAAAAGACTCGATATTCAGGAAGCTCTCAAGAGACCCATCAAGGTACATGCAGTTTTTTTTTTTTTTTTTTTTTACCGTTGTCCTTGAGAAAAAAAATTGTTGCTGAGCTTCCATCTTGAACTATGTTTGTTTTGTGCAGCAAAAAAGAAAACTACGGATATTTATCTCCAACACTTTCAACCCTGCCAAACCGGATGCAGAGGATGGCGAAGGAACCGTTGCATCTTGGGAGTTGCGTGTGGAGGGACGACTTCTTGAAGACGTAAGTGGGATACTGTCATTTCATAGGCTTTCGTGTCTTTGTTGAGGTTATTTCTAAAAACTCTAAATGTGTTTCTCTGCTTTAGACTGCTGTGTCCAAGTATGAAGCCACTAAGCAGAAGAGGAAGTTTTCTTCTTTTTTCAAGTCTTTAGTGATCGAGTTGGACAAAGACTTGTATGGTCCTGACAATCATTTGGTGGAGGTGAGATGCATAAATGTGCATTTTTCAACTGTAGTACTTTAAACTTCGTTTACTATTGTGCCGTCCACTAGAGCTCCTATATTGCAACTTTTATGCCATTTCTCACCTACTAAAATGTCTTTGTCTTGTTGTCAGTGGCACCGAACAGCCACAACTCAGGAGACAGATGGATTTCAGGTGAAGAGGCCCGGAGATGTTGGTGTCCGCTGTACTGTTCTACTCATGCTGGACTACCAGGTGATGACAAAAACTTAGCCCTCGTTGTTCTTCGGAAACTACCAGCAGGTGGCACCACTGCACGTGTTAGTTAAGTGTGAGTGAATGGGACTAATGGGACATTGTTCTGATTCTAGCCTCCTCAGTTTAAGTTGGACCCCAGACTTGCCCGTTTGCTGGGGATCCACACTCAAACACGGCCTGTGATCATTCAGGCTCTGTGGCAATATGTGAAGACCCACAAACTCCAGGACCCTCATGAACGAGAGTTCATCAACTGTGATAAATACCTCCAGCAGGTAACAAACATTAGAGTTTGTCTTTTAATGCTTCTATCTCTGTAATCTCAGGTGTCTTAGACTGGAAATGCTCACTTAGACTTAACTACAGGAACACAGTATTACTTTTCTAGTTCTTTTGCAGTTTTTGTTTAATACGAGTCAGATGGACTTCCATAAATGTGCTGTCAGAAGCTTGAAAGTTGGCTAAACACATATTCTAACCGGGGGTCCGTTTCCAAAAAGCATTGTTCGCTAACTATGGATGTAAGTTCCAATGAACTCTATTGGTAACGGAACTTGCAACCATGGTTGCTTTTGGGAAATGCACCCCAGGATAGTAGCTGTAATGCTAATGGCTGGAGATCTGTTAAAGAGATCTTCTGTATTTTTCTTGTTCTAGATCTTTGAAACCCAATAATTGTTGGTTCTTCTCATTCTAAATCTGTGATACCCCATAATTGATGCTTCTCCTTGTTTAAGATGTTTGAAACCCAATAATTGTTGGTTCTTCGCATTCCAAATATGTAAAACCCAACAGTTGACAACTCTTCTCGTTCAAGATCTTTGAAACCAATAGTTGCTTTTTCTCCTCGTTTAATAGCTTAAGCCTAAAATTTGTCAATTCTCCTCGTTCTAGATCTTTGAAACCTGATAATTGATGAATTAAAGACTAGGTTAACCAGTTACCCTGGTTCTTTTCATTCCAGATATTTAAACAACACAATTATCTCTTCTCGCTCAAGATCTTTGGAAACCAATAGTTGTTGGTTGTCCTCATTCAGGCTGATAATTGTAGGTTTGCCTTTGTTCGATGCATTTAAAACCCAAAAAATGGTCAGTTATCCTTGGTAGAAATTTAGTTATCTTAGTTCTTCTTATTCTATATCTTTAAAGCCCAATAATTGTCAGTTCTTATTTAAGATCTTTGTGAACCAATAATTGTTGGATCTCTTTATTCTAGATCTTTAAACCCTAATGATTGTTGGTTCTTCTCATTCTAAATCTATGAAATCCAATAATTGACGCTTCTTGTTCAAAATATTTGAAACCCAATAATTGTTTGTTCTTCCTGGTCTAAATCTATGAAACCCAACAGTTGCCATTTCTCCTTGTTCAAAATCTTTGAAGCTCAACAGTTGCCATTTCTCCTTGTTCAAGATCTTTGAAGCTCAACAGTCGCCAGTTCTCCTTGTTCTAGATCTATGAAACTGTATAACTGTAGGTTCTCCATATTTAAAACCCAAAAATTGTCAGTTCTCCTCATTCAAGATTGTACTACTTACACCAGTTCTTTGCATTCTAGATATCTGAAACACAATTATTGGTTCTCATTTAAGATCTTTGGGAACAACAGTAGGTTTGCCTTGTTTGATGAATTTAAAACTCAAAAATGTCAGTTCTCCTTGGTAAAGATTTACCCACTTTCCTCAGTTCTATTCTAGATCTTTGAAACCCAATAATTGTCAATTTTTATTTAATATCTCTGTGACCCAATAATTGTTGGTTCTTGAAATTTATACATGCAATAAGATAATTGATGCTTCTTGCTCAAAATCTTTGAAACTTAGTAATTATTGGTTCTTATTCTAAATCTATGAAACCCATTTATGTTTCTTCTTGTTCAAGAAGTTTGAAACTCAGTAATTGTTGGTGGTTCTTATTCTAAATCTATGAAACCCAGTAATTGGCGCTGCTTCTTGTTCAAGATGTTTGAAACCCAATAGTTGCCATTTCTCCTCGTTCGAGATCTTTAAACCTGATCATTTTAGGTTCTCCTCATTTAAGATATTTGAATCCCAAAAATGTCAGTTCTCCTTATTAAACATTAAATGAGATTTACACAGGTACCTCAGTTCTTCTAATTCTATTTATTTGAAATGCGACAATTATCATTAGGCATTCAAGATCTTTGGAAACCAATAATTATTGGTTCTCCTCATTTGAGATCTTTGAAACCCAGGAATTGTCAGTTCTCCCTAAAGCTGTTTGTAAACCAATACTCTCATAGTTCAAGATCTTTGAAACCCAATAATTATTGATTCTCATTATTCTAGATCTTTGAAACCCAGAGGATGAAGTTTTCCGAGATTCCTCAAAGGCTGCATGCACTACTGATGCCCCCCGAGCCAATTATCATCAACCATGTCATAAGGTAACTATCAACCACTTGATGTCACTCAGAATTGCTGTTTCTGCCTCATCTAAACATCCTTTTGTGTCTCAGCGTGGATCCCAATGACCAGAAGAAGACTGCTTGCTATGATATAGATGTGGAGGTGGACGACACCCTCAAGACCCAGATGAACTCTTTCCTGCTCTCCACGGCCAGTCAGCAAGAGATCGCAGGCCTCGACAACAAGGTACGAAAGTTTCGCTCCAAAGTGGCGCCTTTGTTCTGGCTGGATAAACAGTCCTCAAAGTGCTAGGCACATCACTGCAGGGGAGAGCGCTGCCGTTGCCTTTGCACTGTTGTTTTGCTTCATATCCTGTCCTTGTCTGCTGCATATCAAAGTGACTCTTGGCAACACACAGGGTTTTGTTGGGAATGAAAGCCAAGGAGTGGTCCAGGAAAAAAAAAAGCATCCTGCTTTCTGTCAGCTATGAGCATGTTTAATTTTACTCCTTTGTGTTTGCTGAGGATCTTCAGTAGTCTAGTAACCCCTTCAGGGATAGCATCCGGACTCACCGTGGTTACATTGTTGCCACAGTTACTCCATGCTTGATGTAATCATGGTTTTCAGCTCGAGTGCTTCTGAATTGGTTGAATTGCTAAGATAAATCAGCTGTGGGTTAAAGTTCAGTTCCTTTGGGTTCCTTTATAATTTATACCGCACTGCACTCAACCAAAAGTAGAATTGTGATTCATTGGCTGATATCCGCATATTGACCTCTAGGCTTTTCAACTTTCACACAAGTTTAACCATTTTTTGTTATTCGCCTTTGACCCAGTTGAACCACTAGTCAGTTTTCAACAGTCGAAATGTGTCCTTCAGTCAGAGGTTGACCTTTGTATTTAGTGCCTGGTTGTGTTTATGAAATATCAGAATACAGTACAACCTTTATGATGTTAAGCAAGATTGAGTGTGATTGCTCTTATACAACAGTTCAATAAAGCTGAACTCTTGTTTAGTTGTAAATGTAATATAATAGTAATGATGATCCTCATGAAAGTTTGCTAAATCTCTCAGATCCATGAGACCATTGAAACCATTAACCAGCTGAAGACTCAAAGGGAGTTCATGTTGAGCTTCGCACGAGACCCGCAGGGCTTCATCAACGACTGGCTCCAGTCACAGTGCAGAGACTTGAAGGTGAGTCCAAATACTTCAAGAAGATTAGTAGCATCTAAAACGCTTCACTTTCGTGAAAAACCCTGTTTTTGTGGATGCATGAATCTTCTAAAACCTGCAGGGTTCAAAAATGCTTCTGCTAAACTCTGAGTTTGCTTGGTGGAAGAGGTTGTTTAACCTTCGCCCAGAGCTGTAGTCTTTCTCCATCTGGATGTTTGCTCAGCTGAGTGTTACTTAGCGGACTGACTGGACTTGTAATGACTGCGGGGGTTGGGAGGCACTTGTATGGGATGCTAAATTTCTAAATCCAGTTAGAGAAAATAAATCTTGCAACCATTTGCTCAATTTATCTGTCTAAAAATATACCATCTGTTGCAAAGCGGTTGCATGTATTGCCTTGAGATTGAACATTTTGCCGAGTTTCAAAAAGTGCATTGCTCCAGACAAAAGCCATTAATCAGTAACCGTTACATCTTGTTCTGCTGACGTCTGAATTTGGTGTCCTTGCAGACTATGACGGATGTGGTTGGAAACCCCGAGGAGGAAAGGAGAGCAGAGTTCTACTTCCAACCCTGGGCTCAGGAGGCCGTGTGCCGTTATTTCTATTCAAAGGTGATGCTTTATGCTTTGCACAATGGTCTTATTTAGCATGGTGAAATACAGTTTGAAGTCTCAAAGGTTGCATGGACAATCACAATCTGTTTTATTGATGTTTCTCTCCTGATCTTGTTCTCTCAGGTTCAGCAAAGGAGACAGGAGCTGGAACAGGCTCTTGGCATTCGAAACACATAAGCAAGCGGCCGTTACGACACAGGACCAGAGGGGGTTCTGGGTAGCAATTGTCCTGCTGCTCTGTGTTGCAGACGCTGATCACTACAGTTATATTACAGTTTATCTTGTGCTGTCCTGCTGTAGCTGCCCAGGAATTACCTTATTTTTGTGACTCCGCCAAACTAACACCCCTATCGTCTGCTTTCATCCTTATTTTTACATGTTTCAAGATTCCCAAGCTACTGAATGTTTGTCAAGGTGCTGTCATTTCGGAAAGTGTGGTTTTCTACCGAAACCGACAGGCTTTGTTGAATCATTTTGGTAATTGCGTAACTAAATTCCGAGTCGCAAGAACGCTCTGAAGAACAAAGCCTATTTGCCGCTTTCCATATTAACTAATCGGCAAGAGTTACTTTTTGCAGGGGTCATTGTTTATTTTTGAAGTTATCGATATTGTCTTTGATATTTTAATGTTCTCATAATATGAACTTTATGAAGATCTAGTCTAGTTAAGCATAGATGACGGATAATAACGTAGTTTAGTACCTCAGCTCTGTGAAGATGAATTATTTGGAGGAAGTTCCTCAAACAAGTCCGTTGGCGTTAAAGGGTGAGCTCACTGGTTAGCATTTTCTGCAACGCTCGATCAAACACGATTTTTTTCGTAACTCATCTGTTTGATAGTCGTTTTAGAGCCACAAGTTTAGATGTACTGCTGATTGACCTTTTTAATTATAGTTCTCTTGGTCACAAGCTTCGTCCTGGACTTTAAAGTACTTCCACTCTAACCTTGCTGTGATATGTATTAATATATTTAGATAATTGCATTTATGGTTTATTGGTTCATTCGATTAATTCTCGTCATTATAGTAAACTTGTCACTCTGAAAGAACAACACAAACCTGCCAATGCATATAGCCATGGCTACCCACAAACCTCCTGGGAAAACAGTCAGGTGTTTTAATATTTTATAGATGCGCTGCAGAGAGGCCATGGGCTCTTCCATTCAAGTAATTCGAAGCATTTAGAAGTCAAGTGCTAAAGACTTTAACATTCTTGGTAGTTTAAGTTTCAACTACATTTCATTGTTTTCCAAAAGTCATGCATTTGCGTTGATTTTTTTTATATCTTAGTTTTGTTTTTCTTTACTTTAATGGACCAAATGTTGTATTTCTTTGTTAGCCCTTGTGTTATAATAAAGATAATCTTGTATCGATGCTTAGCCTGGTGTTTGACCTTTTTGTGCTGAATACTGCAAGGGAGAGATGGAATATATAAACGTTAAAATCATAATCTGTGATGTCAGTCTTTTTCTGTTAAGCTTCGTATTATGATAACCTACTAGTAAACAGTTATTTACAGTGCTGTGCTATCAAGCGACAAAAATAAGGATTATCGATAATTGTGCATTATCTGTAAATTGTTCTGAAAGTGAACTATTCCTTTAATGTACTCACCCCCTTGTCATCCAAGATGTTCATGTCTTTCTTTCTTCAGTCGGGCGGAAATTGTTTTTTGAGGAAAACATTTCAGGATTCAAGTTTGACTTCCAAAGTCGACTTTCAAAATGCAGTTCCAAAGGGCTCTAAACGATCACAGCCAAGGAAAGAGGGGTCTTATATAGTGAAACGATGGGTTATTTTCTAAAATAAATTACATTTTACATACTTTTTAACCTCAAATGCTCGTCTTGTCTAGCTCTCTGTGTACTCTGTTTAGAGATTAAAAAGTATATAAATTGTAAATGTTTTTCGAAAATAACTAATCGTTTTACTAGACAAGACCCTTCTTCCTCGGCTGGGATCATTTAGAGCACTTTGAAGCTGCATTTACACTGCATTTTGGAAGTTAAAACTTGGGGCACCACATAGGTCCATGGAGCGAAATCCTGAAATGTTTTCGTGAACTGAAGAAAAAAAAAAAGACATGAACATCTTGGACGACAAGGGGGTGAGTACATTATCTGTAAATTTTTGTTCTGAAAATGAACTACTCCTTTAAGGTTGCCGAGGCTAGTCGATCTTTTTACCTTTGCTACCTGTGTGAGGCACACTTTTGGCGACTAAATGCCGTCTAACGTAAACTTTCTGAGAGTTTTTAGCACAAACATGTTTTGTTCTTATTAAAAGAAACATTTCTGTATCGTTTATTCATATAAAGCAATTATTATTGATAATGCCTACTTACATTTCGTCGACCTAGCTATGTTTACCTCAGAAGTCTCGCGAGCGTATTTAATCGTGCTTTTGTAGCCTACAGAAGATTACATCTTAACCTTTCTAGTTTCGAGTAACTAGGGCAGTTAAATCCCAACACAAATACAGTATGATATAGTATTTCTACTAATAATACATCATAAGAGTCAGTCAATCCTGTCTTGACTCTTGAGTAGCGCTCATGTATGAGAAGTCGTCGTCAGCCAATGCGCTTTAAGGGGAGTGAGGCGCGTTCACGGGCTATATATAAGCGCGCCCACAGGGTTTGCTCCGGTCCGTCAGCGGCTCTCAAACACACTGAAGTCCTACAGCCGGGACAGACGCGCAGTATGGCGGCCAAGAAAGTCTGCATTATCGGCTCTGGCAACTGGTGCGTGACATTTACATTGCGTGATTGTTTGACACTGTTTCTGCTGGTTAATGTTTTACAGTAATAACGCAAAGCTTCTGGGTGAATTGAATTTGGAAACAGCCGGTTTTAAGACCCAAACGGAATATATTTCTATTTTTAGGAAGTTAAATAAATGCGCTATATGTTGCACGGCTTCCCTCTGTGGGTATCAAGTGCAAACCAGGAATACCTAACGTCGCTGCTGATAATGTTTTTGAAGTAGTACACATTATATACACACTGAATTATTTTAAATTAAAACATTTTAGATATGTTTTATATATAATGTAATGAATATATTGTATGTGATGTTCAAATGAACAGTTTTGCTTGCTGATGAAATATTTGCTGAGTAATGATTGACCCAGGTGTCCAGTGATTCTCTTTCAGCCAAAAGAATATGCTGCACTCTCTTCTTTCTGACCCATAAACTTAAGCCTGTTTTATGGCGTTGCAGATACCGAAGCAAGGCTGTCATATGATATGAACAGGATTATTATTATTTTCCTCCATAATTAGTATCTTAATTGCATGTTTCACACTTCCAATGTTAGAGGATTATTACGTTTATATTATATTAGTGTTTTATAATGTTTGGATATTTTCAAAGAATACTAGGCTATAGCATTTCCACAATAGTTCGAAAGTAATAAAAACAGTGGTAAATGCCATAATGTTCACCCCTTCAGTGCCTGCTCAATTGCAACAAAGTCGGGAGCCAACCTGTAGTTAAGAGAATTTGTCACAGTAATTAAGTTATCTTTTAGTTATTCCGTTAATTAAGCTCTCGCAGCAGCTGCTGATTATCCATTACAGTTTGTCTGTAATGTCAAAGTTATTTTATTTCCTCAGGGGTTCTGCCATTGCCAAAATAGTGGGCGCCAACGCAGCAAAATACAACACGTTTGATAACACGGTCAACATGTGGGTGTTTGAGGAGATGGTTAATGGACGAAAGCTCACTGAAATCATCAACACTGAACACGAGAATGTAAAATACTTGCCCGGACACAAACTCCCGCCCAACGTGGTGAGAACAGTAAAGCATCTGTGTAGTCATTAAACTCTTGATTTAAGAAAAAATTTATAAACCCAGTGATAAATGGCTGGTTTCCTTTAGTTGGCGGTTCCAGATCTGTTGGAATCAGTGAAGGGTGCAGATATCCTCATCTTCGTCATCCCTCACCAATTCGTGTCCAGAGTTTGTGACACCATCAAGGGACAAATCAAAACCGACGCTGTGGGAATGTCCCTCATTAAGGTGAGTCTTCTCATATGCATTTCTTACTTTATGTAGTCATTTTTTAATTTGCATCTGGACCTGCAGCACTGTTATATCACTGTGTGTGTTTCGTAAGGGTGTGGATGAGGGTCCTGACGGACTGAAACTGATCTCTGATGTCATTAGGGAAAAACTTGGCATCACCATGACTGTCCTGATGGGAGCCAATCTGGCCAATGAGGTCGCTGACGAGAAATTCTGCGAAACAACGATTGGTAAGTACACAGAAATGGAAATATTAAGGATAGTGTGCCCATGTATGCCACTGTAACTACAATTGCATACATCTGCAGAATCTGCAAAATGTTAATTATTTTACCAAAATATGAGTTTAGTGATAGTTGTCCATGAGTTCCTTGTTTGTCCTGAGCAGTTAAACTGCCCACTGTTTTTTCAAAAAAATCATTGAGGTCCCACACATTCTTTGGTTGTTTAGCATATTTGTGTATTTGAACCCTTTCCAATAATGACTGTATACTTTTGAGATGCAGCTTTTGACACTGAGGGACTCATACGCAACTATCACAGAAGGAAACCCAATGCATTAAGAGAACTTTTGGGGATATGAGTTGAGATATTGGCATATGAGTTGTCCTCAATCTCAAAATCATACAGCCATTGGCACAATCAATAATAAGTTTGTGTTCAGGGTGTAAAAGCAAAGCTCACGGACCCCTGCTGAAAGAACTGATGCAAACACAAAACTTCCGTGTGACGGTGGTGGAGGAGGCTGATGTTGTGGAGATCTGTGGGGCGTTAAAGGTAAACCTTCACCCATTTGTTTTCATGCGCATTTTTCTGAATAAAAACCAAGAATTAACAGATTTTGATAATTCTAGAACATTGTTGCAGTGGGCGCTGGTTTCTGTGATGGACTAAACTTTGGTGACAACACCAAGGCCGCTGTGATCCGTCTAGGTTTGATGGAGATGATCGCCTTCGCTCGGATATTCTGCACGGCCAGTCCAGTTTCTCCCGCCACGTTTCTAGAGAGCTGTGGTGTTGCCGACCTCATCACCACCTGCTATGGAGGGCGCAACCGCAAAGTCGGAGAAGCATTCGCTAGAACAGGGAAAGTATGTCTGGCCCTCAGGTTCGAACGTTAAACTCTTAAAAAAATCAAGGTTCCAAAAGGGTGTTTTTCCAGTGATGCCATAGAAGAACTTTCTTTGGCTCCCCAAAGAACCTTTCGGTGAACAGTTCCTAAAATTCTAAAGATCCTTTTCTGCATTTGAAAGGTTCCATAGATGTTCAAGGTTCTTCACAGAGCCATTGATGCCAATATAAGAACCTTTATTTTTAAGAGCGTACCTTATTTTCTCTCACTGTTCTAGTCCATGGTTAAATATTTTGGTTTGTTGTCAGTCTATCGAGGAGCTCGAGAAGGAAATGCTGAACGGCCAGAAACTTCAAGGTCCGGCAACCGCAGCAGAAGTTCATCAGATCCTCAAACACAAAAACCTGGTGGAAAAGTAACTATCTTTGTGTTCTTCAAAGTAACTGATTACATCTGGATTGCATAATCAGATTCCAAAAATTAAGTACTTGTGAATAAATGTAAAAAATACTTGTAATCAGACTACACTTACTTTTTTGTTGATTAACTGACAATAGCAATAAATTATTCAGAAACTCTTGATTCTCCCTAATTATTCTTTTTTATCTTTTAAATATCCCTTTCTAGAATAGCCTACACTTTTATTTTGATTGTTAACTTAAAAATGATTTATTTTAAATGTATTTTTATGCATATAACTATGAGCTTTTGGCTAAATTCACAAACCCTAGTTTGGGAAAACTAATGTAATGTTTGGCGGTGTAATGGAATGGAATATAATGTCTTTATTTTTGTATTTTTATATCAATATGGTAGGTACAGGATTATCTTATTTAAATCAATGTGATAAATGAGTTACATCAAAAGTAATCTAAATGTAATCTAAAAGGTAGATTACTGACTACAATTTCCTGTATAATTTGTAATAATCTACCCAGCACTGTTCACAATATGGAAACAATATTTGTGTCTCTTTTTCAAACTTTCTGTGTTTCTCTGCAGGTTCCCCCTTTTTAATGCAGTTTATCAGATTTGTTTCCAGAGTCACCCAGTCAAAGAGTTCATCACCTGCCTACAGAACCATCCAGAACACATGTGAACATCATCATTATGGACATTACAGCTGTTTTTTTTTTCTTCATTAACACAGTATTAAAGATTTATCTCTAAATGTTGTAAATTAACAGTACATTTTATTTGGGATAAAATGCATTGTAAAGGAAGCTTGTCCTGTTTTGAAGACCTACCCTCTCACAAATGTATTTTTAACATTTCTAATTCTGTAATTTTGCAGCCAATTATAAGTGCCTTAAAGTTGAGATCTTAAAAGCATTTATTTTCTGGAAAACAAAGTTGCCATACAAATGTTGTTCACTCTTTGCGTCAGTAAGTTTGTTTGATTTTGCTATCGAGTGCCTCTCTGTACATTGATATTACTCTTTAACACAGATGGAATGTGACCTTTACTTTGGACAGCTCTCTGTGAGGCATGTTCACCTTTAACATTTTAGGGGTTCAACCTTTGACCTTTTCTTGAGAGTATTTCAGTTGCTAACATTTGCAAACTGGACCAATCTAAATTGCACTGCAGAACAGATTGTATGTTTACATCAGATATTAAAGATAACTGTCATAACTTCAATGGATGATTGTATTGTTTTGATTTAATGTTAGAATCACGTCAGGTATAATTTTTACTTTCAGTTGCGTGTTTTAATTTTAGGCCTGTGCGCCTTATTTTGATTATTATTACTGGTTCCTTAGCTTTCCCCTCTGTGAGAACAGCAGTATCTTTTTATAGCGCTCATACTGCTACTTTCACTTGTACTTAAGTAAAATTTCATTAATGTAAAGGTACTTTTACTTTAGTATAATATATACTCGTTCCAAATCTGCTTCTATTCTATGGGTTCTGTGGGATATCCTGTCTGTATCTTGCAATTATTCTAAGCCTATCATGGTCCAGAATATGCCAGATTTGGCAGTTGTCTGTTTTAGTAATTGTTTTTAAATGATTATCTCATCAACATTGAAACCCACTAATTGAGTGTGGGTTTATGTAGATCAGGGACAAAGTGCAGCACTTAAAAAGTTGAAAAAACCCTGAAAAACTCTCCTTATATATTGATTAGCTTGTTCAGGTGTGCTTGATTGGGGTTGAAGCTAAACTCTGTGGCTGATGTAGTGTCATACAATGGTCTAAAAACGCTGATTAGCTGGAATTTGTGCGTTTAAATCTGAAATCCTGAAGTGCACACACATATATTACAGACAATCACTCACTCAGTTGTTTTTACCTTATATATTCCATCCAGCATACATTAGGCTTTATGACAACATGGTGAGGACCTTGTGATGATTCGATTTTTCAGAAATGTTGTGGACAGGTTTCAGGTAACTTTGGATTATTACGTTTGGATGTGTGCTATTTAGATATAATATAAGGAATATACTGAATTTAAATTTAACTTTATTTATCGATGTAGCCTACTACGTTTCTGAGAATGGGAACATTTCAGTTGCATTGCTGTCTAATGAAGGTAAGAAAGCTCTCGGATTTAATCTAAATAACTTAATGAATAAGGCCTTATGGGTTTGGAACGACATGAGGGTGAGTAATTAATGACATTTCATTTTTGGGCGAACTATCCCTTTAAATTACCATAGGCTATAGAAAATGAATAGCCTAGCGTTAAAATATTGGAGAATGTTACAATCTATGATAAAGTCCAGTTTGTTAATTTGTGTTGTCTGTGTGCCTTAGTAGCCAATTTGATATGGTGTATCTAATTGATATTTTAATTTACTTTCAATTGTATGCTCACTCTTAGAGGTTTTTATTATTTTATTATTATGGTATAAAGATTATTATGTTAACATTCGCCATCTAGACAAATGCGAAGCGGAAATAAAATAAATAGTTAAAACTATTGTAATTTTCTTTATATGCAACGAAACTCACTAATTAATAAAAACTGAAACTAGAACACGAAGTTGTACCATAAATTTGGTTTCCCAAACAAGACAAACGTCTTTAATAGCCGAACTACATCGTTCAAAACGGCTCTGCTCAACAGCAGCATTCATCTTAGAAAAATGAGAAAGAAAAAAAAAACTATAGTTTTGAAATATTACATTGCTTTAAAATATGCAAATAAGCAATGTAATATGTCAACACTATAAAATAACATGTTAAAACAGAAACCCTAGAAGACTTTTGTTTTATGCATTCAGTATGGGAGAAATGAAGCTTTTCGGATCATTTGAACCAGCGCTTCGCAAAAAGATTCACTCTTTCCAGGCCACACGCTGGAGACGCCTACTGGTCAAAACAATGTAAATGCAGCGAAAACTCAGACCAACTCGTGTAACAGCTTTTACAAAACAGTTGCTAAAGCGTTATATTAAATGCATTTTGCTCAACAGCAGCCTTCAAAATCGTTAGATTTCTTTTACACTGCAAGTTACGAATGAGCAATGTAATATACTAACACCATACATTAACATTTAGGCTATACAGCATACAAACAGCCTAAAAAGACTTTTGTTTTCTTGCAGTTATATTAAATTACGGAAAGAAACGTGGTTACGTCATCGCGTCAGTGCGTAAGCAGTATCCCTAATTTTACGTTACGGGTTTTTTCAGCAGGGAAGTGAAAGCGAGGAAGAAGAGGATCTGTGTTCATTTGTAGGCAAAAAAAAAAAAAAAAAAAATATGAAAATTAAGTTTGTCTCAAAATTGCTCTCATTGCTTATGTATTTACTCGTGTGTGGTAAGTTACAGTGATGCCAGGTTTCTTTGGTGTATGATAAAGTTGCAAAAGATCTTCCAAGAGACTCGTATGTTTGTCTGATGAGTTAAATCAGTTATACTATACTGCTGTTTGCTTGCACGTGTTATGACTGTATTATGTATGTATTGCATATTTACTCACACGTTTTCTAGGGTTACCACTTAATAAAATACGGGACGCAAGTTGCGGGGGTGGGGGTGGGGGGGTAGGAGGTAGTAATAATTTACTATTATTACCATTACTAGTAATAATATTGCAACTAATAATATAAACATGCTGACATCACATATTTGTTGCTCATGTTGCTGAATATCACTATTGACTTTTAAGGTTGAGACTTGGTCTCTGAGTGGTTTGTTTTAGGTTTTGTGCACAAAACTGCAAAGGATTCTTTCTTGCGTTTAAGCTCTGAAAACGTTAAGACGCGGGGGGGTTACCTGTCCTGGAGAAGCATCAGCCATTTTTACACCGCGTCTACACCGACAAAATACAATAGAACCTATTATGTTGTCAACACTGGATGCGGGGCTGCGCGGCGCGACACGGCAAATCCCCGACAGTAATCTGTGGTCGCGTTCTATTTATGACGTGCTCACACACAGAGTTTAAATGATTTGCAACGGTCACTTTGTCGCGTCCAGTGTAGACAGACTGTAATTGTTGCGGTAAACACGGTAGACTTGGCAGACTCTGCTTAAAAGACCCGCCCTCCTCACTGGACAGTTAAAAAGACCAACCAAACTAACGATGACATCAAGAACCAATAAAAAGCAGGAAAGGAGGCATCTCTATAAAATGCGTCTGGGATGATTTGCATGAGACGCTGCTTTAAAAAAAAAAGATTAAAAATACGGGACAAAACCCGTCTGTCATGATCGGGGCTGTGGGTTCTCCCGCAGGTCACAGCCACTCAGCCACTCGAGGTCGCTGTTCCATTGCGCTACACTCCCCTTATTGTTCACGTCTGTTTTGTCATTTGCACTGATTCACTCACAGCTGCTCACTATCTGGACTCCGTATAAGAACACTCATTCTTCATTCTGTTTTCAGGGCTGCATTGTCTTCTGTCTCGTGTGTTCTGTGTTCTGGTTATCCTGGCCTTGGTTTGTTTATTTAGTATTTGAGTTTATGTTATGTTCTGCCGTGTTGGCTTTTTGTTTGTTTGTTTACTTACTTTGTTATCTTCATTAAAAATACTTACCTGCATCTGGACCCAGACCTCCCTTACTCAAACGTGACACCGTCCCGTATTGTTTCATAACGGGACGCGCAATTTCATTCTGAAATACGGGACGATTCCGTATTTTAAGGGACGGGTGGCAACCCTAACGTTTTCACATCACTTGTTGTGCTGTTTTGTTCGGCTTATGATTGACTGTTCTTTTTTTTTTTCCAGTTGTGTCTGATGTTGACACAAACACAGTGTTTGTGATGGAGGGAGATTCAGTCACTCTAAAATTTGATTTGACAATAATCCAAGAAAATTGGGTTTCCTGGGAAATTCATCACAGTCTTATAGCTAGACACAATGGAACTTTCAGTGATATCTGTTCAGATGTTCAGTGTAAAGACCGTAATAAGGGACTGAGAGACAGACTGAAAGTGGATCAAAACGGATCGCTGACCATTACAAATGCCTCAATCACAGACTCTGGAGATTACTGGATATCTATCCACTTTAGAAACGTCATCAATGTATTGCTCAACTCTGTTGTTGTTCGTGGTGAGTCATTATGTTTATAAGCTAGTCATATACATTTAAATCACAATATTAATGTATTTAGAGGAAGTCTATCTCCATGTTCTGTCTCATACCAGCCTCATAAAAAGATTTAGGTTCTTTTCACTCCTAGACATTTAAGTTTGGTTTGCAGTTAAGAATTTGAATCCCTTTAATGGTGTGGAACAATAAAATTTATTCAAATTTTATTATGGGTAATATTTATCCATATAATATTCATTTCTAATATGATGTTAAATCACATTTAATCACTCATTCATGAGACTCATGTTTGCCTGTTGTGTGAATGTGAACCAATCATGTTCTTCTGCTGTTTGTTTGTATGGATAACATTATGAATCCAGACATATTTTTCTACCCACTATTTGTAGAAAAATATTTTCACAACACTTTCCTATAATATTGTTTGATTTACAGTTAACTGTTCATTTCTTCCTCAGGTTTATTTAGTTTTGATACAGATGGAGTGTCAGTGATGGAGGGAGATTCAGTCACTCTACACACTGGTGATCAAATGAAACAAAGTGAAGTAATTAAGTGGTATTTTAATAACACTGCCATTGCTGGAATCTTTGGAGATCTTCGTTATAGCTGTACAGATGTTCAGTGTGAAGGTGATGAGAAATTCAGAGGCAGACTGAAGCTGGATCATCAGACTGGATATCTGACAATCAGAGACGTCAGAACCACAGACTCTGGACTCTATGATCTACTGATCAACAATGTCCCCCACCACAGCAGCAGCAGCAGAACTAAGATCTTCATTGTTGCTGTTTATGGTGAGTTGTTGTGTTTGAAAGTAAGCCTTGTATATTTAACATCATTAATGTGTTTAGTCATAATTTTTGCTGTGTCATTCAGAGGTTGTTTTTTCTTCTCTTTTCCAGCAATTCTCATACATTATATAGATAATTTCTTCAAAAGCACATTTGCTGTTAAATTGGAATTTCGAGTAGGGATGGCGAAAACTAAAAAATTTCTTGACCGACCACCGAGCCTCATTAGCCGGTTGAAACCGGTTAACCGATTAGTTTAAAATATGGTACGCTATTTGAAATAACAGCCATTTCGAGCCGCGCCTGCAATTTCGCAACTCTGTCGCATCTCTCTGCCGCTCTGCCTCCCGCACACACACACACACACACACACACACACACACACACACTGCCACTCACGTCACTTTTTTAAAATCCACTACAGCGCGAAACATGAGTCCCGCTAGGGCTGAACGATATATCGTTATCGTATCTATATCTAGATATGAACTTTCAAGATATTACTATCGAAAAAAGCAACGATATAGACGATATAGATTTCCCCTCTCCGCGCTCGCCCCGCCCTGCATACAACTCTGGCAGTCACACAACGAACATCAGTTTTACGAGTGCCCTTGAATGCACCGCTAAAGACAGCGCGCACACACTACAGAGACAGCGGAGAATGCATGACAATGAGAGAAACACCGGGGACTTCTCAGTCATCCCAAAATAAGCCAAAGCAAAGTTTGATTGCTGACGCGTTCAGTAACGTTACGAAGTATGAGTCGACGTCCACCAGACACAAAGAAATTACAGACGCTATAACATACCACATTGCAAAAGACATGGTACCTGTGTACACAGTCTCAAAAGAAGGCTTTAAAAAAATGGTTCGGACGCTGGACAAGCGTTATAAAATACCACCTCGAACACATTTTAATCAAGTGGCCATTCCGAAACTTTATGAGTGTAAAATGAGTGTTGAATCCGAGCTCCGTGAAATCGATCATTTCGCCACAACCACGGACCTGTGGACGAGCCGGACAACTGAACCATACATAAGTTTAACAGTCCTTTTTATCACAACAAACTTCGAACTCAATTAGACCCGCTGTATGCAGACATCATTCTTCCCCGCGGAGCATACCGGGGATAATATAGCGGAGGAGATGAGAGGTGCGTTAGCAGACTGGAACTTGAAGGAGGACCAACAAGTTTGCGTGACAACTGATAATGCGTCGAACATATATCATATATCATATAGTATCGTATCGATATCGAGATATCTGGCATGAAAATCAAGATATGAAATTTCGTCCATATCGTTCAGCCCTAAGTCCCGCAAACGCGGCGCCGAAGAGCTTGTTGTATGTAATCGTAGGACAAATGGCTCCTTAGTTTCAAATGGTTTGGGTACAAGGTGATCGCTTTGAAAATAAAGACGTTTGTTTTGGTTAGAAGCTCATTTGAAACATTGCCACGGCTCATTTGAGAAAATGACAGCTCCGAAGAGACGCCGCTTTAGTTGAGGTAGTGCTAACCATAATAAAGAAAGATGATGGTCATCATCACCTTATCGGTTACCACTGAAATGTAGATGTAATGTATTTCCAAATCTAAGCCCATCTTATGCAGAATGTTGCCTAATAGACTGCAACATGATAAAACCAATGGATAAAACAGACACCTTCAGAATGCGTAAAAGACGCACCGACACTTTTTTTTTTAACCCACTACCGACAACTTTGACCGGTTAACGTTGATACGGTCAACCACCGGTCAAACGGTCATCGGTTAACATCCCTAATTTCGAGCATTACACATTGGTTTGAACTACACACTTGATTGGAATGATTTATTGTCAACATCCAATCTTTCAATCCTATGAATGGTTTTCTCAGCATCAAGCCTGATCAGAGTACCTAGTATTGTATTTCTTTGGACTCTATTTAGTATATGTATACTGCAAGAATTTTTTGCTGCTTGTTAAATTTAGTTACTTAAAATGAGTTAAAGCAACACAATTGCTGAATGCCATTTGTGTTGGGACTATGCATTTGTGCTGAATTAACTGAAATTGGTCAGTGCATTTAGTTTCCACATTTTAAAATTATGTGCTTTTTATATGTTTTTTGAGTAAAGGGAAAGACACACTGCTTTTTCCTTAACCCAGAAGTAAGCCTATGGGTGAGACTTCTGGTTCATTATCCGCTATAGAGAAATAACGAGGAAAAATAACAACATGCAGTAAACAACAAAACTGTTTGCAATACAAACCAACATGTTCATAATTTAGATAATACATTAAAATAGTATGGTAAGACACATTAATTTGCAATATTAAGCAGCAAGACAAGCTGTTTTGTAAAGCTAAAACTAGCTGGATGTGGAAAAGACCGGAAGCAACACCCATAAAAACAAAACAAAACAAAGATACCTTTCATCGGTCAAGTCTGGTAAAAGCTAGTTGCAATTTGGAGGCTATAACAGGACTGTAGCATTTGTGTGTATTAAGCATTTTGTTCTAGAACTCTGTGAGCTGTTAGTTTTAACAGTTTTGTTCAGCTGGAATGGAGTTGATAGTTTCTAATCTTGTACTGTTGTCAGTACAAAACACAGTTTGTAACTCTTGTCTTCAATAAGCTGTTGCTTTATGTTTCAGATGTTCTTGCAAATAAACAAGATGAAATGAAGAAAAAATCAGTAAAGGAGGGACAATCTGTTACTTTAGACTGTGGTGTTGTAAAACCCCCACATGATTTGATTACATGGTATTTTAATGACACTCTTATTGCTGAAATCAAAGGAGATCTCCGTAAGATCTGTACAGATAAAAAGTGTAAAAAGAGATTCAAACACAGACTGAAGGTAAAACATCATACTAGATCTCTGACCATCACAAACACCAGAACCACAGACTCTGGGCTCTTTAAACTACAGATCAACAGCAGCAGATTCAGCATCGAAAGGAGCTTCAGTGTCATTGTAACTGGTGAGTGTTATGATGTATATTGTGTAAATGTCTGATAAGTGTATATGTTTGAATCAATGTTCTTCTATTTGTTTGCATGTGTTATGAATCCAGACATATTTGACTACTCACAATCTCTATTATCTGAAAAATATTTTCACAGCACTTTCATGATTGTTTGGCTTAATTAACTGTTCACATCTTCTTCAGTTGTGTCTGGTTTTGGTGCAGGTGGAGTACCAGTGTCAATGAAGGAAGAAGATTCAGTCACTCTATACACTGGTGTTAAAACAAACCAAAAGGAAAAGATTGAATGGTATTTTATTGACACCCTCATTGCTGAAATCACTGGAGATTTCATTGAGATCTGTACTAATGTCCAGTGTAAGGAGAGATTCAGAGACAGACTGAAGGTGGATGAGTTTGGAGCGCTGACAATTGTGAATATCAGAACTGAAGATGCTGGAGTTTATAAACTAAAGATCAGTGGCAGCAGCATCATTACGGTCTTCCGTGTTTTTGTCACTAGTGAGTATAATTTCAGGATGATCCTTAGTATATGCATGGGTTGTATTATGATCAGTGGGCGTGTTTACACCCGGTCAATCCATGGATTTCCTCTGATTGGATAGTTATTCGATTGTGAAAAGACCAGATGTAAATGGTCTCCAAAATGCTTTTGAGACAGATTTGAATATTTCATTCTTAACCACTTCACTTGTTGATTTCTTCTTCAGGTCATTTTGTTGGTTCAGACAAAGTATCAGTGAAGGAGGGAGATTCTGTCACTCTACACACTGATGTTAACACAAACCAACAAAAAGAGATTATATGGCGTTTTAATGACGTTATCATCGCTGAAATCACTGGAGATCTCAGTTTTACCTGTACAGATGTTCAGTGTAATGAAGACAATGAGAGATTCAGACGGAGACTGAAACTGGACAATCAGACTGGATCTCTGACTATCACATATATTAGTATCACAGACTCTGGAGTTTTTGAACAACAGATCAACAGCAATAGCAGCAGCATCCGAAGGAATGTCAGAATTACTGTCACTGGTGAGTCATTATGTTTCATAAGCAAGTATTAATTCACATCATTACTGTGATACTTTTGCAGTGTCATTCAGAAGTGCTCTTTTACAGTGTCTTGTGGAAGTATTAATACACCTTCATTTTATTTATTTATCACATTTTAGTCTGACCCTCAAAGACCTGTTATTTTGCTTTTAAATAGTCCAGCTACACTCTACTCGTGATTCTAAATTAGTAGCGTCTGTTTGAGGTCGTTAGCTGTCATAAAGACACCTGTGCACCCCACAATCAGCAAAAGTCTAAGGAATATGGGCAAAACCAAAGAGCTGTCAAAAAACACAAGAGACAACATTTTAGACCTTCACAAAGCTGGAAAGGGCTATGGGGCAATTGCTAAGCAGCTTGGTGGAAAAAAAAAAAAAACAACAACAACTGTTGAAGCAATTGTCAGAAAATGGAAGAGGCTGTCAATGTCCCTCGGACTAAGGCCCCACAGAAGATCTCTCCTCGTGGGCTATGAATGATGCTAAGAATGGTGAAGAATCAGCCCAGAACTACACGGGAGGAGCTGGTCAATGCCGTGAAGAAAGCTGGGACCATCGTTTCCAAGGCTACTATCAGTAATACACTAAGACATCATGGTTTAAAATCTTGCATCGCACAGAAGTTTCCCCTGCTTAAGTCAGCCCATGTCCAGGCCTGTCTGAAGTTTGCCAGGGACCATCTGGATGATCCAGAGGAGTCATGGGAGAAAGTCCTGTGGTCAGATGAGACCAAAGTAGAAATTTTTGTTTTTGTTTGAACCTCCGAACCTCAGATTTGGTGGAAGAAGAATGATGAGTATCATCCCAATAATACCATACCTACAGTGAAGCATGGGGCTGGAAGCATCACGCTCTGGGGGTGTTTTTCTGCACAGGGGACAGGACGACTGCACTGTATTAAGGAGAGGATGAACGGGGCCATGTATTGTGACATATTGGGCAAAAACCTACTTCCCTCAGTCAGAGCATTAAAGATGGGTCCTGGCTGGGTCTTCCAACATGACAATGACCCAAAGCACACAGCCAGGAAAACCAAGGAGCGGCTCCGTAAAAAGCATATCAAGGTTCAGGAGTGGCCTAGCCAGTCTCCAGACCTAAATCCAATAGAAAATCCTTGGAGGGAGCTGAAACTCTGTGTTGCTCAGTGACAGCCCCGAAACCTGACAGATCTAGAGAAGATCTGTATGGAGGAGTAAGCCAAAATCCCTCCTGCAGTGTGTGCAAACCTGGTGAAGAACTAGGAACCATTTGACCTCTGTAATTGTTAACAAACGCTTCTGTACTAAATATTAACGTACTTTTTTTGACAGTAAGTCACAAATAAATTGTTGAATTTATGCTGAAAATTGTAAACCCCTCCATGATTTCTAAGTAAGAGAACTTGCAAATAAGCATGATTTTATTTTTTTCACACTGAAAATTGAGAGAGAGCATGAAAATAATTTTCATATCCACAGTTCTCTCATGTTGCATAGTTGTTTTCAGCAAATTATCCTCCAGCAGCTGTTGGTTTGTGTTTCAGGTGTTTCTGCTGCTGAACGAGATCAAATGAAGAGAACGTCAGTGAAGGAGGGAGAAACTGTCACTTTAGACACTTGTGTAGAAATAAACAAACTAAATAATTTAATGTGGCATTTTAATGAAACTCCCATTGCTGAAATCAATGGAGAGCCGAGGAACATCTGTACCGATGATCGGTGTGAATATGCTGATGGGAGATTCAGACTGGAAGTGGATCATCAGACTGGATCTCTGACCATCAAAAACACCAGAATCACAGACTCTGGAGTTTATAAACTACAGCTCATCAGCAACAGCTCAATCCGCATCACCAGTGAAAAAAGCTTCAGTGTTACTGTCACTGGTGTGTATCACTAGTCATTCAGTGCATTTTCCCTTGAGCAGTTTTACAGTTTGAAATGTTTAAATCAACTCAAATCATATTTGACTCTGTAAAGGAATTTAAATTGAGCTCAAAAATAATAAGTAACTGGGTTACAGTATTTTACATTATCATCAGATTATCAGTTGCTCAATTATGATTCTGTTTTCAGCTAACCTAACAGAAATATATGCTGCTGTTCCTGCTGTTCTGATGTCCTTGGTTGCATCTGCTGGTTTAATTTACTCTTGCAAGCACCATTCAATAAGGAAATGTGAGTGTGGCATCTAATTTAACAAGATAGAAATTCGAGATTTGTTGTTTGGAAATAATCTTTACAAAATGTGAACTTTTGTTATCATTGTTCTAACAGACATAAGGACGCAGCGCAATAACCAGGTGAGTTAAAATGTGAACTAAATCTGAGTTAATAAATAAACATTGCTTAGAAACACCAATAATGTTGTAGAAACACCAGTAATGGCTGACTCTTCAAGACAGCACTGCTCTTATGCTGTTATACTTTATAATGTAAAGAAGACATTGTTACATTGTCAGCATTATATTTATTTATAATTACGCTGTTACGATGGCCAGTGTGTGCAATAAATGTTTCCCACCAAGGTTATTTTCATAAAAGAAAACTAAAACTGAATTTTTAAGCTTGATCAGAAAACATTTTCGTAAACTTAAATAAAATTAAAAACGTCAAAATGAAAAACTATAACAAAAACTTTTTTTAACATCTTTTATTGAAAAACTAACTGAAATAAAGTAATAATTATCAAAAAAATAATAATCATCATTTTCATAATCATTACCTTTTCACCCCATGGCGAGTAACAAGTAATTGTTAAAAAAATATTTGAATAGTCATTGAATAGAGATTCATTCAAAAACAATATTATATTTTAAATACATAGGCCTATATTATGTATTAAGTGTTTAACAATTCGTTCAAATGAATTAAACGCTTTTAAATAGATTGCAGCAATTCATATTTTGTCTCATTATTTTAGAATAGCGAGGAAATCGTGATCTCCACTTGATCTCTAAGAAAACTAAAATTAAACTATATAAAAACAAAACAGAAATGTGTTCACAAAATAAAAACGAAACTAAAACTAACAAAATTGTTAATGAACTACTAAAAACGAAACTACATTTTACGGAAAATTTGAAAACTATATTAAAATAACAAAACTATAAACTTAAAAAAGCAAAACTATAACAACCTTGTTTCTACTTAAACCATTAAAATGTTTAATACATTGGCTTAATATTAATTTCTTTTATCTATATTTTATTTCCTTCTGTTTTCCTAGACGAATGGTGTTGAAGACTCATCCTCAAACCAGACTGATCCTCTAGCAACAAACACTCTAGCAACGTCCCCTAATCAGACTGAATCTGAGACTACCAGTGAGACGACATAAAACTTATATTTTTTATTTCGATACTTTCATTGAAGAGGAGATAGGAAATGCATGTGACATACTGTTATAATGCATGATGCAAGTGCAAATACACTGATGAGTATCAGTAAGCAGTCTGTACTACGTTATTGGTAATGTTACTGTATTATTCAAGTTTTATTATTAGTTTATTAGTTAATTATTATTAATTTATTAGTATCTTGACAACACTATGAACAACCCTCATGAAAACACCAGTATGATGTTATTCCTAACCTTCATGTTACTCTAAACCGGCATTTTAGTTGGGATCCTTTTAGTTGATGAAGCACTTTGTACATGTTTGCTTGTTTGTGGGGTCATAGATTTGTGGGTAAATTTGTAAAAATCCTGAAAGGTTTGATGCATGAAATATCACCATAGTGTCTTTGATCAAAACACTCAATCTCAGGAACTGAACCTGTTGTGACGGGAACTGCAATAATGACAGGACTTGAACAGAATGCCAAATGTTCTTGTTTTTTTGATATATATATATATATATATATATTATCTCCTATATCTGTTACTTGAAGTTGCATGAGCCTTTACTGGTTTCATGCAAATGAATGTATTATTCACCAAAGTCATTTTACTGATATAACAATGTACTGTAATAATGTTCAGATCGATACTTAACCCTGAATGTTTTAATTGGTAAAATTGTACTTCCTTTGTAAATTGTTTTTCTTTTTACTTTTAAAAAGTGTTAAAGTGGGTGAAATGCTGTTTCAGTGTCATACTTAAGTATAAAGTACTGTAATATGCCAAACCACTCACTAAACTATTTCCTGCAGCAGAAGGCCCTGTGTGCCTTGCAAGAAAAGTAACTTGTAAGCTATTTGTATGTTCATATAAAAAGTGCCATTAAGGTTGCCCAAACATCACTCAAGTATAACAAAATGTACCTTTTATATGTTCTGGGAAGGTTTATTTTTAGGTTATAAAATTAAACCTAAAATAACCTGCAGGGAACGTTCTTGGAAGATTCTTTTTTTAGGTTACAAAATTAACCTGCAGAGAACGTTCTTTATAGGTTATTAAAAAGAGAACCTACAGAGGACGTTTCTAGAACCTTCTCATTTGGTTCCCAAAAAATAACCAAGTGGGAACCATTGGGACGTTGCCGCCGCGTGGACATTATAAGTCATAGCAACCTAAGCTTCTCAGCTGGAGAACGCTGTGCCACCAAAGCATTTTCAAACGCCACCAGCTGGTTGTTTTTTTAAGAAGAGCACCTGACATTTTTCAGTTGGCTAAAATCTGTTTGGTGGACGCACGTTGTTTGTTGTTAGGCATATGGCCTAATTATATATATATATATATATATATATATATATATATATATATATATATATATATATATTTATATATTTATTTATTATTTTTTTTTTCTTTTGCATTTCTGCAATATACTAGAGCCAAACCTGATAAAATCGTCCAGTTCACTGCATTCATGGACTCGCATTTTGCGTAGCTGTTATTCATATGCTGGAATTATGCTAATCGAATGAGCGTATGTGCCCTATTTACGAATGATTGGAATTTATTAACAAAATAATAATCTTGTAGTCTGAGTTCTTGTCGCATTTACACACTTTTGACCAGCAGGCGTCACAAGTGTGTGGTGTTTTGAGCGCTTCGAAACAGTGAGTCATTTTGTGAAGCAACTGGTTCAATTAATGTAAAAGCTTCGAAAAGGTTCGCACCCTCTCTCCCTGTTTTATTTTTGCATTTGTGAAACAGAACAGTTACATAATGAAAGATCAACTTCGACATTATTTCGTATTGCAGTGTGACACATATTACAAAAAGTAATCTAATCCAACTTAACTTTAAGACATCTCTTTTTTATTAATGCATACTGTAAGTGTTTATATTGAAACACTATAGCATTGAAAGAAATGTCAATGATAGATTAATGAATACTTTGACAGTTTTCGAAAAAAAAATAGTAATATCCAAAAAAAAAAAAAAAAAAGGCTTTACAAAACAAATGTTCTTAAAGCACACTTCTCACTCTCAGTAGTTTATTTAAATTGTGTATTAACAATGTCCAACACTAGACATCACAAGAAACACATCTAAATATAATTCTATGAAATATATCCAGGTCATAATAGCACTTGACTGGACAATGAATTAGACAGAAACAGCTATTTTTTTTTTTTTCTGGCCAAAATATAATTTAAGTATTTGCTAAATATGTTAGAAACAAGTCAAAATAAATGTAATTTCATCTTTATAGAGCTAAATATATTTTAAAATGTATTTCAGGGGCATAAACAAACATTTCACATATAGTAGCCTACATTTAGGCGGCTAAATACAAATGTCGATGAAAATGTATAATTTTCACATTTTTTATTTACTGTAGTAGTGTTGTTTTTTGTAACATTGTAAATGGTTTCTTTTTTTTTTTTTTTATTCAATTGTTCACATCTGTTAGATTTAAATATGTGACCCTGGACCACAAAACCAGTCATAAAGATTTTTTTTTTTTTTTTTAATTGAGGTTTATACATTTACACAGGACTGTTAGGATATGATCATATTTGGTTAAGATTTTCAACTCTTTGAAAATCTGGAATCTGATGGTGCAAAAAAAATTCTAAATACTGAGAAAGTTGCCTTTAAAGTCTATAAACGTCTTAGCAATGCATATTATTAATAAAAAAAAGTTTTAATATATTTACGGTAGGAAATGTACAAACGACCTTCATGGAACATGATCTTTACTTTACTTGGCATAAAAGAAAAATCTGTCATTTTGCATATATGGAGGGCAAAAATCAGTCTCCATGTTTTTTTTGTTTTTTTTTTATAGAATTATCTCATTCTTATCAAGGCTGCATTTACTTGATTAGAAGTACAGGGAAAAAACTGTGATATTGTGAAATAAATATTATTACAGTTTAGAATAATAGTTTTCTTTTAAATATGTTTAAAAATATAATTTATTCCAGTCATGCAAAACTATCAGCCATTACTCCAGCCCTTAGTGTCACATGATCCTCCAGAAATCATTTTGATATGCAGATTTGAAGAGGTCAACCGATATTCGATTTTACTGATACCGATAGCTAGGCTGGACCACACTGGCCGATACCGATTAATCGACCAATAGTTTTTAAAATGGCCATTTTGTAAATTAATAAATATATTAATATTAATTATATATTGATCATTACAGTTAGTTCATAGTTCATTATTGTTAACAAAATCAACTTTTTTTTAAAGAAATTTACACACTAACAAGGAACAATAACAATAATTCTACAGCTTTTATCAATCTTAATACTACAGACGAACTCATATTTTAACAATGTACGGTAGAATATTAAAGGAGTAGTTCACTTTCAGAACAACAATTAACAGATCATTTACTCACCCCCTTGTCAGCCAAGATGTGTATGTCTTTTTTCTTCAGGCGTCAAGAAATTATGTTTTTCGAGATAAACATTTCTGGAAATTTCTCCATATAATAGACTTAAATGGTGCTCCAAAATTTGAACCTCCAAAATACAGTTTCAATGCAGCTTCAAATGGCTGTAAACGATCCCAGCTGACGAAACGATTGGTAATTTTCTTAGAAAATATGTTTTATATACCTTTTAAATATACCTACCAGAAAGCTGAAAATGACAAGAGGATGGACATTTCAGTAAGACAATGATCCCAAGGAAACAATGAAGTGGTTTCAAAGAAAGAAAATCAAGTTGCTTGAATGGCCCAGTCAATCACCTGACCTAAATCAGGTGGAGAGAACTGAAGATCAAAGTTCATAAAAGACGCCCAAGGAACCTTCAAGATTTAAAGACCGTTTGTGTGGAATAATGGTCCAGAATCACTCCTGAGCAATGCAGACGACTGGTCTCTCAAGAGGCATCTAGAAGCTGTAATCACCAACAAAGGCTTTAATTTGATGACTGTGCAATGCTGGATAATATGATGCTTACGTTTCCTTAAAAAGCGGCTATAACAAGTAGAGAACATTTACATTATCTAAGAGCATCATCACTTGCCTAGTCTAGTGCGAGTTGCACTTTAAAAACACTCCCGTTATTATCAGTATGATGAATAAATTTCTTAGCCGTTTTCAGCTGCTAAAGTAAGTTGCCTTTTGACAGATAATAATAATAATAAGAATCGTCTTCCTATTGTCAAAGGCATCAGCAACAGGCAATATCTCAGACTATTGTCGATACTATCGTCTATCGGCACAACCGTACTAGAGAGTGATGACGAGCTTGTGCTATTGGCAAAATGTCCAACAGAGTAGAAGACAGGATACGTTCAGGAATCTGAATGAGCTCTAACATAAGTTTCAGTAGATACAGATTTCAGCGTTTTTTGGGGACATTTTCATAAACAGCCTCCTCCTTTGATTTCTGCAATAAAACACAGACTCAATCAGGAACCATGTAATATGACAGAACATAGAAGACAAACACTTCTAAATTTAAGATAATAAGTGGCAATCCTGAAGTTTATCCCTGTTTTTTTTTTTTAATGATCAAACAGATACAGTTTTGAAGGATTAACATGACAGTCTCTGTGCTGAGGGTGGCTTTCACAAAAGCAACACCAAACACACTTGCTGCAGCACAGGTAACATGGGTTAACAAAACTGTGCTGTTTGTAATAAAAATCTGATGGTATAAAATGAAACATTTTTGAAACATAGGGTTATTTGGCAAACTATTTTTTTTTTTTTTGGGAAAAAAAAAATCCTTGAAACTATTTAGTAAGGTATCTGCCATTGACTCTCGACAGGCTCAGATTACAGATTATGGTGGGCTATACATATACATATAATATAGACAACATTTGAAGTGGATCAAAACCTTTTATTAAAGTTGTCCTCAAAAAAAAAAAAACTCCCGTTCACTCTTAAAAATAAAAAGGTGCTTTAAAAGGTTCATGTTTGGTTCCACAAAGAACCATTCAGTCCAAAGTTCTTTAAAGCACCATCTGTTTCTTACCTTTTTATAGTCTGAAGAACATTCTTTTCCCACAAAAACATTTTGCGAAACAAAAAGATTCTTGAGATGCTAAAGTTTCTTTATGGAACCATTTATTGCGCTTTTCTACTAAACAGTACCAGTACCTAAACAGTACCAGCTCCACTCGGCTCGACTCGGCTCGACTCGGCTCTGTTTGGTTTTCCACTGTGTAAAAGTTGTACCTGTACCTCACCAATAGTACCTGGTTGTCATAGCGACGCTGCAGGAAACTGCCGTGATGTAATCTTCTACGAGACACACACCCGCTGTCTGCACCTCCTCGTTTGACCACCTCTTTCAGATGCATATTTCACACAAAACTTCAATCAGCAGATTTAGTCAGACTAACTGACTGCAACGCAGTCATAAATGATCTTACCATTTTGCGTGTTGTAAGTTTACACAATGCTGAATCACTTCTGTCTTCCTGTGTCTGGAAGGCTTTAACATTTAACACACAGAGTTACAGCAGTGAAGCATTCAATACCATATATACATACAATGACACACACATTAATAAAAATTAATATGGTGTGTGTGTGTGTGTGTGTGTGTGTGTGTGTGTGTGTGTGTGCCTGGTATTCATCACGTTGTGGGGACCAAATGTCCCCACAAGGATAGGAATACCAGTAGATTTTGACCTTGTGGGGACATTTCTTAGGTCCCCATGAGGAAACAGGCTTATAAATCATGCACAATGAGTTTTTTTGATGAAGTAAAAGTGTGCACAATCTCCTATGAGGGCTAGGTTTAGGTGTAGGGTAGCTGTAGGGCGATAGAAAGTACGGTTTGTACAGTATGAAAACCATTACGCCTATGGAATGTCCCCATAAAACATGTAAACCCAACGTGTGTGTGTGTGTGTGTGTGTGTGTGTGTGTGTGTGTGTGTGTGTGTGTGCTGTAGGTAAAATATAAATATGTCTGATTTAAATCTCCTGACCTGTTTTTCTACATTTTCTGAAGATGCACATCATGACTGCAGTTACAATCAACAGAGATACAGCAGCAGAAATCATCAGAATGTATAACCAGGGTAGGCCCTGATCTGTAATAGACAAAATTAATCTTTGAATTTAAATACAACTACGAGATCTCAGTGACAGTTTATTTTTGTAGAACCAGCTCAGCAAATGATTAGTAATATTCAAAACTACAATACCTGAATGTATCTGACAGAGTTCGCTGATGTCCAGATGTCTGGTCTGGTTGCTGAAGGGATTGTTGATCACACAGCTGTAGGTGTTGTTATCCTGATATTCCACCTCCAGAGGTAGAGAGAGACTGATGCTGAGATCAGACACAGTGATGCTGGACAATAAACTGTTTCCTTTGTACCAGGAGAGAGTCACATCAATCACATTCACCACTGAACACAGCAGTAAACAATATGACGACGGTGATGATAATGATGATGAAAGATTTTGTGATTTTTTTTGGTAAATGTCTGGAACAGGCAGATGAACTGGGAAGAAAAAAGAAAATAAACAGAACTAAGTAAATCTACACACTCATTTTCTGCCTTTTTGTGTAGTGTGTGGACGGTCAGTGAGTGTTTCTGCCTTCACAAACTATAGAATTAACATATTTGTTGTAGAACAAAAATGTAAATGAAAAAGAAGGGTCTCATACAAAAGTACTGACCCAGTGTTTACAAAGTGAACATGGAAAGATGTCTTGAACTTGAACCCAACTGTCTTGAACCAGAATTCACAGAGCTCACCCAGTGCTAGACAAGACATTTGAAGTTAAAAAGTAAATAAATTGTATACATATATATATATATATATATATATATATATATTTTTTTTTTTTTTTTTTTTTTTTTTAGATAATGACATTGTTTCGTTAAAAAAAAAAAACTTATTCCTTGGCTGGGATCATGTAGAGCCCTATGCAACTGCAATTTGGACCTTCAACCTGTTGGCTCCTATTAAAATCCACTATATACAGAAAAATCGTGGAATGTTTTCATCAAAAAAAAAAAAGTCTTTGCGACTGAAGAAAGAAAGCACATTTCCACAGTACGTTCAGCATCTGGCTGATATTTACGATCTCAACCATATTCTCAAAGCTATTGTTTTCAATGTTGACCGTCAATATTTTGATCGCTGGCAGCTTATTCACCACAGCCACCATCAAATAACAGTGACATTTATATTTTATTGCGTACAGCAATTGTTTTGCAGTAAAGCCATTCAAATTAAATTTTTGTCGATGATATTCCATTGTTTTATGCCTGCGATAGTTGATGGCTAGTTGATAGATGAGTGAAACATCATGTCTTTTTTGTCTATTAAACGGTATCACTTAGAGGAATATTTACATTTTTGCATACAAAAAAGATACTTACACTATTACACACCTCGGGTCTGTAGCAAACCTATACACTTTGTACAAAAAATAATCAGAAAACAGATTTTCTTTTATATTTTGTTATATTATTTATAATGTATAGATTGAGGAATACTAAGTAAGTTAATATCAAACTTGAAAAAATGAAGGAGGAAGAGGGTGGTGAATGACGATGCATTTAGGGGTTAATGATGGAAATTATAAATTTATTTTGATTTATGTTGTCAAAACACATATGCAATAGCGAGGGAACATTGCGAGGGATACTGTTTCCTGCAATGGCGTTAGCCAATCATAACAGTGACCGATTACTGACAAGCCTTAAAGGATACGCCTCTTAAAAACAGGTTGTTTTGGAGATTGAGGACTGAAAGTAATACATTTTTTTCACATATTTATTTATTTGTGCAAAAAAAAATAAAAATAATCACAATAACATAAGTAAAACTCAAGAAAAAAAATCCATGCCACGACCCCTTTCATAAAACAAGAATAAGAATATGCGAATGTTTTGGACAAATTATTTCCGCATACTCACCATAAACAGAAACACTGAATGTTTTTGTTGACGATTTTGCTCCGTTTATCTGTAGTTCATAAACACCAGCATGTTTAGTTGTGGTTTTTGTAATGGTAAGAGATCCGGTCTGTCTGTCCAGCTTCAATCTGTCTCTGAATCTCCCATCAGGAACATCAAATGTGGAGAAGATTCCAGCTGTTCTACTGATTTTATTGATTTGAGCTATCAGAGACTTTTCAGCTCCAAATTTCCACAGTACGTCATGATCTTCACATATTTCAGCAACATCGGTGTGTAAAGTTACAGAATCTCCCTCCATTACTGACACTGACTCACTAAACACACCTGATGAACAAACAGGAATGGATTAGAGCTCTTTTTAGTTTTTATATATGGAACATTTGCCAGAAGATGAACAGCAGATTCAGATCCTCCAACTAATTTGAACAGTAGCAGCAGCTTTATTACAGGAATAAATTAAGTCATAAAAATGCATTTATAACTTACCAATCAGAAGACACCAACACAAACAGAAAGAAATGGTTGAATCAAACATTTTCTTTAGTTGCTCAGTGAAAAGTCTGATCTTCATCTGCCGATAACAGTCAAGATATTCTTGTAGTGAGTGAATCCTCCCACAACAAAGTGTGACCCACCTAGTTCACATGCACACACTGTGTATGTGTGGGTTGTGAATATCGATATATATATGTAATATATAATTGTTTTTCCTTAAGACTTCATCTGTTCTTAAGTTTGAAAGCATTCTTTACTTATGTAATTTAATAATCTAATAATAATAATAACAAAGTACATTTCATATTGCACTTTTCTGGGTAATCAAAGCACTTTACATGGCAGTCCTCATGGCCCACTGCTCTGCAAATTTTGTATGTTTCTGAATTTGACGCACTTAGTTCAGTTCATGGATATTTCTCCTAACAAGCTGATGATCTGAATCAGGTGCGTTAAATGAGGGAGACATACAAAATGTGCAGAGCAGTGGGCCCCCGAGGACTGCAGTTGAGAACCACTGGATTAGTCAACCTAAATTTAATGTTTAAATAAAGCTAATGGAATTTAAAATTGATTCAGTTTTTGCATATGGCATACAGTATAGTATTGCCTTAAGTCTGCTATCTCACAGGTCCTACTCATGTGTGGGACTAGCAGCTTATCTTCTGAGTCAAACTGAAAGGTGCTGCGGTTTGGTTTCTTCAGAAATGTGGTTTGAGCTGCTAGAAGGACAGACAGCTTGTGCGTGAGTACTTGCGTGGCAATTTGTTTGATGTATGTTTAGTTTGTAGGTGAAGGGGTTCTTCCTTTCCTGCTGTATGAATATTACAGTGGATCATCTTTGCAAAGAACTGTAAGTTTAACTACATCAAATAAGCATTTAACTATTTTTAGTAAAGCCATTTTTAAGTAGCTTCTTTGTATTTGCAGACTTCGATGTTTGAATAGTACCAAGTGAAATATGTAACGAGTTGTGTTTGCAGCATTGACTTAATTGCTAGTTAACCTAATTGACTTTAGAATACTCAATACTGGCAGTGTGTTTATTGAAAGCACATGTTTGAACATGCAAAGGTATGAAACAAAAGAAATGATTTAAAAAAAGGGTTCATATTACTTTAGTTTTTTTAACACCTTCGCGATTTAGCCATCTGGTGGCTAAAAGGGTGAATAGCACAACAGCTGGTTTTACATCTGGTTGAAATTTATTCTTTACACATTTTACAATATGGGTGCTCAAATATGCATTAATTTATGCTTAACTAAAGCAGAGATAATCATGAGTTAATATATAACTTATGAAGAACTAACCCATTTATTAATGAACATTCTATACAATTCATAGATTAATTAACCAATAAATTGTTATTTGTTAAATCGGTCATAATGTATTAAAGTGCCCCTATTATGGATTATGAAAGCTTCATATTTTGGTTTTGGGAGCTCCCAACAACAGGTTACAGATTGGTAGACTGTGGCGGACTTTACCGAGTGTCAGTGCAACAAAATTCAATAAACAAGATGGTAATATTAAGCGATTTAAATTTGTGAAGAAAATATTGACTTTTTGCTCCGTTTAGTAAAAATGGTTCTAAACAAAGCCATGTTGTGCATCTCTGCACACAGCAAAGTTTTATTACTGAATGAATTTACCTTTTTGGACATCTAGAATCAGTCATTCACCGACCCGTCCCATTCATAAAAACAGTTTCAGTTTATTTCTTTTTACTGCATTCAGATGTAGTTTATAACATTTTATTAACATCAATGTGCATACAGCACCAAGTCTGATAAATACTGCTTTATTAAATTTTTTCTTGAGCTTGCAGGTTGACCTTTGTGACACCAAAGAGGGTGCAAAGAACAAACATCAGCCTGAATTCTAACTGTTTTAAATATTGATGATAATAATAACAATAAAACATGTTTATCAGCATATTTGAATGATTTCTGAAGAATCATTTGATACTGAAAACGAGTAATGATGCCGAAAATTCAGCTTTGATATCAAAATTGAAATATATTCCAACAGAACGCAGTTATTTTAAACAATAAATAATATATCACAATTGTACTGAATTTTCTGTAACTTGGATCAAATAAATGCAGGCTTGGTGAGCAGAAGAGAATTCTTTAACCCTCTGAGCCTCCTTATTTAGGGGTCACCCTTGGCTCCCTCGCAGTCAAAAATGACCGAAGCCTTAAAAAGTAACTTTTTTTTTTTCTTCAGGAAAATTAATGAAATACATTTTTGTTCAATACTATTTTGTGATTACTATTTTGAATTTTGAGAAGTTTTTATGAATCTATGCAATATTTATACAGTAATGAACCACTAGAATTTTTTTTTTAATTGAATTATGAATTTATTCTTTTTCAATGCAATGCAATAAATGCAACATTTTACATTAAAATAGAGTAAAAGCACTTAAAATCCATTTTTAAGTGAAAGTTGTGCCATCTGGTGGCCAAAAAATTAAAAGCGTGTGTAAGGACATGTAACCACCTGTATCTCCCCATGCATATAGGGAGATACAGAAGGTTACATGTCATCACACAAGTTTTTTCAGCAAAACCTGATATTTATGATGATGCCCTTTTTTATGCTGTATCCTAAAGGTCAACATTTGTAATTTGTACTTTTAAAAAGAAAAGGCTCAACAATTAAAAAGAATATCTGCTGGCTCGGCTCACCTCCGTGCTGTCCAGGCATCTTGTTTGCTGGCTGTTGTTTATTGCTGTCTTACTAATCTATTAATTAGAGATTTTCTGTTATCACAGTTTTCAATATTTTAGTTTTCACCTGCTGCTGGATCCCGGACTTGTTTCTGAATAAGACGCTAAGTATGCTGTTTTAAAGAATGAAGATTATCAGGAACAAAAAGAGAAGCAGCCATTTGCGAAGGAAGATGAAGACAGTGATGAGAAGAAAAGCACCACTCCAGGTATGACAGGGGCATCCTTTGTGAAATACAGTGTGAAAACGACATATTTGCATAGGTGAGTTTAGGGTAATTTAACGTTGCGTACACATTCACACATGTAAGAAGTTCAAATCATTCTCGTCATTTAGCATGCAAAAAAGAGGTAATTGGACGCAAAACGGCAACAGGCAGTGGCTCATGATGCAAAAACATCAGAGACCTTAAGTTTCCGGCGCCTGTGCGATGATCACCAAGTCCTTTCATCTGCCTTGTATGCTGAATGACCACGATACTTGCATCTCCTTATGGAGAAAAATCCAGCACTACTTGAAGATCTGTCTGAAGACTTTTTACTTTGTGCTTTTGGACATTTATAGCATATGAAAAAAATATTTATTTTAACATTTAATTGTTTGTGACAGCATTGGGCTGTCCAGTCCAGGCGTAGGGGAGAGTGGGGTGATTTGTGCCGGGGGTAAGTAGTTCCACCCCATGTTTCTAGAAAACCATAGAAGAAATTGGTCATGTGACCACATACTTTTGGAGAGCCATCCAATTTACCTATCCCCCAAAGAAGAGAAACACATGGCATGAGAGCTAAGCACATTTTAGCTCAAAAAACAGTTTTTTGCCTTGCAAAGTAAAATGTATATGATCAAGGTTTTTTAATGTTGCATCTGAACAATTATAGACAAGTTTGAAAATATTTCACACGTTTTAGTGCTTTAGTAGGCTACACAGTGAGTCTATAGCATATTGTTAGCTCTAAACTGCTGGATCATGCTAGTCTTTCAAAATTGTCGGGCTGGGGTGATTTGTGTCAAAGGGACGGGGTTAAGTTGTGCCGGTGGGATGTTAAGAAGTAGACCGGATCTAGGCCAGAGGGGTGTTCCATAAAACAAATTTACAAAATAAGCCAGACTTATTTTATTTAGTTTGACTTATTGATTTGGCTCAAAATAAGTCAGACTAACTGAAATAAGCCTGACTTATTCGGTAAACTTTTTTTATGGAACACCCTCGATGCCCAACCCTGTTCCTGGAGATCTACCCACCTGCAGGCTTTAGTTCCAGTCCTGCTCCAAGCCTCCAACACAGCTATCTGTAATTATCACATGCTATCTAAGAGATTAATTAGCTGGTTCAGGGGTGTTTGATTAGGGTAGGAGCTCAACTTTGTAGGATGGTAGATCTCCAGGAACAGGGTTGGGCATGCCTGATCTAGACCTACATACCCACAGGGGATAATCTGTGTGAGGCGATGAGCGTGCCTCATCAGTGTTTGATTTACCTGCTTCACTATAAAGTCACTTTGAGTTAAAACTTCCTTATTATTTCCCCCCTTTTTTCCCTTTTTAATCCCCTTATAATCCTCAACGGTTGTTGCAGGTTCGGAGCCAGACGATGTAAACATTCTGGGCTTAGCCCAAACCTAGGGGGGTCCGGGGGCAATTACGTCAGCTAAATGCACTATTTTTCAGGCTGTTTGAGATAATAGAATGCCTAAAAATCTATACACTATCTGGGAAAATGATGATAGGGTACTAACCCAGTAGAGCCTACAAGAGGAAATGAAACAAAGTTGAAGTTATTTTAAACAAGTAATAAAAACTCAGTGAGTGTTTTAGTGCAATTTTCTCACGTCATGGGATCACAACACTAAGAGATAGTAAATGTTTTCCTGGATTTTTTTAGTGCGTTCCCGAGATTAGACCTTCCTTAACATAATGCCGAAAACCCGAAGTCTCTAGGTGGTCTGGTTGAGGAGTAGATAGAAGTGCAAGATTGGTGCGCACAGACAGAACAGAAATCATGAGTTAACAATCGCAATTTTGTCCGGTGGAAAATTGCGCTAAAAACCTAAAAGATTCGGGGCTTTTGACAAAACATTCGGGGCTTAAGCCCAATTAATGGTTGGGTGTCCATAGTTGCATTTCCATTACCCCTTAAATTGGGCAAAATTAAATTGCGAATACGCCCAACGGAAACGCGTCAATTGCGCAAAAACTCCCATATGTCGCAAAAAAGTGTTTACGCTCGCATGAGATGGATTTTAGGCGAAAAAGGAATATTTCACAAAACAGCAATGGAAACGATTTTTTTTTCATTTACAGGTCACATTGATTAAATATAGCCAAAATCCATTGCCATGACTTATCACGAGAGGAAAAAAATAAGTTTTAAGACGCATAACATCGGCTACTCCGTCATTTCGCAATACTTTTTAATCAACATTTTTAAAATATCATCAGTTTTGCTCTAAACTGTAATGAAAACGTGCCTATAGTTTTATCATTCATCAGGAAAGTGATTTTGTTTTAACAGTAGCCCACTGTTCTTCTATATTGTTAGCATTAGCATTTTGTGTTCATTGTGTTTTATTTTATTATTTATATTTTCCTCCGTATTATACCTATATAAAGCAACATTGTAAATAGTGCACAATTATTAACCACAACAGGTAGACATACATTCTTAATTTCAGACAGAACACTTTTGAACAGGTTAAAAAAAACCTAGACATTGGACCTGAGGAAGACATGACGAGGTCCAATCAAACACCGAAAATGACAGAGAAATCGTGGCTAATCATACTTTTGTATAGCTAATCTCTTTTTGCTTTATATTTTTGTTATTGATTGATTGATGTATTTTAATGATTTGCTTAAAATGCAACTTTTCTTATGCAACATTTCAGACTTGACGGAAGAGAAGGAGAAAAGTGAAGAACTGAATGAAGAGGAGGAAAAGCATCATGTCATGAGTTGTGCACAGAAGGAAAGACAGTTTGAATGGAGAAGAAGAGCCAACAAAGTCTTCACTTGCCCTCAGTGTGGAAAATCATTCACATGATGAAGATCACATGAGAATCCACACAGGAGAGAAGCCATTTACATGTGATCAGTGTGAGAAAAGTTTAACAATAAAAATAAACCTTAAAGAACACCTGAAACGGATCACATGAGAATCCAAACTGGAGAACCGCTGCACACATGTGGTCAATGCGGGAAGAGTTTTGAACAATCAGTCAGTCTTAATTCACATCTGCGTTCTCATTTTGGAGATCATCAAAGATCATACAACTCTGAACAGTGTGGTAAAAACTTTCGTTGGGCACAATCCCTGAAGAAGCACTTGACCGTTCATACACAGGAAAAGCCTCAATTATGTTCTTTGTGTGGACAATTTTTTTTCACGACTGTATACTTTGGAAATACACAACAGTGTGAAGAATCATAAGTGCTTTGATTGCGGGAAGTCCTTTTTCAGATGGTCAAATGAAGCTGCACCAGAGAATTCACACTGGAGAAAAACCTCACAATGTGACGAGAGATTTAGTCGGGTTAAGTACAATTCTTGTTCAGATCCAGATTCATTTTTGCACAATCGACCCTTCGCAAAACTCGCCCCTCAATGCAACTCTCACACATCATGCTCCGATGCTGTTTTAGCTGCTGTTGCTCAAAAACCCACAAGATAGCGCCATTTAATTTATAAATCAATAAAATACAACTGATGACCAAAGTAGCAAAGTGTTACTGGATGGATTGTTATTCCTTGAATATCCGGCCCACCCTTCAGCTCATATCTGGAGCTGGGCCTGGCTCAGCCACTTATAGGCTAATCAAGAATTACAAGTGATTGTGGTTGACTTAGTCTAGCTGTAGGAAAAACTGTAACATAATGCTGCCATTAAGGCAAAGTCTTCCCTTATTTCAGCAAGACAATGCCAAGATTCATTTTGCACGTGTCTCACCAGTGTGGCTTCATAAAAGACTTCAGGTATCCACCTTTTTCTTCAACATGGAAGTAAACCTATGGGTAAAATTTAAATTGTGCTGCATAGTTAATAATTTTTCATACATAACATCACTAAATGGTCTTCATAGGTTTAGTCGGTGTAGATGGTCTCCCTGACTAACCAGCTGCTAAGTGCTCCAACATCTTTAAAAGCAGTGAAGATCAACATCCTATGTCCGAATTAAATGGGAGAATGAAAGAAACATTATTATAACAGGTTTGGTTAAAAACATAAATCCCAATAGGAAACCACAGGCTCACTCACACCAGTGGAGGTTATTTCCCTTCAAAAAAATCTATTTTTTTTATATCTCCGGAACAAAAGTGTCATAGTGAACTAACTTGCATCAAACACATTTTTATGTCCTTAGCTGGTTTATGCCGGTCCTAAGCTGGTTATGCTGGTCAAGGACCAGCATAAGTCAGCAAAGGACCACCAGCATGCTAGCACCAAAACATAGGCCCTACGCTGTTTTTTGTTTTTTGATTTTTTTTCAACAGGGATAAGCACTGCCTAAAGACAGAATGGTTTGTGCAAAACTATATTTCATGAAACAGATATAAATAAAAACACACAGGGAAATGCAAACACATATCTTTTAATTAATGCAAACCATAATTTAATTGTTAAATTGTACAGATAAATTAAATAAACTTGATCTAAAAACAAACATTTTGAGTCTATAATGCTGAAGTCTCCGATAGTCTCGTATATGACATTTGCAAACCTTTTATCTTACAAATAGCAGTCAGAACACGATCACATTTTACTCTCAGTAAATGTACGGTAGTGTGTTTTAATGAAGAGATCCCCGTGGATTTTTAACCGCTAAGGCTACAACGCGGGAGTTTTCTCTTGTCTTTGATATATTTTATTTGTTATTTAATTTGAAATACATTAATTATATATCTATCTAGCCAAGTTTCGCATTCTCCTTGTCCCGGAAGTATGCACACTATAGCAACGCCGGAGCTCACCGACGCCATCTTCTCCTAATAATTTCCAGACGCAAGTCCACACGTAAGTTATCCAGACGCTTATCCAGACGCAAATCCACACGTACGTAATCCAGACGCAAAGTAAAATTGCGCTTATTTCGTTACAAATTATAACATACTGGATAAGGTACGTGTCGATTTGCGTCTGGATAAGCGTCTGGATAACGTGCGTGTGGATTTGCGTCTGGATAACGTGCGTGTGGATTTGCGTCTGGATAAGCGTCTGGATAACGTGCGTGTGGATTTGCGTCTGGATAACTTGCGCGTGGATAAGCGCATTGATTGATTGATTGGCTTTGTCCCATTTTGCTCCAAGGCTTTATGGTGGCAATGATACCTAAATTACACATCTGTTTTCCTAAGACACGATCAAATAAGGCTTCAGTAGACAAACTGCTTTTGTAATAAGCAGACATGGAAAGGAGAAAAAATCAAAACCTGAACTCTGAACTAATTTTCTGCCGATCATACCCACACTGTTAGAAATCGCTGTAGATTTAGCAGCACAGTAGCCTACTGTAAAAACCTACAGAACGGCAGATTTCACCGGCTGTGTGAAGGGCAATGCTGTCACAAGGCAGTTTTTTGCAAATATTATTTAAATTAATTACATTTTTATTTACAGTTGAAGTCAAAAGTTCAAATACGCCTTGCAGAATCCGTAAAATGTTAATTATTTTACCAAAATACGAGGGCTTATCACACAAAATGCATGTTAATTTTTATTTAGTACTGGCCTGAATAAGATATCTGACATAAAAGACCTTTACATATAGTGCACAAGAGAAAATAAGAATCAGAATCAGAATGAGCTTTATTGCCAGGTATGTTTACACTATAGGAATTTGTTGTAGTGACAGAAGCTCCACAGTGCTATACAGAATGACAGTGACATGACAATACAGATTATAAAAAGAACAATATACAAGACAGACAATGTGCAAAAATAGCAATATACTATGTACAGGTATATTAGGTGCAATATTTGAATGTAAGAATAGTGCATTAAACAAATAAGTAAAGAGTGTATAGTGTTGTATGTTCCATGATCAAGTGTCCATGAGATGATTTAGTTTATAAAAATTAGCTCTTTTAAAAGTTTACATCCATTTTTTAATTCAAAATAAGTTGAATTTACCCTGATCTTCATATTCAAAAAGGTTTTACCCCCCAACTCCCCTGTTTACAAACCGAGGGACTCATATGCAACTATTACAGAAGGTTTAAACACTTAGTGATGTTCCAGAAGAGAAAAAATGGGGGGGAAGGGGCGTAAATTATGAACAGAATGGGGATGCGTATGTTTTTCTAATTTTGCCTAAATATATATTTTTTTATTTAGCACTGCCATTCAGAAGCTATACAGATGATTTTTCCCAAAAGAAAAAAAAAAGTTAAATTATCTCAATCTTCAAATTCCAAAAGTCATGATCAGCATTAAACAGCCTGTGTAAATAATTTAAAATGCAGTCTGTAGTATTTTGATTGACTGACAAAACTGGTTAAATTTATATATTTGACAAAAACGACAGAAACATTAACTTGTGCAGGACTTTAACTTGTACAAATATAACATTAGCCTGAGGAGGTTTAGTCTCCTGGAAATGCAGAGAACAGTCCACTGACAGGCTTTCTTCAGCTTTCCTTCAGGGTTGTGTTGTCCTGTTTGAGGAAAAAATTATCAGTCCACAGTTTTATGATAAGCTATCAAATCCGTATATAGTGATGATAAACCTACTGTTTGTAAATGAGTATAGAAATTAAAGAGAGATGCTTTAGCTCCATCACTAATCCTAACAGTCTAACATTGTACTGTCAAAGTATTCACTGCACATATTGTATAGCAATACAATATGTACAGTGTACTTACTTATGGTCCCGCCTTTTTCAAGGGACCATAAGTAATTGGACAGTTGACTCAAAAGCTGTTTCATGGACAGTTGTGGGCTATTTCTTTTTTTTTTCTACATCAATTAACCAGGTTAAGAAATGCGCCAGAGAGATAGCAGGAACATTAGGAGTGGCCAAATCAACAGTTTGGTGAATTCTCAGAAGAAAAAGAATCCACTCGTGAGCTCAGCAACATGAAAAGGTCTGGATGTTCACAAAAGAGGACTGTATGGTGGATGATTGGATGATCCTCTCCATGGTATAATAAAACATTTTACAGCATCCAGCCAAGTAAAGAATACTCTCCAGGAGGTAGGCTATCGTCTACAACCAAGAGAAGACTTCACGAGAGCAAAATAGAGAGAGTTTACCACTAGGTGCAAACAAGGCCATATTAGACTTTGTCAAAAAAAAAAAAAAAAAAAAAACTTTTAAAAAAGCCAGACCACTTCTTGAAAAGCTTTTTTTTTTTTTGGACTGCTGAAATTAAAATCATGTACCAGAATGATGGGAAGAAAAAAGTATGGAGAAGGCTTGGAACAGCTCATGATCCAAAGCCTTAAACATCATCTGTGAAACATGGTGGAGCAGTGTAATGGCATGAGCATGGCTTCCAGTGGCACTGGGTTACCGGTGTTTAGTGATGATGTGACAGAAGACAGAAGCAGCCGGAAGAATTCTGAAGTATATAGGGATATACTGTCTGCCCAGATTCAGTGAAATGGAGCAAAGTTGTTTGGACGGCTCTTCACAGTACAAATGGACGATGACCTAAAACATACAGCAAAAGCAACCCAGGAGTTTTTAAAGGTAAAAGTAGAATATTCTGCAATGGCCAAGTCAATCTTCTGATTTCAAATTGATTGAGCATGCATTTCACTTGCTGAAGACAAAACTAAAGGCAGAAAGACCCACAAACCAACAACAACTGAAGTCAGCTGCAGTAAAGGCCTGGCAAAGCACCACAAAGGAGGAAACCCAGTCTATGGTGATGTCCGTGAGTTCCAGACTTAAGACAGTCATTACCTGCAAAGGATTCTCAACAAAATATTAAAAATGAACATTTTGTTTATGATTATATTTATTTGTCCAATTACTTTTGAGCCCCTGAAAATGGGGGGTCTGTGTATAAAAATGGTTGTAATTCCTTAGCATTTTATGTTATATTTTTGTTCAACCCCTTGAATTAAAGCTTAAAGTCTGCACTTCAATTTCATCTTGATTGTACCAATTTAAAACTATTCTAGTGGCATACAGAGCCGAAATTATGAAAAGTGTGTCAGTGTCCAAATATATATGGACCTGACTGTATATAGACATGAAAAAAAAAAAAAATCAAAACTGTTGTATTGTAACAGCAAACTTAAACTGGAGGAAGCTTTGAAGCAGTATCGCAGCGCTTGATGTGTAAGGGACTGTCTGACAATTCCACCGACTGTGTTAATACATCCCATTTATTTTAATTAAAATGAATTTTAACATTGAAAAAATACATTGTTAAAGCTTGTAATACTTATAATGATTTACTACAGGTACAATTTATCTTCCTTCATATACACATTATGTTAATAAAACCTACTGTAAGTACATAGAAGGATGTTCATAAAGAGTGTAAGTGTCCAACTCCAGGCTGATTTACTACAGGTGAGATTTTGCCAATATCTCCTTTACTGTATTCGCACAGTATACACATTTTCATTTTAAAAATACTGTAATGCACCAGAAGGTTTTTAATGTACCAAATGTTGTAGTACATTCCTGGATACAAGACGTATTTACTAATAGTGACATTTAGCCAAAACCTCCTTTACTGTATGTACAGTAGACATTTTAGTACAGTAATTCACCAGAAGTTTTTTACATGTTCCAAAGGTTGTAGTAAGTTGCTAGCAGCCAGAATGACTTTGGCTACTACAGGTGAAACTTTGCCAATATCTCCCTTACTGTACAGAAATAATTACTGTAATTTACCAAAAAGGTTTTTTCATGTTCCAAAGGTAATTGTGTACTTCACATATATGAACGGAGGTACTGGCACAATCTCACCTGTAGTATGTCAGTCATGTATCTTGGAACATACTACAACATTTGGAACATAAAACAAAAATTATTGGTAAATTACTGTTATTTTTCTTTAAAATATTTGTGTACTGTACATAGTAAAGGAGATCTCACCTGCACTAAATCTAGTCACTGAACATACTACAACTAATTTTTTCTAAACATGTTTTTATTCACTGCACATACAGTAAAGGAGGTTTCGGCAAAATTTCACTTTTCATAAGCCAGTCCTGTAACTGCAATATATTACAACCTTTGCAACATAAAATAAATGTTTATATAAAGGAACGTATTGGCAAAATCTCACATGTAGTAAGTTAGTCTTGTCACTAGGAACATACTACAACCTAAAACAAGGAAAACAATCTTTTGGGGGTGTATAGTCGTTTGTACACAGTAAATGAGCTATTAGCTAAATCTTCTGGCCACTAGGAACATCCTACAACCATTGGAATATAAAAACCGGTTGCTGAATTATTGTACTTCTTTCTAAAAAAAAAAATCTGTCTACTGTTCATGCAGTAAGAGAGATACTGGCAAAATGTTGCCTGTAGTTGAGTTTTGTAACTAGAAATAGCCTATACTACAACCTTTGGAACATTAATAAAACTTCAGTATATTTTTGAGCAAAATATGCATTTACTGTGTGCGTAGTGTATAAATTGGTTGCATATTATTAAAACTATTTGTGATAGGGATATCTTTGAACAGAGGCAAGCGAAAGTAATTTGGCAAATATAAAAAATAAAAAGTTTACCACGCTGTCATAAATGTGGCTGTAACACGCACAATGCACGTTTCTATTACATATTTGCGTAATACTTTGGCGAAATTGTATACATTTCTGCTGAACACTTTAAAAGAGACGCTGCGTCCGAAATCGCATACTGCTTCAGTAGGTACTACATTTAAATTTGAACGTACTTCATGACCGTTAAAACATTTTAGTATGAATATGGGTAGTATGAATGGAATTCGGACGCACTACATCCGCCGCGTCTCCACTTTCCGCCATATTTCGAATAATGACTCCTCTCCTGGAGCCTGAAGTGTCCATGGTATGCGTACTGCAGAATTCGGGCGGAAGCAGTATCATCCGGGTACTTCTCGCCTACTGTATTTCGACTACTATGAATTTGGACATACTACTCGCGAGCAGCACGACGCAACGCGACGCGACGCAACGCGACAAATGACAATAGAACCTATTATGGTGTCTACACTGGATGCAGTGCGGGGTGTCAAATCCCCGACAGTAATCTGCTGCCACGTTCTATTTATGACATGCTCACACAAAGTTTAAATGATTTGCAACGGTTGCTTTGTCACGTCCAGTGTAGACAGACTTTAGCTGTTGCAGCACGGCGTGACAACTGTCGCATCCGGTGTAGACACGGTGTAAAGCTGCATCGAAATGTGAAACTTGATGAAAAAAAAATGATGAAAAAAATGATGAAACTTTTTTTTTGGTGTGTGGTTGTCAAAAGAAGAAATTATAAAGATGTAAATTTTTTAGCTCTGACAAATATATATATATATATGATAAAAGTCATAATTATAATGAAAACCAGTTGTGATCAAATTTGAGCTTTTGACAAAGACATAGTTATTCTTATTAGGTTCTTATCATCAGGAGGGAAAATTAAGATAGCTTCACCCACACTGCGGCCAAATGTGTTAAGACGAAACTGTTCATCCAACCAATCAAACCACATTCATGTAGACCTAAAACAGATGAAAACCACTGCAGGGTTTATGTAGAGTTCATGTTTGAGATCTCAGGTTTTTGATTGCAGTCTTTGGCATCAAGGTGAATCTGTGTAAATTAAAAAATAAAAATGTGTAATAATCATTTTTAATAATTTGTACCGCAAAATTCTATTATGAGCTATGAATAGCCATTATTTGTGTAAATGCTTAAATTTGTATTTGCTAAATGAAATGTTTATGCCAAAAGGGTCACTTTTTTAGATAAACGCTTGAATGTAATTACCGTTGATTAAATATTTCTGTTACAGACTTTATACAAAAAACTGATACATAAAAAAAAAAAAAAACATTGTGTGTCTGTGTGTGTTAAGACATTAAGTGATAACTGAGTGGTCTGCAAAATAAAAATAAAAAATAAAGCAAAATGGACAACATTGACGTGCAAAGAACAGCCATGGATAATCTTACCATTTCTCCTGTTGTTGATTTACACAATGCTGAATCAGTTATGTCTTCTTCCTGTGTCTGGACTGCATTAATAATAATAATAATAATAATAATAATTCAATCTTATAGATCTGATATGCAAATGTGTGTGTGTGTGTGTGTGTGTGTGTGTGTGTGTGTGTGTGTGTACCTGGTATTCATCACGTTGTGTGTATGTCCCCACAAGGATAGGAATACCAGTAAATTTTGACCTTGTGGGGACATTTCTCAGGTCCCCATGAGGAAATAGGCTTATAAAACATGCACAATGAGTTTTTTTGAGGAAGTAAAAGTTTGCACAATCTCCTGTGAGGGCTAGGTTTAGGGCGATAGAAAATATGGTTTGTACAGTATAAAAACCATTACGCCTATGGAATGTCCCCATAAAACATGTAAACCAGTGTGTGTGTGTGTGTGTGTGTGTGTGTTTCCTGACCTGTTTTTCTACATTTCTTGCAGATGCAGAAGATCATGACTGCAGCTACGATCAAAAGAGATCCAGCAACAGAAATCAACACTATGTACAAGAAAGGTAAATCCTGATCTGCAATGGACAAAATCGCCCATTAGGAAAGGAAAGAATGTGATGTTTGGCCTAGTATTTTTATTAAATTGTTGATCACGTTGGACAGTTTCCTCGTATTAAAAACATTGCATGACGTGACACTCTGGTATTGTCAGGGGTGCGTGCAGGACGAGACAAGACGAAAGACGAGATTAACATTTAACAATATATTTAATATAATAATTCAAGAGGATCAATGCAGGAACACTACACACACATAACGTTAAAGACCGACAAAAGACTAAACTTAAAGACAGCCTTACAAAGGCAAACTAATTATCAAACACAGGTGACACAGATGACTAATAATTACAAGGACAGGTGCTAGGAATAATGAGGGCTATCCCAAATGATAACAAAATGACAGGGGGAAGACAAATGGGAAAAACCAATGACAAAACAGACAGAACTGTGACATTACACCCCCCTCCGAATAGGCGCGTCCTCGCGCCGTGGACAGACAGAAACAAAAAAATGACAAGAGGGGCAAAATAACAGAAAAATAAGAGTCCATGGGAGGAGGCTTTGGCGGAGGACGCAACCCTTGGAGGGGGACAAAAAGAAGTGTCCAGGGGGGGCGACGACGGTGGGAGGAGCCAGGAAGGAAACAGGAGGGACCTGGAGCAGGAGAGCAGAACCCAGATTGCAGCCAGGATGATGGCCCATAGAGGAGCCGACGGAGGGAGGAGCCATGGTGGAGGATGGACCGCCGACTCCCTGGGGCCGACCGACAGAGGCAGAGCAGCTGGCAGAGGAACCCGAGGCGGAGATGGAGAGCCGAAGATCCAGGGCGACACCGCAAGCTCCGGAGGTCCGCGGCGGAGCCGGAGCGACAGAGGATGGAGGCTGTGCCTGAGGGAGGGAGGAGTCCGCAGGAGCCGGTGGGACGGCGCAACGAGGCACAGCCGGAGGAGCAGAGTCCTGAGGTGACGGAGGGATGACGACTGACCAGGGCGGAGCCGGAGAGATGATGGAGCCCGGTGGAGCTGGTGGACTGACGGGTGACGATGGAGATGAGGGCGTAGAGAGCCGTGGTGGAGCCGCAGGGTCGGAGGGCCGAGGTGGAGATCTGGGCTCGGAGGCTGGAGGCGGAGCTGAGGGAACCTCCAGCCATGCCCCCGATGTGAGCTGGCATCCCTGCTGTGAGCCCACTGCATAGATGGTGGGCTGAGGGTGAGCAGGGGGACTGACAGGTGACAGCGGGGTTTCTGGAAGGCTGGATGGAACCAGCGGAGATTCAGGATGGCTGGACGGAACCAGCGGAGACTCAGGATGGCTGGACGGAACCAGCGGGGATTCAGGACGGCTGGACGGAACCAGCGGGGAACAGGCAGATCCAGACAGAAGAGGGCGGGTGGGGGGGGAAGTTTATGCAAGCCAGTGGTTCAGAAAAAAAGTCTATTAAATCCCCAGAGAAATCCAGCTCACCCCCAGCGGTGTTGCAGTGGGCAGGGCTCTCCATTTCCCTCACCTGCTCCACGTCGCAATCCACCGTCGCAGATGTAGACACCGGCTCACGCACCTGATCAGCCGGAGAGGACTCCGGTTCTGCCGCTCGCGGCTCTATTCCCTCATCCGCGGTGCGCTCGGGTTCACACTCTGCATGTCGAGGCGATGATTGGCTGCTCTCTGGGTCATGAGTGGGGCTGACGTCCTCCTCGACAAAGCCGACAGTCCAGGAAGATCCACAGGACGCCAGCACCCACTCGATGTATCCGGCGATGCTCTCTCGAGAACCCTCCCCGGACAGCTGCGCTCTGGTGGTGATGTTAAGTCCATTCCTGAAGAACGTGCACAGGCAGCTGTCCGGGTAGTGCGTGAGTGGAATTAGACGCACATAGTCTCTGGTGTGGTCCTCGAGAGAGCGGTTCCCCTGCTCCAGAAGGATGATGAGGATGGCGGGATCATCCATGAGGGAAAAAAATAAAAAATAAATAAAACACTGTTACAAAAAACGGAAAAGAAACGCAGGGGAAGACACCGTGAACTGTTTTTGGTCTGTCTTTCTGTCAGGGGTGCGTGCAGGACGAGACAAGACGAAAGACGAGATTAACAGTTAACAATATATTTAATATAATAATTCAAGAGGATCAATGCACACTACACACACATAACATAACGTTAAAGACCGACAAAAGACTAAACTCAAAGACAGACTTATAAAGGCAAACTAATTATCAAACACAGGTGACACAGATGACTAATAATTACAAGGACAGGTGCTAGGAATAATGAGGGCTAAACCAAATGATAACAAAATGACAGGGGGAAGACAAATGGGAAAAACCAATGACAAAACAGACAGAACTGTGACAGGTATGACACGTGACGGGTATATATTGTGTGTTGTTAACAGATTACACTAACAGTTTGGTCAACCTCCAAGAGAGAAAAAAAGTTCCTGCCGCACCTGAGACTCGAATCCACAACCTTTGTCAGACTCTCTAACCATTAGGCCACAACTGGCCCTTTTTTTCGAAGAAGGAAAGGATGAAAACTGACATTAGTGTGACTGAATTAGTCTGTCTGGTCTACATCAAACACTGTCAAACTTTAACACTATATAACTGAGAAATAAGCTTAGTTAATCCACATTATTATCAACACCAACATACCTGCACATGTGTGACAGAGTTTGCTGATGTCCAGATGTTGAGTCTGGTTGCTGATGGGATTGTTGAGCACACAGCTGTAGGTGTTGTTATCCTGATATTCCACCTCCAGAGGTAGAGAGAGACTGATGCTGAGATCAGACACACTGATGCTGGACAATACACTGTTTCCTTTGTACCAGGAGAGAGTCACATTCACCACATTCACAACTGAACACAGCAATGAACAATTCTGCGCTGATGATGATGTTGATGATGATGATGATGATGATGATGATGATGACGGTGAACTGTTCCTGGTAATGTAAGGAACAGGCAGACGAGCTGGAAAAGTATGAGAGAATAAACAGAAATCAAACATTTTTGAGCTGAATTGCCAAATTTTGTGGTTATTTATTTATTTATTGTTTGTATGTCAGTCAACGTTATGCCAAACATGCTGCACAATGATCTTAATTTGTACTGGACCCAAAATATTTCTATAATAAATCAAGAATAATGGCAGGATAAATGATCTCTACTCACCATAGACAGTAACGCTGAATGTTTTTGATGACCATTTTGCTCCGATTATCTCTAGTTCGTAACTTCCATCATGTCCAGTTGTGATGTTTGTGATGGTCAGGGATCCAGTTTGATTGTCCGGCTTCAGGCTGTCTCTAAATCTCCCATCAGTACCATTAAATGTGGAAAAGATTCCATAAGATGTATCGATTTCAGCAATGGGGGATGTTTCAGCTCCAAATTTCCACAGTATGTCATCGTTTTTATGTATTTCAGTAACATCAGTGTGTAAAGTGACAGAATCTCCTTCACTCACTGACACTGACTCACCAAACACACCTGATGAACAAAAGAAAATGGTTTCGTCAGAGATTAAGGCTCTTGTTGGCTTACAAATCCTGAAATCAGGTTGAGTTTATACCTAAATTTGATTTGAAGAACATTGAAGGACATTACACTATAGGCTCACTAAAACATGGGCCTCAATCCAAAGTAGATCTCAAAATAAAATGTTTAACCAATATGCTGTGCTGAAAATCCTTAACCTAATGTGGTGTTCTCTTTTTAGAATGCAGAACCTCTAACTAATTTGAACAGCAACTGCTGTAAGACTCTGACAACAGAAAGAAATTAGATACAAATTTATAACTTACCAATCAGCCACCACCAACACAACCAGAACAAAACAAGATTGTGAAACATTTTCTTCAGTGGTCCAGTGAAAAAGGCTGCAGTCAAGATGGTAGCCCATGGCGGAGCCGACGGAGGCAGGAGCCATGCTGGAGGAAGGGCTGATGACTCCAGAGGGCCGATCGACGGAGGTGCAGCAGATGGAGGTGAAGCCCGAGGAGAGCTGCTGATCCACTGAGGATCTGGAGGGCCAAGGTGGAGCCCAAGGCTCTGGCGACTGTGGCGGACGTCTGTGGAGAAGCCGGAATGACAGAGGACTGAGGTGGAGCCGGAGTGGGGTAGGAGCCCAACGGAGCTGGTGGGATGGAGCGACGTGGTGCAGCCTAAGGAGCGGAGTCCTGAGGCGATGGCAGGACGACGACCGACCAAGGCACAGTCGGAGGGACGAGGAAGCCCGGTGGAGCTGGTCAGCCAATGGGCGACAGTGGAGATGAGGGAGCTGAGAGCTGGGGTGGAGCCGCTGGGTCGGAGGCCCAAGGCGAGTCCAGGACTCTGAGGCTGGAAGTGGAGATGAGGGATCCTCCAGCCACGACGCAGATGGAGACTGGCATTGCACTCTGCTTTTGTGTCCTTAAATGCTTGTGCTTTTTTGTTTTAGGCTGACAGCTAACATAGTTCTGGGGTTTTTTAAGCTTGTTTACTGTACACCTTGTCACACAGCAGCTTTAAGACATTGTTCTTTTTGGGCATAGCCTAAATGCGCTCCGTATCCATGTTCGAAAAGCAAATGTGTACTACAGAACCCCTAAAGGGAATAAAGATGGGAGGGAAAATATATTTCAATACATTTTTTCTCATTATACTGTATATAAATTGTGGGCATCAGGGAGCCGTTATTTATATATTGTAATGTAACAGGCAACCGCTATCATGGAGCTAACCATGTGTGTAAGTAACGCATTATTGTAAACAATCAATTTTCAGTTAAAGGCAGTTCATCAATGAATTCAGTGATATCATCATCCAGTTCAGTTCAAATAGTATACGATATCGCTGGAAAGTGTCTGGGAAGGAAGTCAGATGCAAATTGTACATTTCATGTTTAATTTACTGTAAAACAATTAATTTTCTGTTACCAGCAATTGGCGCTATGATTAGAATGGAATATTGGCCTAAGTGTTCAGGCCAGGACTCTTATCGAACATGTGAATTTTGGTGCAGATCGAACATTGTATGCCTGAATTATAACAACTTCCTTTTTCATTGCAAAACATCAAAGTTTGTGATGCTGCAATGGACACACTCTCCAATGGAAAAAAAATGTGATCTTCTCAATTTAAAGTTACAAGGGGCTTTCGGTTACACTGACCAAATTTGGTGTTGATCTGTTAAAATCTCTAGGGGAAGTTTGTTTAAATGCAACAGCTGTAAATGGCACAGAACTTGCAGAGAAATTTTAAAATAACAGACTTCTGTTGGGTTTTGGACTTTGTACCAGGGGCTTTTTTTTGGAAGTGCTAGTATGTTACATGTGTCTAACAAATATCGTACATATATGTGAAACATAGCTCGAGGGGCACTGAAATTTTATAGGTGGTGGAATGTTTAGGCCCTCAAATGTGCAATTCATGTTAAAGAAGAAGAATCAGAGCAATTCCAATAGGGTCCTCACACCATCAGTGTTTGGGCCTTAAAAAAGATTATGGTGTAAGATGTTAATGTAGGTGGAGGAACCACTGAGGTGGAGAGTGTGCTAAAATAAATCTGATTGTCATCAGCATAACAGTTGCACTTGGTAACATAAATATTGTAAAAAAAAAACAGATGATACTGGGTAGATGATTTGTCAAAGAGGAGTCAAAAGATATGCCAAAAATGCCATATGCTGAAGGGTAAGAATGGAGTATCTCATGACATACAGTGTCAAAACCTGAGATGAGGTCTAACACAAAGAGAGTGCTAAGAGTGCCAAAATCAGAAGCTAATAGGATAATTATTAACAACCTTAACCTCTGTTTCAGTACTGTTTAATGGATGAAAGCCAGACTGGAAGGGCTCATAGATGTTTTGTGCTGGTAAATATGGGCCTGTAACTGGGAGGCAACAACATTTTCTAATATTTTAGAGAGAAAACAAAGGTTACACTTTATTCCATAGAAGGGGGAATGTCCCCATCTACTTCCTGTCTACTTCTTAGTAGAGGAAGCAGACACCCTGATTATCGCGTTAACCACATAGCAGTTTACTAGCAGGCATTGTAGCCACACCAGGTGCACATTTACCACTGACAACACTGTCGTCGTCTGCTTGCACGTATGGCATGACAAGTAATTAAATGCACTTAAAAGCTTTTTTAAAATTAAAAATGAAACACAGAAAACTTTTTTTGGCACCATAACAACGGTATGCTGAATTGTGAAATTCTGGAGGGGACTTGAGATGGCATCATGTGGGGGCGTAATGACGTATGCAATTAATTGATCTATGTATATAACATGTAAGACAGGAACATGAAAGGAATATTCTAAAAGCAACAAATGTAAACACATACTATTGTCTTATTCAGAATAAGGTAAATAATTAATTATTATTGATTACTTATGTCGATGAAAACATAATTTTCAACTGAATTCTGCCCCAGTATGAATACTAATAGCGTAAGAGTACAACGATTGTATTATGTGGGTTGTTTATTGTGGTTAAACTGTCAATCCTGTTTAATCTATGACATTATTTGACTGCAGTTTATATCTCTGTAAAAATGAAAGATTGTGGGGGTTTTATTATCAGGAGAGAAAAAAAGAAGAAACACTTCCCCCACAAACTACTGAACACACACAGCGACCAAATGCTTTCAGATGAAGCCGTTTATCCAACCAACAGATCAAACCACATTTCTGTAGAGATAAAACTACAAGGTTAATTTACTTTGAGTTTATGTTTTGAGATAACTAATTCAATGCTAAATTAAATTCAAGTTAAGTTATACTTAATTATTATTGCATCTATTAATAGCGGACTCTATCTGATAAAAGTGGCACTGTTTCTGCATTAAACACTAGAGAGCAATAATGTGCTTGTGCTCTTGTCAAAATATCCAGAGCATACTGACAAGGCAAAGCAAAATTTATTTATATAACACATTTCATAGACAAATGTAATTCAAAATGATTTACATATAAACCCTGATAGCACACGTACGTAGATAGAATACGTATGTAAATAGACATCACGGAGATGTCTATTTGCCGTCTGCATGTATATCTGTAAGACGTATTTTTAAGATGTGTTTGAAAGTGTTTGCCCATCTGCAATACGTCTATTGGACATTTCTTATCAGATGTCAAATAGACGTTTATTATATGTCTTCAAGATGTTTATGATTTAGAATGTGAGTAAAACTGGCATCTTAAAGACGTCTGTCAGATGTTTGTACACAGCAGATGCTTTCCAGATCAAGAGATCTTTAACAGACATCTTGCAGACATACGTGTGCTATCCGGGGTGTTTTGAGTCTGGATTTAAATGCCTGCTTGTATTTAGCAAATCTAATCTTGTCTGGAAGCTGGTTTCAACTGCAAGCAGCATAATAGCTAAAAGCGGATTCCCCGTGTTTTGAGTGAACCCTCATATGTCTAAGTGACTTAATCCTAATTATCTGAGAGGTCTGTTAGGCTTATATTCTGTTAGAAGACAACAAACAAACAAAAAGCAAGCAGTAAATGGGACCAATTTTTAAAACTGAAAACAGAACATTAAGGTGAAATTCTGGATGCTTTATTTGTTAACCACTACATTAAAGTAATACAAAGACTAAAAGCAAAAAAAAAAAAAAAAAAAAAAAAAAAAAAAAAACTATAGAAGGGGACAGGAACAACAAAAACAAAATGGAAGGATAACTTGAAGCAAAAGGAATCAGAGTCCTGTATGAGTGCTACAGTAACATCCTCTCTGGTAAGTGTAGTACTTGATCTTAGTTTTTTGGGGGGGACGTTTATACACAGAATCCAACTTTGATTTCTGCGAGAAAAAACAAACTCAGTCAGGAATCTTGCGGATGCAACAGAAAATTAAGAATTTTTTATATAATTTGATTTGCTTAAGTAATGCTACTTTTAAAATACCATTATAGATCAGAGGAACTAAACATAATTTTCCAGCATTTTTGCTCCAAGGCTTAAACTTGTACACTTACAAGCTATATACTGTGTGTGTGTGTGTGTGTGTGTGTGTGTGTGTGTGTGTGTGTGTGTGTGTGTGTGTGTGTGTGTGTGTGTGTGTGTGCCTGGTATTCATCACGTTGTGGGGACCAAATGTCCCCACAAGGATAGGAATACCAGTAGATTTTGACCTTGTGGGGACATTTCTCAGGTCCCCATGAGGAAACAGGCTTATAAATCATGCACAATGAGTTTTTTTGATGAAGTAAAAGTGTGCACAATCTCCTGTGAGGGCTAGGTTTAGGTGTAGGGCGATAGAAAGTACGGTTTGTACAGTATAAAAACCATTACGCCTATGGAATGTCCCCATAAAACATGTAAACCCAACATGTGTGTGTGTGTGTGTGTGTGTGTGTGTGTGTGTGTGTGTGTGTGTGTGTGTGTGTTGTGTGTGTGTGTGTGTGTGTGTGTGTGTGTGTGTGTGCGTGTGCGTGTGCGTGTGCGTGCGTGTGTGTTTCTGTTTTTGTGACATATCTGGACACAAATTTGTGTAATAACATGGGTATGACATAGGTATTACAAGGAGAGGGTGACTTATGAGGACATTGCCCATGTCCCCACTTTTCAAAAGGCTTATAAATCATACAGAATACGTTTTTTTGAGAATGTAAAGATATGCACAGTCTCCTGTGAGGGCTAGGTTTAGCTGTAGGGAAGGTGTAGGGTGATAGCAAATATCGTTTGTACAGTATAAAAACCATTACGTCTATGGAATGTCCCCACAATTCACAAAAATTGTGTGTGTGTGTGTGTGTGTGTGTGTGTGTGTGTGTGTGTGTGTGTGCTATATTCATTCATTTATTTAATTTTTGTTAAGGATAGTTTGTTCTCCTGACCTGTTTTTCTACATTTCTTGCAGATGCAGCTCATCGTGACTGAAACTACAATCAACAGAGATCCAGCAGCAGAAATCAGCACAATAAAGAAATAAAGGTAGGCCCTGGTCTTTAATGAACAAAATGAGCCATTAGTGTGATGGTTATTACATTGGCTGCGTCCATTTTTAAGGCCCTTCAATCGCCAACTTCTCTCTGTCTCATTTACTCAGATGTACATCATTGATCAGGTTACATGAGGGCCCACGTCTGGTGGAACCCTTGGAAGGGCTGAATTAGACTGCCCTAAGCCCTGCTATGGCGTTGGTTTTTTGTTTACATTTTGCCCTATGGAATTTGGTGCTGCGTTCAGTCCGTAGGTATGCTTTGGTTGCTTTTGGCCTATTAATTGTAATGATTTTAACCAACTAATAAATTATATAGAGGAGGTGAGCAAAGTATTAAAGAAGCCTTTTGAAAATCCAAATCAACCACTGCATGTTTCGAAGCGCTCAAATCGGATCGCGAATCATTTGATTCAAACACTGTGAACACACACCGTAGCAGTGGGCAGCCATTGCTCCAGCGCCCAGGGAGCAGCTGGGGGTTCAGTGCCTTGCTCAAGGGCACTCAGTCATGGTATTGAAGGTGGAAAGAGCGCTGTTCATTCACAATTCCCACCTTCAGTTCATGCTGGTGTTGGAATTGAACTGGCAACATTTTGGGTTACAAGCCCAACTCCCACACCATTAGGCCATGGCTGCCCCCATGAGCAGTAATAGTTCAAAAGGAATTAGTTAGTTCCTTCTAGATACTGAATATTTTCAGTTGAAAGCATGATTTAAACAGGTACAACACTTATTCACAAGCAACAGCTCTGTTAATAATGCATTGAAAGAAACGTAATGGTATCCGATTTCGAATGAGTAGAAATCTGTAAGAAATGCAGAGATCCGTATAGGTAAAATAACTGACGAAAACGTATTGATATTTTCATTACAAACTTTGCACTGCAAAAAGCAGCAATTACTCTTTTAATGCTGACAATGTTATTAGCTTTTTTATTTTTTTTATTTTTTTTAATATATATATATATATGCAGGGCCATCCCATACACCTACAACACATTTTGAATCCACACAACCATATTGTTTGTATGGTCATCATCGTCATCACCACATAAAAAAAAAAGTGTAAATCCCTAGGCTGTGGCCACACAAAATAATTAAAGGTTATATCTTGAACTTCCAATCTCCTTTTTAGTCTCTTCTTTTTCCCTGACATCTTTCTGTCTCTCAAGTGTGTTTACTTTCTTCACTAATATTCTTGTACCGGTCACTTCCACCTCACAACCACCTCACTGTAATTTGTTTTTGCACATAGTATAGGCCAACATTTATTTAAGTATTACAATAAGACCATGTGTTATTGTTGTTATCTTGCCTTATGTCAAAATTAGTACAATAATTGTTTCATCTTGAATATATCTTTACAGAAAAATGTTAAAAAACTGAACATGTATTAGCATTAGCAAGGGTCAAGTTTTGTCCTAATAAAAATTAACCATGGTATTAGGCTTATGGTAAGAGTATAGTAACCATGTTTTTTTGGCAGTTTGATTACCATTTGTGTAACCAGAGTTACTACAGATATTATGGTGAAACCTCATAGTGTAGCAACAAGATTGTGTTGTTCCAACTCTTTACAACAGTAATTATGTCCTTTTGTTAATTTTTGAAAAGATTGACTGCTACTGCTAACATTTTCTAACAGTTTAATGCTTAACTAAGTAAACTCAAAGTCCCTTTAAGACAAGTCATGTCACTCGGCGGCCATCTTTGAAACACTAAGTGCAGCTTCTGTTTGAATGGGGCAACATCAAATTCTCCAAAACTGTTCAACAAGCTTACGATTAAATTTTATATTTTAAATCTCTAAAGAAATCTTAAAAGAACTAATATATATTAATTAATGCTGAAATAATGCACAGATAATCTTGAGTTAATGTATATCTCATAAAGAACTAAAACGTTAATTAATGATTACTGCATTAGCAACAAATAAATATTCTATGCGATTCATAGATTAAGTAATAAATAAACTGTTTTTGTTTAAATGCATCATAATGTACTGGATTTAAGGAGTTTTGTGGTTGTAATACAAATATTTCAGTTTATTTGAATCTCCACAGAAAACCTATTGTCACGGGTTGTGTGGCTTAAGGGAAGAGCACGAAGCAAGAATATTCCAATGCAGTCTTTTAATATAATCCACAACGAAAATACAGGAGAGCAAGGAGAATCACACACATGGGAACATCTAATAGCAGACCAAGGAAATGGGGATAACGCAGGACTTAAATACTAGAAGGTTAATTAGGGAGAACTGAAACAGGTGTGTAGCAATTAATCAAAAACCATGGGAACAAATGAGGAACTAACTCAGAAAGGAACACAACAGAACAAACATGTGACATTTCGCCCCCTCCCGGAAAGGCGCGTCCTCGCGCCGACAAAGAGTCCAACAGAGGAGGGAGGGTGGGGGTTCAGGAGGCGGGCGTGGGGCAGGCGAAGGGCAGGCAATGGGAAAGGAGTAAAGTTCAGGAGGCCAGGGTGGAGTAGATGGAGGAAGGAGCCAGGGAGGAGCCAGAAGCAGGAGGAGCCAGATGGTAGTCCAGAGACCAGCCAGGACGAGGCCCCAGGGCGGAGTCGAAGGAGGGAGGAGCCATGGTGGAGAGATGGCAGATGACACCCTGGGGACGAGCGATGGAGACGGAGCTACTGGCAGAGGTGACCCAGGTGGAGCCGAGCAGACGGAGAGCCAGGGTGACACAGAGGGTCCAGAGGGCCAAGGCGGAGCTGATGGCTCAGGCGAATGAGGCGGAGATGTGGATCCGGAAGACCGCAGCAGAGCCGGAGCGACAGAGGACAAAGGCGGAGCTGGAGGGAAGGAGGAGCCTGACAGAGCCGGAGGGACAGAGTGACAAGGCGAAGCCGGAGGAATGGAGTCCCGAGGCGGCGGATGGTCGACGACTGACCAAGGCGGAGCCGGAGAGACGAGGGAGCCCGGTGGAGCTGGTGGGATGACGGGCCATGGTGGAGATGAGGGAGCCAGGAGCCAAGGCGGAGCCGAAGGGTCGGAGGACCGAGGTGGAGTCCAGGACTCGGAGGCTGGAGGTAGAGACTGGGGATCGACCCGCCTAGGCGGAGCTGGAGCCTGGAAGTCCCGAGATGGATCCACAATCCTAGATGGCGCAGCCTGAGGGTGAGCTGAGGGACAGACAGGCACTAGCAGAGACAGGGCTGAGGAACTGGCTGGTTTGAGTGGAGGCGGGAGAGGGAGGCTGGGTGGGAACTTCAGAGACTCTGGACGGCTGGACGGGACCAGCGGAGGGTCTGGAAGACTGGACTTGACTGGCGGAGATTCTGGACGGCTGGATGGAGCTTTCGGAAACTCTGGAAGACTGGATGTGACTGGCGGAGATTCTGGACGGCTGGGCGGAACCAGCGGGGACTCAGGACGGCTGGGCGGAACCAGCGGAGACACAGGAGAGCTGGACGGAACCAGCGGAGACACAGGAGAGCTGGACGGGACCAGCGGAGACACAGGAGAGCTGGACGGAACCAGCGGAGACACAGGAGAGCTGGACGGGACCAGCGGAGACACAGGAGAGCTGGACGGGACCAGCGGAGACACAGGAGAGCTGGATAATATCTCCCCAAACCAGTCTATAAGATCCACTTCAAATATTTCCAAAAGTTCTTTATGATAATATCCATAGCTCAGCTGCAGCTCACCCTCAGTGTTAGGAGTGTGGGCGGGACCTCCCTCTAAGCCCTCGATCTCCACAAGGACTCCTACGGTGTTGCACAGTGTAGCCGGCTCACACACCTGGTCAGTCGCGTCATCAGGCTCAATCTCCGGGGCGATGATGTCCTCTGTCGCTTTAATTGCGGCAGATCGAGGCGCTTTAATCGCTACGGGCTTTGGCTGTGCGGCTGCGGTGGGCTCTGGCTTGTGCTCCGTGCTGCGGGGTGATGAAAGCTGGCTGGGCTCTGGATCGGGAGTGGGGCTGGAGAGGTCTTCCTGAACAGGACAGACGGAGAAATACAGTCCATTACTCTCCAGCGCCCACTCCACGAAGGCGGCGAAATCCTCCCTTGGACCGTTCGCTGGTAGGCGTGCCTTACACGGCTCGCTCAGGCTGGCGTGATAGAAAACACTGAGCGAGCGATCCGGGAAGTGTGTAAGACACGCCAGATCTAAAAAGTCCCTTGTGTGGTCCTCCAGCGAACGGTCCTGTTGCTTCAGGCAGAGGAGTTGGACTGCTGGCAGATCCATTCCGGGAGAGGGAAGAAAAAAAAGAAACAAACCAAAACAAAAGGAAGAAAAAACGCCGCAAATAAACTGTTGTTGGGTCTGCTATTCTGTCACGGGTTGTGTGGCTTAAGGGAAGAGCACGAAGCAAGAATATTCCAATGCAGTCTTTTAATATAATCCACAACGAAAATACAGGAGAGCAAGGAGAATCACACACATGGGAACATCTAATAGCAGACCAAGGAAATGGGGATAACGCAGGACTTAAATACTAGAAGGTTAATTAGGGAGAACTGAAACAGGTGTGTAGCAATTAATCAAAAACCATGGGAACAAATGAGGAACTAACTCAGAAAGGAACACAACAGAACAAACATGTGACACCTATAGGCCACTCTAGTGGCAGTAACCATAAAATGCAACCTCATGTTTTTTTTGTTTGTTTATGTTTTTGTTTTTTTCCACAGGGGGTGAATCAGAGATGCTTATTGACTCTGTTTATAACGTTTGTTATTTTTTATCATCACAAAATAACCTGACATTTTACCTTTTTTTAATGCTTATTTTCATAATACAATCCAGAATTTTAGGTAAATAAAATAAAAATCATATAATAGGTCAAGGTCAGGTCTGAGGTCAAGAACAATCCCAGTCAGTTCCTCAAAATGAACATAAAAGCATAAACATAAAAACATTTTTGAACATAAAAGGCAACCTGCCTGAAGCTGTCATAACATTGTGAGTGAATGTCATTTTGGTTAATTCTTGGACTTTGGTGTGTTCAGATGCACAAGGTCATTCTTGGAAAAAAATGTTGAGAATCTCTTTTTTCTTTATCTATAAAAAAATCTGAATTGACAGAGGAGTCTTTTGCACTTCAGTCATTCGTGTACAGGGAAGAGCAGTGCAGCAGTGCTAATTGTGCAGAAGGTTGATGATCCACTGACAGATGGAGGTTGGTACAGAGAGCCAAGTTAGTTTGGTCAGGAGGAAATCTGAGAAAATGGTATGCATAAGTTACTGGTGTTTTAGGATGTTTCATGTTGACTGGATCATCCATGGACCTGTTTACTGAAAAGTGGGTCTACCAAAGATCCAGTAATGCCCTTCAGGTTGGCGCCAAAACCAGTCTCTCAAATGACTTCATGACCAAAGATGTTAGGCCAACAGGTCTGTAGTCATTTCTCCTGTGATTTTTGGTTCTTCTTTGGGAGTTCACACAGTTCCAGTGATCCATCGCTGATAGATGGGTGAAGATGGAAATTGATATTACGGCCCATTAGCTGAGTCAATGTACAGCGACGGCCCTGTACACACTAGTAAGACACCACCTGGGCCTTTGGCTTTTGTTATATTTTGTTTTGTGAAAAATCCTCTCCACAGATCGTAAAGGCACAGTATGTGAGATTTTTACATTAAAATTCACAAAACCACTCAGACAGTATAATATTTTGTTTAGTTGTGTACTTACATTATCCCAAATGTTTCCAACTATTTGTAAATCAATTTATAATTGGCCAGTGTATGTGATTGTCAATGGCAAATGTCCATGGTATCCTTGGTTTCTGCTTTTACTGCCTTAAAATAAATAAATAAATAAACTATGGCAACACAGTTTTGTGGATAAGAAGAAAATAGTTGCAGAGTCTTACAAGTCAATTACTCTTTTTGCTCTGTTGTTATGGAACACAATTATTCTCTACCATTTGCAGTGGGATCGGTCGACAAAGACTCCCATCATTCCATGCTTCTTCACAGCGTTGTTCTGAATTACATGCTGTTCCTTTAAGTGCAGGTTGAGAGAGAAGAGGAAGGAAGGACGAGGTGTTAATGGTTATGCGGAGAGACACTCAGAGCGGGTGCGAGGTGCGAGATCGGGCTTTTCTAACCTGCCGCAATGCAGCGGCTTCTTGCACTTGTGATTGGCCTTTCCAAAGCGATGCAGGGTCATTGACTGAAAATTGTTTTCTCAGCTTTTCAGAGTAGCTTCTCTGAGCTGCTCTGATCTTTTTTTGTCAGTATGTTTCTGGTCTGTTTGTACAAGGCTTTATCCCCATTCATCAGTCTCCTTTCTATTTTTCAGAATGTGTATACAACATCAGTGTGATCTATGACCACAACCAATGATGTCTGATTGTTGGTGGGTTTTTTTGTATGTAACAGTTAATATTACAAGAGAGGTGTCATGAATATTTTTCAATGCAAAACTTTTTGTAGGCTACTTGATTATGAATTTTGAGTCCACATACTGTATCAACAAGCTCTCTTTACTTCAAACACAACTGCCATATTTCATCATCAAGTGATTTTTTTTCTATCTCCAATTAGCAATGGGAGCAACTGAAGCAGATGCCAGTTTTGAGCAGCATGTCCTGTCAACTTTCCACCATCATGTTATACATTACATGGCTTGTTATTCACGTCAGTTACAGAGTACTTAAACCTAAAAAAGTTTGTTTAGCTGAACATAGCGGAAGTGTTTTCCTACAATGATAAGATGTTTTAGGTTTATAGCCATATCCATTTACGCTGACTATAGTTTGTGTGAACCACACTTGGCCACACTGATGAACTTCAGGTGAAGCGAATGATCACTTATATTTCGAATCAGCAATCATAGAATTAAAAATGGTTCATAGATGCAATCAGAGATCAATTCCATTGTAAAGTAATAGTGTCATAGTTTTGCTGATGTCAATAGTGTAGCATATTTTACAATAGTGGATTCATAAAATCTACTTATTTTTTGTAAATAAGTGAATACTTTGTATGATAGATGTTTATAAAAATCCACCACTTTTAGAATCCCAAAAAAAGGTTTTCCTCGTTATTTACTACCTTAATACAGAAGTATCAGATTATTATAAAGAGAGAACTCTTACAAATGCAACATTTGAATGGTAGTCAGATATGTTTTCAGTTTTTTTCTTCTGTGTCAGACACAGTTTCTTGACATGGTTTACATTTCCTTAGAATAAAGAGCCCTCTCACCTGCAAACTAAGCACACCACCCCTGAAAACCCATTTTCACGTACAAGATGTTTGTCCGCCAAGCAGTTCAAACCACACTTGTCAAGAAAACTAACCACAGCAGGTTTCAGTTTGACTCAGAAGCTGAACTTAAAACTTAAACAGTTACTGTGACATGGCAGACAGTTTAACTTTGTAGGTTTTTTTGTCCATACATAAGTGAGAGCTGAATAAATATATACAACTATTTAAAAATCACTGTAGAGGCTCTATTTTACCATACAATAGAAACATCCAATATTCATGTAATATTCTTCAACTTTATCATATTCAGCACTGCCAGACAATTATACTTTTTTTAAATGAATGTTAAATAATAAAAATATAAAACATTCAATACTGTTCAAAAATAGTTTAGCCCTATAGGTGCTAGAAAAGCATTGATATGTAGTTATACATGACATGCACTCTGTGTGTGTGTGTGTGTGTGTGTGTGTGTGTGTGTGTGTGTGTGTGTGTGTGCGCGCATCACGAGTGTCGTCAGATTCTGTCGGGGAGGATTCATAAACCAGACAAACATGTTTCAGTGACAAGTGTTATGGGATCAGTCTTTAAACACTGACCTGAAACATTGAAAAAAAAATGTTTCTTGTTGTTTTGCTCTGTTTGTGCTGGCGGGGTCTGACTGGTAAGTCATACAAAAAAATTTACAACCTAATTTCTTTCCGTTTAAGGTTCATAAAGCTGCTGCCACTGTTGGGACTAGCCTGTTTTCACTGATCTTATGTATATGTCCCGGATGAATCAATATTGTGGCATTTGTATTCAGGTAAAAATGCAGAAACTCCATCAGCGAATGTAAATATTTCTGGCTGAGAAGCTTTCAAATCTCAGGTGTTTTTGTTAGTTTAAATATTTTAATTTCAATTATTATGCATGCATTTGGTAACACTTTCTTTTGATAGTCCACTTTAGATATTCTACTAACAGTAAGTAACTTTGCAACTACATGTCAACTATCAGTCATTAGAGTATTAGTAGTAAGTATGCTTAATATTCTAACACTTTATTTTGATGGGTCCACAACATACGACATACTGACTTTAAGAAACTTAGCAATATATATTTGAACTTTTTCTACAAACCTTAAAGCTAACAGTCTACTCTGAGAGTAGGTAGATTTGTAGTTGCAAATTATTGTGAATTAGTGTAACCATGCATTTCCTCCCTAGCAATTTTGTACATTTGAATACATTTGAATGTTCCTAGAACTGATTTCAGGCTTTGTAAACCAACAGGTGAATTAATCTGTTCCTCTATCTTCCCAGGGGTGTTTGGCGAGTCTGTGTCAGTGATGGAAGGAGATTCTGTTGTTCTACACACTAATGTTTCTGAAATAAATGACGACAATGACATTACCTGGACATATGGCACTAAAAATCCTCTGATAGCTAGAATCAACAGAATGAAACAAACCTTCTCCACATATGATGATGTTCCTGATGGGAGATTCAGAGACAGATTGAAGCTGGACAATCAAACTGGATCTCTGACCATCACAAACCTCACAACTGAACATGCTGGACTTTATGCACTACGGATAGGTGGAGCGAAACTGACATCAAAAACATTCAGTGTTTCTGTCTATGGTGAGTTGAGATCATTTATCCCATCCTTCACAAATTCTTGTTTTATTAAATGGATGTTTTATTATGCCACAAATGCTGTACATTGATCTTAACTTGCACTGAACCCAGAATATTTTATAATTTAGGATGACAGATACACTCACTGACTATCAACACACTACATGAAAATAATAAAGTGGATTTTTATCCATGTTTTGGTTTATTTCACAGCTCATCTGCCTCTCCCAAACATTTTCAGAGAATTTTCACTAAATTTTACATCATCATCACAGCAGAATTGTTCACTGCTGTGTTCAGTGGTGAACGTGAGTCAGGTGACTCTCTCCTGGTACAAAGGAAACAGTTTATTGTCCAGCATCAGTGTGTCTGATTTCAGCATCAGTCTCTCTCTACCTCTGGAGGTGGAATATCAGGATAAAAACACCTACAGCTGTGCACTCAACAATCCCATCAGAAACCAGACTCAACATCTGGACATCAGCAAACTCTGTCACACATTTGAAAGTATAGTGGCAATAGTGTACATTTACTGATATCTGTCTTTTGGTCAAATTGAGAAATTCACTTACATTCATTTTTGTCTTCATAGAGCCTTCAAATTCCTTAGACTCAGTGTCTCTGATAGTGTCGATTTCTGCTGCTGCTGCTTTTCTGTTGATTGTTGCTGCATTTGGGACGCTCTGGATCTGCAGGAAACACGGAAAAACTGATCTAGAAGGCAAGTGTTACTTACTGATTTAATATACAGGTAGACACAATTAACCAACAGAAGTTTGTCTACTAGATACAGTTACACTTATGACCTTTCTGTGCTGTGCTGTCATGAAAGATTGACATTTGAGTACCTTTGGTTAAAAAAAAAAGTTCTTTAAAACTGTTCAAGCATGAAAGAGCAGCTAAAAGCAGTGAAAGGGAACTCATTTTAGTGTAAGTGCATGCTATGACGTGTTTTTGAGAGAAGCGTCAGGGAAGTGCTACTGCTCATACAGCGCGTTTGGTACAGAAATTAGTTATTTTGCTGTCTTAGTGGCTCGAAATGTCAGATACACAAACGTACGTCTCAAAATGCCTGTCTTCTTGTAGAGTATTCTTTTAAACACAGTTGTTTATGTCTTAAATGAAGGTAAAGCGTTAAAAAAGGAATTGCACTTGTATCCATAAATTGGATCCATGTAGTATTTCCTATTTCTAGTGCTTGAAGTTTTTGTAAAAAGGTCTAATTCATTAGTGTTTTGTCTTTGTTTTTGTCCTATTGATTGATTTAGTATTTTGTTTTTATTTTAGCACTGTTTACTTGTCTTCAGGAAGCTTGCTGTTTTATTTAGATTTTATTATTTATTTTTATTTTTTTATTTTATTATTTTTTATTATATTTATATTTTTTATTATTTTTATTTTTATTTTATTTTATTTGACTATACAATTTCAATGGTCTTAAAAACTTAAAGCAAAATAACAATATTGTGATGACGTCAAATTTTCGTATTGCGATAATTGCTAAAGCTGTTTTCATGGTGTACGGTAGAGCTGTAATCATTTTGAGACGGGACCCGAGCCCGACAGAATTCGACAAGTGTGTTTTGCACACAGCGTTTGTTAAGAATGAGTTATTTATACATGTTTTAACATAATTTATTTATGACTAACTTAGGCCACTTGAAAGTTAGTTCACTGTGAGTTCATTTTAATTAATTGTGTGTGTTTATGGCTACAATTGATCCTTGATAATAATACATATTTTTGTATTAAGAAGAATTGGTTCATTTTCAGTTTAATGCATCTGTAATTACTGTAGAAACAGTTGAGACCAGTGCAGATGTTGGTGCAGAAGAGATCACTTACGCTGAGCCAGTGTTCTGCCAAAGCAATGCAAATAAATGGGTAAGATATTTCTCTGTGTCTCTCATTTAAGCAGTAAGTACGATTTTGATGTTTAATAATAAAATGCTGCTTCTTGGGTCGCCGCATGATGTCCACTGTAGTGTTTGAGCCCCCAAGCAAAAACCACTGAGAAACACTATACAGTTAATAAAGTAAAGTTTTGATGGTGTCCTCAAGCTGCTTTGTGATTTGGCTTGTTTAAAATGTTAAATAATTTTATCTTGTGTGATGGATTTTTACAGAAAGTTAAAGGGGAGGATCATGTGGATTATGCACGTACTCTGTCTCCGTGAGATTACCAAACTTCAGCCTTTTCCGAGCAGCAGATCCAGCTGTATATCATTTCACTACAAACCTCAACCTAAGAGTTTGAGTCTATGGTTGAGTTCTGGGATTGGTGAGAAAAACTACTTTTTTTTTTTGTACAAGACATTTTAACAAATTATCTAAATATTGTGGCCCGTTGGAGAACTTTCATGACTGTTTGACTGTTTAAGCATATAGTTCACCCTAGAATTAAAAGTCTCCCCCCAAAAAAAGTCCAGCTCATGCTTACCCAAATAATGGCGGGGAATAGCGACCAGTATCAAGATTTTGTGATTTTGACATAATGCTAATGTACTTTGATTTTTGTTGTTCCCGCTGTCTCGTTTTCCTCTTTTAGGATTGGTTCTATGTAACGCCAGGCTGTTGACTATTGGACCATGAGAGATCGGACTATTCATTCTTTTGGAATTCCTCTGTAGGGAGCCTATACTGCAGTTTTCTAGCATCACTTCACCTTCCAAACTCCTCACTCTTTAATATTTACTATCCCAGTCGGGGATGGGGGGAGTACTCCAGGTTTGGGCCAAATCTTAGCTTGGAGGCAAATATGCATACTTCTCTATTTTTCTCTATTAGAAAAATGAAAGGGTATACTCATGAACGTTATGCTGACAAGCGTGAACGGGACATTTTTTTGAAAATTCTCCATTTTGTGATCCATAAAAGTAAGAAGAGCATACGGCACTGTGGGTAAAGTCTCAACAAATTGAAACTGTTTGTGAATCTCCAAGTGCAAAACGTAAATGCAAAATACTAAGCAAAAGGAGTAAAAGTGAACCCTGCTGTGGTCGCATTTATTTATTTATTAACCTCTGTACAGATATGTGGTTTGATTTGTCACCTGGAAAAACTTGAGTATGCATCCGTGGATGTTTGTGGTTGGCGGGCTTTTTTTTCCATTTCTCATATAGAGTTTACAGTTGAACTTCTGCTCTGCACTATAAAGCATCTTTACTGTGAAATAAAATTCTGAATCAATTACGGATGTCTGACAGACAAAGGATTCTCTCAAATTATCATGATACTATGTATCTGTGAAATATGTGACCCTGGACCACAAAACAGTCGTAAGTATCACAGGTATATTTGTAGCAAAAGCCAAAAATACATTGTATGGGTCCAAATTATTGTTGTTGTTTTTTTTCTATGTCAAAAATGAAGTAAAGATCATGCTCCATAAAGATATTTTGTACATTTCCTACCATAAATATATAAAAACGTATTTTTTTATTAGTAATATGCATCGCTAAGAACTTCATTTGGACAACTTTAAAGGGGATTTTGTCACCTCGTGTGTTTTGCACCAGATTTTCAAATAGATGTATCTCGCCAAAATATTGTCCTATCCTAACAAATCGTACATAAATGGGAAGCTTATTTATTTTGGTGATCTCATTTTTAAAAAAGACCCCTATGACTGGTTTTGTGGTCCAGGTTCATATATTAAGATTGATGTTCAAAGACATATGCATCTCACTGTGTACTGTATATCTATCACACGTGTCTCAAAATTATTAATGATTTCTTTAGTTTTCATCAGTTTTAGGGAGTAGGCTACTTAACCATACATACGCTGCTACAAAATTATTATTTGTAATAACAGTGCTGCCATCAAAAGGGGAAATGCAGCAACTACACATTTGGTCAAAATTTAGTTCAGGCTGTGATATGTATTCTGAGACAAGGTTTGGTTTATAAGTACTCGAAGAAAACTGAATCAGAATTCAATTTAAAATTCTTCCTTTTAATAGTTAATGTTACTTTTCCTTTAGTGTCTAATCCATGTGTACGATCTGCAACGCTAGAAAGCTCTCAGTCTCCCACAAAGGGATTTATTCACTCTAATAGCTGTATTAGAGTGAATAAATCCCTTTGTGGGAGACTGTGAGCTTTCTAACGTTCTCTAGAACAGCTCCAAACCTGCCTAAAACAGCTTGATCGAAGTCCAGATATTGCTGCTGCAAACGTCCATGTCTCAATTTGAAATATTAACATAATGTTTTTACTCTATGTGAAAATATATTTGTATGGATATATGTACATAGATTACATTTGCGTATGAGACCGCATTTATAAAGCAAAGCCAAAAAAAAAAAGCACAGGGCTTTATTCTTCCAGCCTAGGGTGAGGTCAACATCAACAAAGGTCCAACGATAATGTCATACGTTAATGCTGCTTCCCCTTTCTCGATTTGAAAAATGCGGCAGATTAAATACTTCTTTAAACTATAGGTAAAATGCAATGTCACTCAAGAACAAACTGCCTGCAGCGAATGAAATGTTTGGGGTGGAGCCCGGTGTGGCCAATCGGAAATCAGTAGTGTCCAGCGCCACTCTCATTCATGATTACTTTCACTTTAGATCAAAACGGTGGCGTCCCAGAGGAACAAAAGAGCACTTTCATGCATCAGAAACTGCATTTTTATTCTCTTGGAGTAGTAAAAATGAAGCTTCTCTTGATTGTGCGTTTATTGTTTTCGTGTTTACGTATATATGGTAAGACATTTTCATGTTGCTATTCGTCAACGATAAAAACAAACGTGAATGATCTCTGGTCTCTGCCAATGAACCGGCCAGGTGGTGTGTGCCATCAATCCGTGAGTACGTTGATAACCTTTTTCTATCATAAAATAAAGCATAAAATATACATTGAATGTAATATGAATTGCTTTGGACAAAACCTATGCAATAATGAATTGAGAAGTGTGGTTTAGTGTGAGGCATTCAAACTGACAAAAGAAAAAAAAAAAACTTTAGTTGAAAATTAGGACATTATTTGAGTTTTATTGTATTTATATTTATATTATGAGAAAACACACTTTTCTTAAGTATTTGTATGATAATATTTTTCAAATTGAATATCTTGCAAATAAATTATGCTCTTCTCAGGGTTCGTACAGGTGCTTTAAACCCTTGAAAATGCTTAGATTTTCAATAAAGTGCTTGAATATGCCGTTGCATTGGTTTAATATTAATTAGCTTTCTTACTGAATATTTATTTTTTTGTTAGGCTTATGATATGTGTAAAGAAAAAAAACTCCGCTCGAGTCCTCCCTCCCTCCTGCACGTGTGGCTGTAGTGTGATCCGCCGGTCTTTATTGATGAGCGCCCTCTCTTGTATCAGAGCGGCATACGTTTAGATCTGCTCATAATTCACAAGATTTATGCGTGTATTCCCCCAGCATTGAGCATAATAACAAATTACACACGGTTAATTACACACGGTTGTTTAGCGCATGGATTCAATGGCTATTCTGAGGCGTTTAGATTAGTCACCAGGAAGGCCCTTACTGTAAGGGGAAAAATCCTCTACGCTACAGTTGTGTTCAGATAATGCGCGCTCACTGAATTCATTATGCACTCTCTCTACTACTGTCAACATAAACAACAACGCAGATACAATGTAAGCTCGTAACTCGCTGCTCATTTTCTGTATACTTTATCTCAAATTGACTAGTTTTTCATGCTACTTAAATAAGCAATGTGAAGAATGTCATTAATGTGAGGTGTCGTTTTCCCCACACAAAAACTAAATTAACATTAATTCTAATTGTCACGCCAAATTTAAGGACATAAAAAGATTTTGACCTTATTACCTTAAACGGTACAAGAAAATAATTTATTATAATTTCAAGAGGACAGAAAGACAACACCGTAAAAGTCCTGTAAAAAAATGCCAAACAAAAAAATGTAAAGTTAAAGTAAAATATTGATGAAACAAGGAAAAATCTGTAAAATAATGTTTTTTTTTTTTTCTGTAAAACCTTTAATGAAAATTTCTGTAAAATTATTGTTTTTGCACTTTATTTGAATTAAGATATTTTACTACGGTTTTTGTTTGGTAGCCATAGCTCATTTGGCCGATATTTTTTTATTTTTTATTTTTTTTTATTTATTTTATTTTTTTACAGTGAAGAGTCATGATGGTAGTGCCAAATGCAAACATTAAACTTTGATAATGGTATGATTCAGGCCCGGCATTCGCTCGTTGGTGCCTAGCTCGCCTGCATAGAAACGCTACTACAAATTTATAGCTTTTTTTTTTTTTGGACTACCTTTTAGTACTTTTAGGGTAAAATGTGAAATGTATTTGTAAAAAAAAACTTGTTTTAGAATTGTAGTTTAATTTCATTTTATATATATATATATATATATATATATATATATATATATATATATATATACAGTAATTTTATATCAGTCATTAATGTTACCATTTACATTGTCCATTCCCACTCGTAAAGGAATTGGTTTTATGTGTGCAGGTCTTTAAAAAGTCCTTTAAAATACTGCAGATACCCTGTAAATTATATTAATTACATTTTTAATTTGTGTTCTGTAGACTGGTTGCCCACTCAATTCAAGCTCGATTGAGTCAGGAGACCTCCTGGGAAAACCAGATTGCTGCTGGGCTGGAACAGGTGTTAGGGAAGACAGGAGGGGGTGCTGCTCCTTCTGTGGTTTGAGGGTCCTAATCCCCAATATAGTGATTGTGATTCATGCATTCGTTCACACTTTACATTTATGATCTGTGGAAAAAAAAAAACATTTTCATAGCACTTTCCTGTTGTATGCTTTTCTTTGGCTTATAATTGCTAATTTCTTCTTAAGGTGTATCTGGTGCTGATAGAGTCAGCGTTTCAGTGTTTGTGATGGAGGGGGATTCAATCACTCTACACACTGATGTTAAAATAAATCAACAAGATGATATCAAATGGTATTTTAAGAACATTCGCATCGCTCAAATCATCGGAGATCAGAATAAGATCTGTACAGATGTTCAGTGTAATGGAGGTACTGAGAGTTTCAGAGACAGACTGAAGCTGGATCATCAGACTGGATCTCTGACCATCACAAACACCAGAACCACAGACTCTGGACTTTATAAACTACAGATCATCAACAGTAGCATCAGAGAAACGATCTCCAATGTTACTGTTCAAGGTGAGTCAGCTAAAAGCACTGACATTCAGATGTGATTTTTCTAAACGCCTAAAAGCACAAAACATAGATGCATGTTTTTCAAAATAAAATCAAAAAGAGCTTGTGCTGTCAGGTTTACGGTTTACGATTCTGTAACGTTGTCCAGTTTTTTTCCTCAAGAAGATCCCTCAAGCAGCTGTTGGTTTGTGTTTCAGATGTTCCTACAGCTGATCGAGATGAAATGAAGAGAAAGTCAGTGACAGAGGGAGAATCTGTCACTTTAGATTCTGGTGTAATAAAAAAGCCAAATGATTTAGTAATGTGGTATTTTAATGACACTCTTGTCACTGAAATCACTGGAGATCAGAGTAAGATCTGTACAGATGAACAGTGTAAAGATAGATTCGCAGACAGACTGAAGGTGGATCATCAGACTGGATCTCTGACCATCACAAACACCAGAACCACAGACTCTGGAGAATATCAATTGCAGATCACCAGCAGAAGCAGCAGCATCCAGCGCCGCCACCTCAGCATCAGCAGCATTAGGAGATTCAGTGTTACTGTAATTGGTGAGTATAATTTCAGTGCACTTTTCCATGAAGAGTTTTAAAATACAGTTCAGTATTTTTAAATCTAATAATAAAGACTGTCTGTCTTTATTATCGCAGATTCAAGTTTGTCAAAAGGAGCTGTAGCAGGAATAATTGTTGTTGTTGTTCTGCTGGTGGCTGCAGTTGTAACTGCTGGTGTGACTTACCATCATCGCAAGATCTATGCACGAGCAGAACAGAATGCAAGTATTACGTACAACTGATTTAAAAATAATTTTATCGTCCACAATGAATCTGTAAATTTATGGATATTCAAATATATGTAAACACATTACAAGTCTCTAGTATTAGTGCGTGTGTAACAGAATCAACAGCCATGTTCATTTCTTTTGCTTTGTGTGTTTTCTTACAGGAAAATGGTGCACTGTAGATGTTTCGTCCCCTGAGGATTCAATTGTTTCTACGTTAGTGGGTGACGCTGGGTGGTTTGCTATTGTAGCGCTCTCAAGCTTATTCCTTATTCTTTCACTCTTTCCTGTTTAAATTGCTAGATATTCCTTAAATATGATCACATATCTTATATTATCTAACGTTACACATCTGACCTAGCTAGTTTTTAATCTAAACCGCTGTTGCTTGTATCTTTGCTTTATGTTGGCCTGTTAATGACACTGTTTGCCACATGTGATAAATGCAGGGAAATATTTATGATGATCAAGAAGTTTTAGAACTGGAGACATGCATCCAGTCTTTAATTGAGGATCGTAAGAACGTGAGAGAGCCTTAGAAACAGCTTTGGATGCAATTAGTTTAGGGAGTCCAAACTCCATTGTTGTGAGAGGTGAGTGGGTTGTAACTTGACAACCCCTGATTGGCAATTGTTCATGAAGTCAACAGATATGTCTGATTTACTACAGTGCTCAACACTACAACTACACTACTGTGCTCCAGACTATCCACACACCACGTTGACATGTTACTTTTTAAAATAAAAAACACATTGTGCACTGAAGTAGGCCTGCTATTTATTTTATTACGGATGACAAAATAAGATTACGACCATTTCTTCAAAGCACACAGAATGATTTCATTTTGTCATCTTTGTTAATTTGTTAATTAAGTGAAAAATACTAAGTGTAGACCTATTTAATTCATTCTTTTATTTATATTAGTTTATTCTGTTCCTCTCTGTTCTTGGAAGAACTCCAGGTGCGTGATAATTTGACACTGTGAATTTAGGTTCTGTTGTCGCTCTGTTGTTCTGATTGCAGGTAAAAATAAACACATACTTATTTAATATTGTAGTCTTATCATTTAACAGTTAATGTTCGGATATCATGCATCCGGTTGTCAGTTGGAACCATAAATGAGCCTACTTCTGAATATTTTTATTATTACTATTTTCTCAGTGTCATTAGGTTATGTCCTAAAAACTTTCAAGATTGTTGTTATTTAACCTCTCATTTAAAACAAAACAAAACAACAACAGAGAACTGGTTAGTTACAGACCAACCTCGAATCTCCCATTTCATGTCAAAAATACTAAGGCTGCTTTACAACTATGTTCCTTCTTAGAGCTGCTTTTCACACTTTACTTGTTTCTCTTCGGAGATATTCGGGAAACATGCTAGCATTCATTGTTATGTTGATTATATCAGCTCTGTTTGTCTTTTATGCCTTTTATGGCCTGACGAAACATACCAATTCCCAAAACTAGCGGAATGTGTAGTTGATATAAAATTGGATAACTAATTTCCTACTGCTAAATTCTGGGGAAAAAATGGAGGTGTTAATTGATTGTTATTAATTAATAGACAGAGTCTATTGACAGTTGACGGAACAATCACTGACCCGTCTCTTTAACCTGGCATACACATAGCACGCTATCATATTTCTATAATTCAAATCTATTTAAAGATTGATACGCTGCATTTATTAGGTCAACCAGAACTGGGAACACTTCCTATAACACCCAATATACTCAAGATGTTGTAAAAAGAATGGCATCTAGTTAATATCAGTCTGTTTCATTCTTATTCCGAGGTCATCGTAACCACCAGATCCAGCATGTATCCAGACCAGATGGTGGATCAACAACTAGAGATGACCTCTAAAGCCCAGCATAGAAGTGGAGACCTTGTCAACTAAATGAGCCTCATCAGCTAGATGGCCTCCGCAAAGACCACAAGTCTAAAATCAAGCAGAATAAACTCATTGGCTGTTTTGAGTGATGCCAGTCCACAATCTGACTTCTGTTGCAGCCTTGAATGAAACCATATACTATGTTGGTTTTGTCTGGCCAGAGGAGAACTGGCCCCCCGACTGAGCCTGGTTTCTCCCAAGGTTTTTTCTCCATATCTGTCACTGATGGAGTTTGGGTTCCTTGCCGCTGTCGCCTTTTGGCTTGCTTAGTTGGGGACACTAAATATTTGGCTTGATTGTATTAACACTATTGGAAGAGAAATGAACTGAGCTGGACGATGACATCACTGAAACAGAGACGAACTGGTTACGTTTGGCTATACAGCAGAACTGAATTTTGTTTGGATTATTGAAATACATTTTTCAAAAAAATAAAAAAATGAATTTCATAGTACATCCTGCTGGTTGAATTGTCAAAAGAAGATGCTTTGCTTTGTTCATGCAAATGCTATAAATGTTCTGATTTTTTGGATACTGGATATTTCTGATTGCACACTAGACGTGTTGAGAGGTTACATTAACATGAATATTTGTATAACAACAGTTTCACTACAAAAACACTTGTCTTTAACTATAATAACCATGATTTTTATATACCATGGTAAATTTTCATATGGAACAAGAACTGTCCTGTTTTTTTGTGGTGTTTATCACTAAAAAAAATATCGGTTTGAAATCATTTTTAAATCTGGAGGCTAATTTAAATTAATCCGAATATAATTAACCCAAATAAGTCCTGATGAACAGAATCGCAGAAATTTGATTTATGCCATTATGGGTTTGAAGAAAGAAATAAAAACACAAGTTAAGGTAGCAAATATGTGTAAACCATGGCAGACACGATGTTTCAGTGCTGCGTGCGCCATTGTTGGTTTAAATACACGAATCGAGCAAAATTAAGGTCGCAAATATGTAAAGCATTAAATGTACTTAGAAGCAGACGTGATTCTAAAAGTACATTTTCTTTTCTTACACAATTATGTTACTTGGAAAATATCATTGTCTTGTAAAGAAATGGGCTAAGGCGACGCCAAATTCTGAACATTTTATAGAAGAAATTAAACAATATGGTACTACGCACATATTAGAAACAGAAAAGCTAAAAAGACCTAGTTCATTTATTGGTTATGTTATTTTCGTTTTACCCCCATGCAAATATAGGCGTTTTTTCCCCCAACTAATGTGCACTTGATTTTATTCTCATTCTATTTATCATTTACTACTTGTGAAGTCACAATTCTTATATGGTACAATTCACTATTCGTTTTTTTTTTTTTTTGTATGGCATTAAAATAACTGTAGCCTACATTAATATGTGAAGAAAAACTAAAAGAAAATCAGTTTGCTTTTGTAAATCGAATTGTAAACCATGATTTATTGTGGCAGGCACAACTCTGCAATGCCACACGTTTTAAATGGATTTAAATAGAGGAATAAAACAAGGTCAGTTATGGAAGATTTTGTGGCAGCTGCATCTCACTGTTTACACTATGTTTGATGCACTGAAGCAAACGTGCAATTCTTGCATATTTATCACGTTACCATAGATTTTCTTTCCAACTGAATCCATAATAGCAAAGCATCGCACCTGCCTCAACACTCCGATTAATGCATATAAATTGGGGCAGCCGTGGCCTAATGGATAGAGAGTTGGACTTGTAATCCAAAGGTTGCAGGTTCGATTCTCAGGTCCGGCAGGGATTGTAGGTGGGGGGAGTGAATGTACAGCACTCTCTCCACCCTCAATACCACGACTGAGGTGAGTCCCTTGAGCAAGGCACCGATCCCCCAACTGCTCCCCGGGCGCCGCAGCAATGGCTGCCCACTGCTCCGGGTGTGTGTTCACGGTGTGTGTGTGTTCACTACTGTGTGTGTGCACTTGGATGGGTTAAATGCAGAGCACAAATTCCTAGTATGGGTCACCATACTTGGCCTCACCTCACTTCCTTTCCTTTCCTTTCCTTTCCTAAACAAACAGACGGTGCAATTCTACCTTTACTGACATATTTGACATCGTGCTTTATATCTCCCTTTCTTCCTTTAACCCTTGTCTAATGTGTTTAATTTCAAATTCACTACCCTTTTGTTTTGTTTGGGATGAAAATGTGCCTGAGTGGGCAATTGTTCCTTCCCCTGCACTTATGATTGACAGCCTTCTAGAGCCGGGGATTTGTTATAGGCCTTAAGGCTGAGATTGGGTTACCTAGGATGCGTTATGGCTAGCTCCGCCCCTTGGTGCTTGCAGACTTCCACCTGAAAGGTATGTTTTAGCTGTTTTGGCTAATGTTGCAGTGAGTTGGGCATATCAGTTAATAATGTTTATTAAATGTAGCTGGAATAGCATCTTATTCACGGCTTTGCGTTGGTGTGCAGGTTGTCACTATCCCTCGGTAGGTTAAGTTTCATTAATCGTTTGCATAGCATTCACGTTTGCCATAATTCGCTTTCTTGCTCTGAGCATTTGTATGACTTGCATGTCTCGGTGACCGATAACTGGTATGTATAGTACATTTTTAATAAATAATTGTTCCGATTAAGTTAATTAACAATTTCCCTGGTGGGAAAAAAAAAAAAAAAAAAACAGCTAAGACCAGCCTAGCTGTTTTTTTCAGGGTTGTTTTTATTAGGAGAAGCAATTTCTTTTGGAGCACTTAATTGTCTTTTTTGCGGGTTTGGGTGATGGCATCCTCCATAAAGACTGCGCTGCTTTTTTGTTGTGTTTTCATTTATTTTAGTTTCTTTCTTTTTTTCCAAAGTAAAGTTTTGGCAGGATCTCGTACCAGAAGAGAGAGAAGATGCAAAGAGGAAAAACACTTAGAATTGGCCTCCTTTAAATACTTTCTCATTATTGGATTCACTTGTGTAAGGAGGTCAAGGGTCACTGAGGTTACCAAACCAATTAGTGCTAAAGATATTGAAATCAATAAAATGACAAGGGTGTCTAAATTTATGCACATGCCTAATTTTGTTTAAATAATTCTTGCACACTTTCCATAAATCATATAAACTTTATTTCACTTCTCAAATATCACTGTGTTTGTCTCCTATATGATATATTTAACTGAAATTTCCTATCCAGACAACCAATGATTCATTAAGGAAAATGATGAAAATGTACAGGGGTGCCCAAACTTACCACTGTAAACAGATTGCTGTGTGTGAATCAATGATTTGGTTTTAGGTTTTAAATTGTTTTTAAATTATCTGCTCTGTGTTCAATCAATGTATTAACTTACATAATTTACTGAAAACAAATAGATAACTTCAGCATAAAAGTACAAGTTTAATTACATCATAGACGAATAGATAAAACAGTGTCACAGTGTCATCTCTACCATCCAGGTTAAGGATATACATGTAAACTGTTTTGAAAGGCCATGGAAATAAAAAGTCAAAAAGTTATGGAAAGCTGCATAAGTTTCCATTATTTTCTATGACATTTCCAGTGACCTTTCATGACCTTTTAATAAAACCCAACATTTGAAAGAGCTAATATTACAGGGGTCTAAGAAAAAGCACTTTAATCATTGTAATCATTACACACATGTGAATGTACATGTATGAGGAAGAGAGTATATATATATATATATATATATATATATATATATATATATATATATATATATATATATATATGAGTTGTGTATTTTATGATGTTAAGTTCAAGATCATCCAAACATTCACTGCCACAATTTGCACATTTCACAGTTTTGTTTCACATTATGAATTTGATGTCTTTCCAGTCTAATATTAGTTCTGTGGTGAACAGCTCAAAGTTTGTGGATGCTACTTTAGCTACTGTTTTTCAAAAAGCCCACCAGATGGTGCCATTTAGAAGTTATGACCAAGGCAGAAATTTGTAAGTGTCAGTCAAAAATAGCATTTAAACCGATTATTAGTAGGTCTGTAGTATTAATATCTTCACAGATTCATATATTTACTGTCAATGCAGTAACACGAGCATGACAGAATGGCAAGGATTATATTAATCTATAATGGAAACGCAATTTAATTGTAATTATTTTTTTTTTTTATTATTTAAACCTCTGTTTTTATTATTATTATTATTATTATTATTATTATTTAACCCTCTGGTTGTGTTTGGATTGCTGTCACACCTTTGATGTTCCAGGTCAAAAATGACCAAACTCCGCCAAAACTGCTTATAAATCTCTCATTATGCTATATTATCACCAAATATTGTATCTTTTTGTCAACTTGTTTTCTTTCATTTCGGACTGGGTTTGTGTTTCTATCTGCAATTTTGTAAGCCTTATTTATCCAAAAGTAGGCACCCCATTTTTTATATATATATATTATATATATATATATATATATATATTTTTTTTTTTTTTTAGAAGATAAAATACAAATTTGTCATAAAAAAATGTTTCTCACACTAGTGTGCTTTAATGTTTAATCAGGAAGTTTGCTTTTAAATGCTTTAACTTTGTATAAAATTGCAAAAAGTTACACTTGTCAAAAATGGCTGGCCATATTAAAAAAAAAAATTCACTCAAAAAAAACCTCAGATAAAGGAGGCCTACGATTAATCAGATGCAAATAGAAACAATGGCATTCCTAAATGAAAGAAAACAACTAGAAAAAAATAATGAATCCAATATTTGGTGATAACATAATGAGACATTTATAAGCAGTTGTTTGGAGTCTGGTCATTTTACCGTAAACATCACAACAGTGTGACTGGGTGAAATAAAAGTTTGAGTCCAATGCAATCAATTTGACCCGAAAACAACCAGAGGGTTAAGACACAAAAGTTAACACTTTATAATATGGTGACAATATTATGTATTAATTTGTGCTTATGCTAGGGGCCGTTGAATACTTGAATCTGATTGGCTAATGAACATTCTAACGGTGTGCATTATTTTCAGGAAAACTCATGGCGAATGTAGTTCCAGGCAGCTCTTGACTGCATTACGATTTCAGTTATTTCAAAGGTCCTTTCAGCCTAAAACATCAAAATAACCAAACTCACAACGATACTGGCCAAACAAATAAATACAGTAAACTGTAAACTCCCACTCTCTCTCCCTCACAGAAGCAAACACATACAGTTAGCACACACGTTAGCATGCACGCTAATGTGGTTAGTGCTGCTTTGACGATAAGTGACATTTCTCACAAGCGAGGTAACAACAGCGTGGTCTTGAAGAAAATAACTTTCTTCTTTTTTTTCGTTATTAGTAGAGACGATACTGCCAATCACTTTTGAGAGACACATAAACTTGAGAGAAGTCCTTTACGATCTCTCTCTCCCTCTCTCTTGCCGTCTGTCTGCCTCTGTCGGTCTGTCTAAATATAGGTGCGTTTCCACTGGCACAAACTTTCCCCTGTAAATTTACATTATAATACTGGCAGCTGGGTTGCCAGCCACATTGCTTTTTTTTTTTTTTTAAAGAATCATACTGTAAAACTTTTCCCTGTAAATTTACAGTATAATACTGGCAGCTGGGTTGCCAGCCACATTGCTTTTTTTTTTTTTTTTTTTTTACAGAATCATACTGTAAAACGTTTCCCTGTAAATTTACAGTATAATACTGGCAGCTGGGTTGCCAGCCACATTGTGTTTTTTTTTTTTTTTACAGAATCATACTGTAAAACTTTTCCCTGTAAATTTACAGTATAATACTGGCAGCTGGGTTGCCAGCCACAATGCTTTTTTTTTTTCTTTTTTTTAAAGAATCATACTGTAAAACTTTCCTCTGTAAATTTACAGTATAATACTGGCAGCTGGGTTGCCAGCCACATTGCTTTTTCTTTTTTTTTAAGAATCATACTGTAAAACTTTCCCCTGTAAATTTACAGTATAATACTGGCAGCTGGGTTGCCAGCCACATTGCTTTTTTTTTTTTTTTTTTTTACAGAATCATACTGTAAAACGTTTCCCTGTAAATTTACAGTATAATACTGGCAGCTGGGTTGCCAGCCACATTGTGTTTTTTTTTTTTTTTACAGAATCATACTGTAAAACTTTTCCCTGTAAATTTACAGTATAATACTGGCAGCTGGGTTGCCAGCCACAATGCTTTTTTTTTTTCTTTTTTTTAAAGAATCATACTGTAAAACTTTCCTCTGTAAATTTACAGTATAATACTGGCAGCTGGGTTGCCAGCCACATTGCTTTTTCTTTTTTTTTAAGAATCATACTGTAAAACTTTCCCCTGTAAATTTACAGTATAATACTGGCAGCTGGGTTGCCAGCCACATTGCTTTTTTTTTTTTTTTTAAAGAATCATACTGTAAAGCTTTCCCCTGTAAATTTACAGTATAATACTGGCAGCTGGGTTGCCAGCCACATTGCTTTTTTTTTTTTTTAAAGAATCATACTGTAAAACTTTCCCCTGTAAATTTACAGTATAATACTGGCAGCTGGGTTGCCAGCCACATTGCTTTTTTTTTTTTTTAAAGAATCATACTGTAAAGCTTTCCCCTGTAAATTTACAGTATAATACTGGCAGCTGGGTTGCCAGCCACATTGCTTTTTTTTTTTTTTTAAAGAATCATACTGTAAAACTTTCCCCTGTAAATTTACAATATAATACTGGCAGCTGGGTTGCCAGCCACATTGCTTTTTTTTTTTTTTAAAAGAATCATACTGTAAAGCTTTCCCCTGTAAATTTACAGTATAATACTGGCAGCTGGGTTGCCAGCCACATTGCTTTTTTTTTTTTTTTTTTTTTACAGAATCATACTGTAAAACGTTTCCCTGTAAATTTACAGTATAATACTGGCAGCTGGGTTGCCAGCCACATTGCTTTTTTTTTTTTTTTTTTAAAGAATCATACTGTAAAACTTTTCCCTGTAAATTTACAGTATAATACTGGCAGCTGGGTTGCCAGCCACATTGCTTTTTTTTTTTTTTTTTACAGAATCATACTGTAAAACTTTTCCCTGTAAATTTACAGTATAATACTGGCAGCTGGGTTGCCAGCCACATTCATTTTTTTTAACAGAATCATACTGTAAAACTTTTTCCTGTATATTTACAGTATAATACTGGCAGTTGGGTTGCCAGCCACATTGTTTTTGTTTTTTTTGTTTTTTACAGAACCATAATGTAAAACTTTTCCCTGTAAATTTACAGTATAATACTGGCAGTTGGGTTGCCAGCCACATTCATTTTTTTTTAACAGAATCATACTGTAAAACTTTTTCCTGTATATTTACAGTATAATACTGGCAGCTGGGTTGCCAGCCACATTCTGTTTTTTTTTTTGTTTTTTTTTTTTGTTTGTTTTTTTGTACAGAAACATACTGTAAAACCTTTTCCTGTAAATTTACAGTATAATACTGGCAGCTGGGTTGCCAGCCACATTCTGTTTTTTGTTTGTTTGTTTGTTTGTTTGTTTTTTGTTTGTTTTTTACAGAATCATACTGTAAAACTTTTTCCTGTAAATTTCCAGTATAATACTGGCAGCTGGGTTGCCAGCCACATTCATTTTTTTTTTTTTTTTTTTACAGAACCATACTGTAAAACCTTTCCCTGTAAATTTACAGCATAATATTGCCAGCTGGGTTGCCAGCCACATTCTGTATTTTTACAGAACCACAACTGTAAACTACATTTACAGTATTGTACTGTAGTCACCAGTATCATGCTGTAATTTAATTTTTATTTAAAGTATGTACTGTAAAACTTTTCCATTTCAGTTTACATTCTGGCAGCATGATTTTATTAAGTATACTGTTTTGCCACAATATTACAATCTGTACAATGTGTTATATATTGCATTAAATTGTATTTCAACGCATAATATATTTTTTCCTAAAATAAGAAAATTAGTAAATATTTTCCAAATCAGTAATGTCAAATGGTAATAGAAAACAAAGGTCTTAGAATTTAACATGTTTATTTCTCAAGAGCAAAGGCAAATTTTAGTAATATCGAGTAAAATCCCCAGAGTAAAATCAACTCTATTCAGAGAACATTTGGTCGCTCTTTAAATAGAGTTAAATTAACACTGAAGCAGAGTTCAAGTTAATTAGATAACGATGTCATCAATTAAATGATGATTGTGCATTAATGATGAACACCTGCTGTTAACAAGCTGCTGAACTGAAGAAACACAAGAACCAGGTGCGTCGGACGGGGTAATACAGTGGAACAGAGTAACAAGGGCCCTTGGCGAGAGGGGGCCCATCGCAACCAAGGTTATTATAGTTTTGCTTTTTTGAAAATGTTTTGCAATAAAATGCAATAATTTAGTGTCGTTTTTATTAGCTTAATTGACAATTTTGTACGTTTTTATTTTGTTTTTATTTTATAAACACATTTAAAAAATATCAATTGCTTCAGTCTATTTGGAAGCTTTGACATTTTTTTGCACCCGATGACCCCTTTAAAAAAGCTCTCATGCTCTTTGGACACAATTAACAAAACACTTCTTGCTGCAATGCATGCTGGGTAATGACAGCTAAAACTCCCATCATGCACTGCAGAATGAATAATTATTGTCGCCACTGTTGAGGATGTTATGATAAGTGTTCATGTGTAAAAGTCTGAGTTGGTGAAGCTCTTTATTTTCTACAATGAAACAATATCTTGATATTTGTTTAATAGGACCTCTTTCTAAAGTTCAAGAATCCCAAATGTCTGTCCAGAAACAAGCTAAGAAAGCCACTTCCTGGTGTTCACACAAATCAGTAATAAATAAGATTACTTCAAGCACTTGATTCAGCAATACACAAATGTTGTTCTGAATAGCATGCTGTGCCTTTAAGTGCCAGTTGAGAGAGAAGAGGAAGGAAGGATGAGGTGTTAATGATTGTGTGAAACAGTCAGAGCGGGTGTGAGATCGGACTTTTCTAACCTGCCACAATGCAGGGGCTTCTTGAACGTGTGAGGACTTTTAGGCCTTTCCAAAGTGATGCAGGGTCATTGACTGAAAATTGTGTTCTCAGCTTTTCAGATTAGCTTCTCTGAGCGTCTTTGATCGTTTTTTGTCAGTATGTTTTTGGTCTGTTTGTACAAGGCTTTATCCCCATTCATCAGTCTCCTTTCTATTTTTCAGAAGGTGTATACAACATCAGTGTGATCTATGACCACAACCAATGATGTTTAGAACTTGGTTTCTTTGTCTGTAACAGTTAATATGATAAGAGAGGTGTCTGGAATGCCTTGCATCAAAGTGGTGAAGTAAATAATGGTATTTTGGATCCAGTGGTGCATCTAGAAACAGGTGCACACATTTTTCAATCCAAATCTTTTTGTTGGCTACTTGATTATAAATTTCATATCAACAAGCCTAATGTCATCGTCAAATGAATTTCTTTTTCAAACCCCAATTAGCAATGGGAGCAACTGAAGCAGATGTCTTGTCAACTTTCAACCATCCAGTTATACTTTACATGGCGTGTTATTCATGTCAGTTCCAGAGTACTTGAACCAGAAAAGTTTCTGTTTAGCTGAACATAGCTAAATTGTTCTCCTAAAGTGACAAGATATTTTATATATAAAGTCATATCCATTGACAATACATAGTTTGGACCACACTTGGCCACACTGAAGAACTTCAGGTGAAGTGAATGATCACTTATACTTCTTATCAGCAATCATAGGATTGAAAATGATCAAAAATGTGTTCATGGATGCAAACCGAGATCAATTCTGTTGTAAAGCAGCTCTAAGAAAAGGAATAGTGACATAGTTCTGCTAATGAGTTGAATAGTGTGAAAAAAAAAACACTTATATTTTGTAAAATAATTGAATACTTTGTGTATAATGGAGGCTGTTGGTAAAAATCCACCACTGGTTTCCATCAACAACTTTTAGAATGTGAAAACGTTTGTCATGTTTTTTACTACCTTGATATAGAAGTATCATTCTTAAAAATATATAAATAAAATATAAAAACCTTTACAAATTTAACATTTGAATGGTAGTTAAATATGATAACCACATTTCTGTTTTTCTCCATCTGTGTCAGACACAGTTTCTCGACATGGTTTAACATTTCCTTAGATTAAAGAGCCCTCTCACCTGCAAACTAAACACACCACCCCTGAAAACCCATTCTCACGTACAAGATGTTTGTCCAGCCAACAGTTCAAACCACACTTCTCAAGAGAACCAACCACAGCAGGTTTCAGTTTGACTCAGAAGCTGAACATAAGTAAAACTGTTACTTTGACATGCCATTCAGTTATTTTCATACACAAGTGAGAATTGATTAAATACAATAATTTTAAAATCACTGTAGAGTTAGACTGTATTTTACCATGAAAGAGGAACATCTAATGTTAATGCAATATTGTTCTACTTTTAAATATTCAATATTAATGCAATTTTCTTCTACTTTTAAATATTTAACACAGACAACTACCTTTTAAAATCTATCAATTTTAAATTATAAAAAAGAAAAACTCTCACAAAAGCCTTAATAAGTGCCAGAAAAGTGTTTATATGTAGCTATGCAGGACATACATTCAGAGAGTGTGTGTGTGTGTGTGTGTGTGTGTGTGTGTGTGTGTGTGTGTGTGTGTGTGTGTGTGTGTGTGTGTGTGTGTGTGTGTGTGCATGCATTAAGAGTGTCATCAGATTTTGTCTGGGAGGATTCACATGCCAGACGAACATGTTTCAGCGAACTTCAGCGCATTTCACTGAACTATTGAAGAAAATGTTTCTTCTTATTATTTTGTTCTGTTTGTGCTGGAGGAGTCTGACTGGTAAGTCATATAAACATTTTTACAACTTAATTTATTCTTGTTTATGGGTAATCAAGTTGCTGCTACTTTTTAAACTATAGCCCGTTTTCGTTGATGTTATTTAACTGTTCCAGATGAATCATTATTGTGACATTTAGATTCAGGTCTCTGTTCATGATCAGAAAATAAAAATGTGATTCCTATGTCTGGAAAATATCATACATTATGGGGAAAAATGTTTCTACAGTAAGTTTAATAAACATTTCTGTCTGAGAAAGAGCAGCTTTTAAATATCAGGTGTCTTTTGTTATTTTAAATTATTTAACTTTAAGGATTCTCCCTTGCAATTTCTAACATCTTTGCTCCACTGCTCAATCTGTTCCTGTATCTGTCCCAGGTGTGTTTGATGAGTCCACGTTAGTGATGGAAGGGGATTCTGTTCTTCTACACACTAATATTAGTGAAATATATGAATATGGCGACATAATGTGGACATATGGAGCTGGAAGGCCTCTGATTGCTAAAATCAATAGACAGAAAAAAATCTTCAAGACATGCGATGGTCCTGGTGGGAGATTCAGAGACAGACTGAAGCTGAACAATCAAACTGGATCTCTGACCATCACAAACATCACAACTCAACATGCTGGACTTTATAAACTAGCGATTAGTGGAGTAAAATCAATATCAAAAACATTCAGTGTGTCTGTCTATGGTGAGTAGGGATCATCAGTTCTGTCCTTTGCAAATTATCGTTTTAATAAATGGATGTTTCATTGTGCCACAAACCCTGTACATTGACCCTAACTTGAACCCAGAATTTGTACCTTGTACTGAACCCAATATATTCCAGTTTGATTTCATAGTTTAAGATAACAGAAACACTCGTTGACTTTCAACACAAGACACAAAAATGAGATGGTTGATTTTAATCAATATTTCTGTTTATAATATTTTCTAGCTCATCTGCCTGTTCCTGTGATTATCAGAGATTATTCACAAAACCATTCTTCATCACAGAAGAATTGTTCACTGCTGTGTTCAGTTGTGAATGTGAGTCATGTGACTCTCTCCTGGTACAAAGGAAACAGTTTATTGTCCAGCATCAGTGTGTCTGATCTCAGCATCAGTCTCTCTCTACCTCTGGAGGTGGAATATCAGGATAAAAACACCTACAGCTGTGTGATCAACAATCCCATCAGCAACCAGACTCAACATCTGGACATCAGCAAACTCTGTCACACATTTGAAAGTATAGTGGTGATTGTGTCTATTTACTGAGCTAATCTCAGTTTTTAAATGAGATTAATACAGACTTTCTCTTGGTCATTGCAACATTTTCATAGAGCTTTTAAACCCCTAGACTCTGGATCTCATTTAGTACTGATCTCGGCTGCTACTGCTGCTGGATTTCTGTTGACTGTAGCTGGAATTGTGATCTTCTGGATCTGCAAGAAACACAAAAAAACGGCTGGAGAAGGCAAGTGTTACTGATTTATGGAAGTATTACAAAAATGTTTTCAAAATATGTAAACTGATTGATAGTCCTTATCTAATAATGAATTAATAATCACAGCTATTCTCATAATTTTAAAATCATAACTAAAAGCACAAAATTTTATTGTTAAAGAGTGTTGTTTAAACAATCCCTATTCACATGAATTTGCAAAAATGACTAAAAACCATACATGCCAAGTCGGTAGTTTGCAACGTGTCAGTTTCCTGCGCACACTGTAAAAAATGGTTTAGCTTGTCTTATTTGTTTTGTTTCTAATAAAAAAAAAATAATAATAATAATAATAAATAATATATATATATATATATATATATATATATATATATACAAATCTTAAGTTAGAATGCATTTATTAGATAAGCAAAATTAAATAATATTTTTAGTTTTGTTTTAATTGGGGGAGAAAACTGCATTTTGCATAGATGAGTAAAATTATCTGCCTGCGGGGTAAGTAAAATATTTGTTTTAGAAATATTTTACTTACCCCTGGCGGATCATTTTACTTATTTTAAGCAAAAATACACTTAATTTAGAATCCCACCCCGGAAACAAAACTAACTATCTTATGTCATTTTTTATAAAGCATTTTAATTTAAGATTTTTTGAGAAACAAGATAAGCATTTTTAAAAAAAATTTCAGTGCACATACGCGTTCCATCTGAACTAATACACAGGTATTTCAAAATAATACTGAGGAGTTTTGTTGTTTCAGTGCATCTGTTATCATTGTTTAAACAGTTGAGACTTGTGCGGAAGAGATCTCTTACGCTGATCCAGTGTTCTACAAAAGAAATGCACATAAATGGGTAAGATAATTTATCCTCCATTTGTCTCTCATTTTAGCAGAAAGATTTTGATGCGTCTGTGCTTGTATTTATGTCAGTATAATGAAATCACATATTTACAAACACACCAGCGCCAGATCAGATATTTTTAAAAGCCATAACCATCATTCAGTATGAAACACACACACACACACACACACACACACAATGCTGTCTACGCATGTAGTTCTAAAAGAAGTGTTTCTATACAGTTTTTTTAACATAAATAATTGTTTTTTAGTTTCTAAAAATTGCTTCATTAATACTAGAGATCACTTAAAATAACTTTTACACAAAACCCTTTGTATAAATTACTGAAGTCGCAAAGTCACATAAAAAAAGGGTCACAGTTTAGTTCATAATACCACATTTCAATAATTAATTTGATAGCAATTAAGTCTCTTGGAAGATGAACAATTCTGCTCCTACGTTCGGTCACCACATGATGTCCAATGTAACATAAGATCCCTGAAGCAAAACCACTGAGAACCATTGATATACAATAAATAGCATAACTGTTTGATTGTGTTTCCTCGAGCTGCTTCATGTTCACATAAATGAAATAATTTCACATTGAACCTCAATGCTCTTTAATTATGAATTTGCCTTATTTTAAATATTGTATTATTACATTTTGTGTGTTGTGTTTAAAGAACTTTAAAGAGGAGGATCATGTGGATTATGCACCCATCTCCATAACAGAGAGAGTAGCAGATCCAACTGCATGATCATTTTACCAGGAATCTCCTGAGACAACCTCAGAGACCACGTCTATGATTGAGTTTGGGGATTGGTAAGAATCAGTACTAATTTTCCAATGAATTTAGCACAAATTCTGGCCCAAAAAAAATATATATATATATATTTAAAGATTTTTTATTTTTTCATTTATTTTATTTTTTTAAATTTTCATAGGGGCCTGAAGTGTGATATTCAAAGTTGGACTAAAACTTTATTTAAGGACTTCTAACAAATTATCAGTTTTTCACAACTGGCCTCTCTGAAGCATTTCAGAACCTGATGCTTTTTCATTTGAGGAGAGAAAGAAATATTTTTTTATTTTTTATTGGATTTGAGTCTTGGATTTAGTTTGAGATTTTAATCTGTGGCAGAAATTAGTTGTTCTGTCCATTCCATGTGACACTTGTGGTGTCAAATTGTTGAATAAATAAATCACACTTTATATCAGCACGGCTGTGTTTCAGCTGAATCAGAATTGTAATAAATTAAGTCCCTCTTTCGAAATCAAGCAAACAATTACAGGGCAGAAAATGTCTTAAATATTGTGGCCCATTGGAGCATTTTTACGGCACAGTCTTAACTAATATATACCATTTAACTCAAAATGCAGATGCAAAATACTCAATCAAAAGGAGTGGAAATGCTTCTGTGCTCTTATTTATTCATTAATTTAAATTTTTACTATCTGTTGGGTAGACAAGCAGCTTCTTCATGAGCATGTGTCTATTTCTGGATGTTTGTGGTTCTTGTCTGTTTGTGAATGTGTGTGGTTGAAGGGCTTTTTTTTCCATTTTTTTTCTGCTTATATGAAGCTGACCGTTTAACCTCTGCTCTGCGCTAAAATCGGTTCACTGTGATTCCGTGTTGTATGACAGATGCAAGATTCTGTTAAATTTAACAGTGAACACTTGTATTATGTATAAAATATAAAGACTGTCATACTATATAACTTCTTATATCCAAAGTATAACCTTATATACTTTGTTTTACTTCTCAAACGTTATCAGAAATTTTTTAAAAAAAGAACTTTCCTTGATCTTACATTGTTTTTTGGAATATTCTGTTATTTTGACAATAAATGCAATGTTTGATTTACTGTTGTATTATTTATGATATCATGCACAGTCGTTCATAATCTCTTTTGTGTTTTTTTTTTTTTTTTTTTTTTTTTTTTTGGGGGGGGGGGGTAGTTCTGGGCAGTAATAAACCAATAGTAAAAGAAAGTCTGTTAATCGGCAGCTATACTTGCAGCCAGGCAGTTATTTCAATTGTAAAAGACCAAATCTTATCTCCTTGAATGGGGAAATTCTGACATCTCAAAAACTACTTGCCACATTCACATTTAAATAACATGCAGGAGTTCGGATGATAGCTGTTTCACGATTGGCCAGATTCGTGTGTTTATTCTAACCTTTTTAATTCTAATGATGGCCACAAATATGTGTTTTAAGAACAGCATAAGATTTGTTACTGTAGTTGCAATGTTATATTGAGTCACGTTTATCATAAAACATGAAGCATACCCCCAATTTATTGGTTTTTAAATATGTTTATGCTAAACTTTATTCTTGAACAGATGCAGTATATAAAAAGTGTTTCTGTTGCTCATAAAAACTTTGCTGAAACATCTGACAAATATTGCATTTTATTCACTTTATCTGTGATAAGAGTAGGCCTACGCAAACATCACGTGAGCGTCACTATTGAGAGCAGAAAGTTTCCGACTTGACGTGTACGTTTTCAACTCCGCCCCTGACTGCAACTGGCTGATCTCGTTGACTGCCTTCTGTAGTCGTGGTTCAGGTCAACCCCTCCCACTTACCCCCTCTCATTTTTTTCCACAATATTTACAGAATTGTATTCTATATAAATGTGTATCAATGACAATTGATGAGTGCCCTTGAACCCCCATTTCCCTTAAGTTTTCTTTCAACTTTAGCCTTTCTCTCTCACATTGTTTACATTCAAGCACCACATGTTCCACAGATTCAACACTTTATAAAATTTGCATCTTCCAGATATGTTTACGTATGATATGTAAGTATTTAACCAGAAGTGTCCAATCCTTACCCTATAAGATAATTTCTCCCTGTCCCGACCTTCTGTTGAATAGGCTACTATATAAATGTCTCCCTTTCTTCTCTCTATGCCAACTTCTGTGCTAGTTTTTCATAACATTCAACCAGATTATAGCTTCTGCTTTATTTATTGTAATCGGCACTTCCAGATCTTACCTATTACTGGCTTGCTTTGCCAAACTATACCGTTTCATTTCCTTTAATCCCAACATGTGCTGGCAGCCAAGTAAAATTTTTCTTTACTCCCAACTAACAGATTTGTGTATAACATTCAAGTACCTAGTAGTCTTGCCTTGACTGTGATTTAAATGTTTGCAAGCTTTTTAGTCTGAGCATAATACCTTATCAGGTCTCTCTTCTACCCACTGTAGAGCCAGGCATATACCCGTCAGTTCTACTGTAAATACAGATAAATAATCAGACAATCTTTTTTGTACCTGGATTCCCAACTCAGGAACGCCAAATGTAACCCCAGTTTGGCCATTCTTTGACCCATGTGTGTAAATAACCAGACACCCCACAAATTCACCTCCTCTCTCCCCTTAAAGTGACTTTTTAACATTGTCATATCTACAGTAGGTTGTTCATATAGCCACAAAGGCCTGACTGGCACTGGAACTGTTGGACTAAGTTAATTTCCCTCTAATCCCATCTCTTTCCCAATATCTTCGCATATCCAGACAAAACTTTGATTTTTAATCCTTTCATGTTCCCAGCATTCCTGCATTACTGTTCTAGCGAGGCAGGACCTAAGAAAGCAACTGCCAAAAATCATCTCACAAGACATGAGCTATATATTTTGGGAAAAAGAGTTCGTATCAGAATGTTCGTATAAGGGGAGAGTGCCCTCTAGTGACATTTTTATATTTTTACGCTCGTAGCATTTAAAAAAAGCTTTATGGGCTGGACCAGCTATTTCACAGTCCAAATCAGAGTTCGAATTACGGGGGAGCTAAGGGGAGCTCGGCTCCCCTGAAAAGGACCTGGGCTCCCCTGAAAGCCTACTTTGAGACATTTAGGGGGAGCTCTAAAACACTTTCCATTTTTTGTGTCGCATATAGATTTTGATTTTCTGTACATTAAGGTTCCTGAAATAAATGATGATATTTAAAATGTGTCAATGTTGTGTGTTTATTCGCTCATTACATTACTATTTCCGAACACTATTTTCCGCGGTCTCCTGCTGTGACCATCCATGTGTGGCGGCGCTGCACTGAAATTATTACGTTTATGTCACCACTTGAACTTCTCACCAGGGACGGATTATGGGTTGTGTGGGCCCCTGGGCAAAACATTCGCGATGCCCCCCCCTCCCCTCCCTATGACATGTAAAAATCTGACGATGCGGTCAAAATAATGTGCTGTGAATATCTTGCCAACTAGAGCCTCGGCGGGCAAATGATAAATGAAACCTATTGTCCTACCTTAAAACTTCGTAGCTACAGTTAATGTTGTCAGAGGTGGGTAGTAACGAATTACATTTACTTCGTTACATATACTTGAGTAGATTTTTGGGGTAACTAGTACTTTTAGAGTATATTTAAAGTTACTTTTACTCTTACTCAAGTACATTTATAGTGAAAAAACTTTACTTTTACTTCGCTACATTTGATGCAGTTCCTCCGTTACTGTCCTCAGAAACGTGTCGTTGGAATCTTCATTTCATGTCTGATAAAACTGCGTTAATGCTGCTTTGTATTCAGCTGTTACTATGGAAACCGTAATATTTCAGCGCTCCTAAAGCGCCCCCTCGTGACCGAGAATTAATTTTTCATTTCCAATACATTTTTTTCTGCTGTTTATGGTCAAATGATTGCAACTATCGACCCATGTTTTTATGCAGCAAACACAGAGTTGTAAATGTAAAAAGTAAAGGTGCCTTCTAAAAATCTAAACAAGTACAGTAATATTTTAAATAAATATAATAAATTATATACTCAATTTATCCCTTTTAATGTTATAAAGGATGAAATGCATAGTGTAACATATTTTGTTTTTGTGTGAAACTGTATCTGAATTTTAAATCATGCCTTTTTATGGCTTAATATTCCACTTCACATTGTCCAATCCCATTACTGTTTATTTTACTTGTGCAGATCTTAAAAAGGGTTATGAATTGCTTTAAATTAATATAAAAAAAATTACAGATACACTAAATGAAATAAATATAATGAAATAAAATTACTTCCTTGATATTTGTTTACATTTGTGTATTAAAAACATTTTTAATTAGACTCCTATCTGATTTTCTATATTTTAAAAAAAGTTTTTTTATTTAGGCTAGTTAAATAAATTTTCGGCTACCAAAATCTGAAGAGTACCTGTCCGAAGGGCTACCAGAAAAAAAAAAAAAAAAAAAAAAAAAAAAAAATATATATATATATATATATATATATATATATAAACACCTTACTTCAGCCTATGTTTTCAAGGAGAGGTGTGTGGAAGCTTTCCAAACAGTTTGAAATTCAGGGTTTTCACTTCATATCAATCAGATCAGAGTAAGTAAGTAAGTAACTAGCTACTTGAGTACTTTTTTCATCGGATACTTTTTTACTCTTACTCAAGTAACTATTAAGATTGTTACTTTTACTCTTACTTGAGTAAATATTTCCATAAGTACTTGTACTTTTACTTGAGTACAGATTTTGGGTACTCTACCCACCTCTGGCTGTGTGATCCTTTTGTCTTCTTGCCGGCTCATGGAAGTCTTTATCAGTTTAAATTTGCGATTGTAGATCTAATTTTATTACATTACTTTTCGTTCTTTTACTTTATGCCATATAGATTTAGGAGGGCATACTAATAATACAGATTGAAAAAAAAAAAAAAAAAAACATGTTGCGCAACGACAAGAAAAACATATCCATGATTTCAATTTGGGAATGCCCACTAGAAACGTCTACCGCACACCCATATAATTATTTTCTTTTTTCATTTAAATCGCTTAATTTTCTGTCAAATCCGTGTGCATTTGCTATTACTGACCAATTGGGCTGAAATTAACGATACCCTTGTTTAAAAGCATGGCTTTTCTTCCCTTAACAACCGTTGGCATGGGTAAACAAAATAAACAAATTTTACTTATTTTGCTGATAAAATCGGCAATGTATTTGGTACAATAACGTGGATTAAAATTGCATTAAAACAATGTATTGTATGCAGAACTTCCTAAAGTAGAATAACACCCTAGAATCTTTGATCCGAATATTAGCAACATTCCATAACCGTGTTTACTTGCATTTAGCCTCCACTACAGCCCTGGGAGTGATTACACTGGTCAAACTCTTACACTGTTCTGGGGGCCACTCAGCGGGCAGGTTAACCGCCTCCATCCCACCATGCTACCGCTCCCTAGTCAGAGGGCCTTCTGTAAGGCCCCCTCCCCTCCCCCCAGAAACCAGGGGCCCCATGGTAAGGGCCCTTGTAATCAGATGGCCCTCTAAAGGTACACTACACCCTCCTCCCTAGGGCCTCCTAGTAGGGCCCTCATAATCAGAGGGCCCTCTAAAAGCCCCCAAAACCCCATCCTCCGTAGGACCCCCTTGTAGCCAGAAGCCAGGACCATAATAGGAGGGCCTAAGAGGGCCTTCTAAAAGTAGGCTCGCATGCACCCATTTCCCTATAAAGTTTCTATAGCAGGACCGGGGGCCCCCTGAAAGCACCGACTCCCCACCACCACCAGCACCACCACCACAATTCAAGGGCCCTTGGCAGCCAAACGCCCTCCCTATAGGGTCAGGGCAGGGGCCCTTGTAAGCAGAGGTTTAAAGAATGTAGGCCCTCTAAAATAGACAAACGAAAATACATTGTTGATAAGCGTTGCAAATTATTTTGTGCTAGGGACCCCACGGGCCCCCTGCACCCCAAGGGCCCCTGGGCAGCGGCCCGGCTGGCCCGGTCCGTAATCCGTCCCTGCTTCTCACTGAGTTGGTATTTGAATGTTAGCTTAACTTCAAGTTCAAAACATACTTTATTCGTTTTTTGGAACACTCTGTGGATACTACTAAGAAAATCAAAAAGAAAGCAGCCAAAACTCAGTCAATTTGGATTTACAAAACAAACGAAGAGGAGTGATGACAGCGCACCAGCTACAATTTTTTTTTTATGATTGTTATGCGAGTTATTCTGTTTTCATCATGATTTGCATGATGCACGCCTAAGCGCGGTTGATTCAGAACCGTGGACAGAGCTGTTTGCCCTAACACTGACAACACTGACTGACGCTTGCGTTTTGAAGTAAACGGTTTACTAAGTATAGGTTTACTGTAAACCTATTGTTTCAAATGCCCGAACATGCACCAAAAGCGTTAAAGTCAGTCAGGCAGGATTGGAAAATAGGGCTCCCCCGAAAGCCACTTTGTAATTCGAACCCTGGTCCAAATCCCACGGCGCGTCCGAAATTGCGAACTGTCTGAATAAGTACTACATTTGAAATTAAACTTACTTTGTGACAAGTATTTTTTATATTGAAAAAATGTGTGTATAATGTAATTCAGACATAGGCTACTACATTTGCCATGTTGTTATTATCACGTGACCTAACAGCATCCTTCGCGACCCTTCACTGCCATTTATAAATTTTCTTGTAGTTGTCACTTCGTTTTACCTTTTTAGGTGTTTAGCATGACACCATTTAGCATGAGTCCAAACTGCCTGCCAAAAAAAGCTGTGACTGGTAAAACTATTTAGGCTAGAGTGGGGGAAAAAACGACCCGTGTATTTTTTATTTTGTCATATAAATTGAAATTAAATATATTTTCAATACAGTTTGCTTATGGAACCGAGAGCTATTCGAAAGCACCTGGCTCATTCAACACAGTTCTTTCTGAGAGGTTGTACAAACAACTATTTCATGGCTATAGCTAGACTCATCGATGAAAACTATTCCTACTAAAAATATAGATGCCAGTTTATTGATATTTTATTAATGTATGCTAAATTTTTTGTTGCTCCACACATATACCACTGAAACCAAATTGTTATTGTTGGGATTGTCAATGGTCTACTTTCTGCCCAGTTTATTAAAAAACGTAGTTCCGTGTGGAAGGCGTGGTTTTCAAAGTATGACGCATGTCGCTCTGTCTATTTAGGAGGGGAAGGTGGCCAATCAGACAGTCTAGCGCTTAAATTCAAATATATAGTTTCACTTTTGTGCAGCGGACAACATGCAGAGGATCAACTGCTTTTTGGGAAAAGTAGTGAAAATGAAGATTCTCTTTATTTTGCTTAGGCCTATATTGTTTTTGTGTTTACACGAGCACGGTAAGACACTTTTAAACACATACCAGATCTTTGTTTCACTGGCATTAAAATTATTTCATTGTGGGGGACTCATACAGCAGGACTAAAACTTAAAACAATATTTTGTAGGGAAAAAACAAAATAGGTTGTGCGGGGCACAACCTTACGCGGGGTTAATTGTAACACGCGTGGTTTAAATATTTCCACACATGCTAGCATAACCAAATTTACGGTGTTTACTAGTTGCCATAGCAACACTATGCAGAGAAAAAAAAGAGCGCCAGATTTCAAAAGCCTTTTGAAGATATCGCTGAATATTTATTTTACCATAGTAAAAGTACATTTCTGGCTGAAGTAAACTTTTCATTTCTGTTTTTAGTATTCATTTAAAGTTAGACAAAACTGATATTATTTTAATCTCCAATTTGTTATTTATAATTTTTAGATAGTTTATTAAGGCTTCGCAAACCAGCAGAACTAACCTGTTTTAAACTTCAGTCGCGCAGATGGGGAAAGATGTAACACTGTGTTACAATATTCCCCGCTGTTATTAAACTATGCTATTCTATGACATTAGCGGTGCAGTTTACACGATTTACTTCTAAGGATTTTGATAAGATACCTCAAGAAACAGGTGAATAAAGGCTGACAATCAATGTTTAATGTTCAGAAGTTATTATTTCAAGTAATGTAAAGTATGTTGGCTGGTTTATGTGTGTCGTGTTCTATGAGAGCTGTGTGTGGAGGAGTGTGTTCTTCTGAATGTCTAAATGTGTTTCATCTATCTGTCCACATTGTTTTGAACTACTGTACAACTGTGTGTTGCGATCAAAGCCGTTCAAAGCATTGTTGCGATGTGTTCATTTTCAAACTCCTAAAATTCGATTTTTTTTTTAAAACGTCATTACTTCATTTGAAAAAGTTAACACATGTATTTTACTGACAAAATATTTTAGTTTGTTGTGTATATTTTTTTCATTCGATCAGATAACATTTTAAGCTGTCATATGGCCGTGTTACAACGTGCCCCTCAGATGTTACAATGTACCCCACCTAGAGGCAAATAACGAAAAACTTATACACTGTAAATATGAAACAAAGCGATATATTTGTACTAGACAAGTGTGAAAATAACGTGGATAAAAAAATTGTACGCTGAACCCCACGTGAATTTACATAAACCGCGAAATTCAAAAAGTGTTAGGTTGTGCCCCGCTCTCCCCTACATTGTTTTTGTTAAAATGGTGGAAAAACACAATAATGTATTTTAATTTATAATGTCAGTGTAATATTAATAATGGATAAACTTTGTTGCATGGATGCACGAATAGAGAGAAAGCAAAATGTGAACCACGTGTTGGTGGTTCATTAACCCTTTGAGGCATACGATCGCAACGTTATCTGTATTAAGCTGGTCCTTAAAGCATACGTTCGGCGCTGAATTCAGTGGGTCATCTGGAATATCTTAAATTTATGTGTGAAAGGAATTGTAAAAGATAATTCATGCGACACGGTTATGTTTATCTGATGAGTGAATGTTTGAATCAGTAATGTGTTACATTATGAATGTAAATAATTTATTTGTGGGTTATAATGAATTCTTCATTTGTTTTTGTTTTTTTAGGTTTGTCTGCGGTTGGTACAGAAGAAGTTTCTGTGTCGGTGAAGGAGATATATTCCGTCACTCTACATACTGATGTTGAAACAATCCAGCAAGATGATATAAAATGGTATTTTAATGATGTTCGTATCGCTCAAGTCAGTGGAGATCTTAGTTTTATCTGTACAGATGTTCAGTGTAATGAAGGTACTGAGAGATTTAGAGACCGACTGAAACTGGATCATCAGACAGGATCACTGACCATCACAAACACCAACACCACAGACTCTGGAGTTTATAAACTACAGATCATCAGCAGCAACATCAGAGAAAATACCTACAATGTTACTATTTATGGTGAGCAAGTTAAAAGCAGGTTGTTTGTTTGTTTATTCTTTCTGTCTTTATTTATTTCTTTATATTTTCTTGTATTTTAAATCACATACATTAAATGGATAATTTCTTTTAAAACATATTTACTGTGAACATGAAATTTATAGAATGGACATTATTAAACAGTTCAGCGAGTAGTTCACTTTCTGAACAAAAAATTACAGATAATGTACTCACCCCCTTGTCATCCAAGATGTTCATGTTTTTCTTTCTTCAGTCATAAAGGAATGATGTGTTTTAAGGAAAAAATTTCAGGATTTCTCTCCATTCTATGGTGCCCCCAAGTTTGAACTTCCATAACGCAGTTTAAATGCAGCTTCAATGCAGCTTCAAATGTCCCAGGCGAGGAAGAAGGGTCTTATCTAGCGAAACAATCAGTTATTTTCTACAAACATTTACCATTTATATACTTTATCTCTACACAGATTAAACGCAGAGCCGGACAAGACAAGTCTTTGAGGTTCAAAAGTATAGAAATTGTAATTTATTTAATTTTATTTTTTGGAAAATAACTGATCGTTTTGCTAGATAAGACCCTTCTTTCCTCGGCTATGATCGTTTAGAGCCCTTTGAAACTGCATTTTGGAAGTTCAAACTCGGGGGCACCATAGAAGTCCATTATATGGAAAGAAATAGTGAAATGTTTTCCTCAAAAAACATAATTTCCTTACGACTAAAGAAAGAAAGACATGAACATCTTGGATGACAAGGGGGTGAGTAGATTATCTGTACATTTTTGTTCCTGAAGTGAACTACTTTCAGTTTGATTTAAAATGAAACAATTTCTGTTGGCAAAATGAATGTTATTAGTTGTGGTACCTAAAAAAAAGAGACAACATACCCTCTCTGATCCCATTCTAAACAGTTCATATGATGATGTGATGTATAAATAAATATGTTGATTTGGGTTTCAGGTGTTTCTGACGCGGAACTAGAAGTAGTGAAGATAAATTCAACGAAGGAGGGAGAATCTATTACTATTGATCCCGCTGTAATAAAAAACCCAAATGATGTGATGGAGTGGTATTTTAATGACCTTCTCATTGCTGAAACCACTGGAGACCAGAGTAAGATCTGTACACATGAGTGGTGTAAAGAGAGATTCAGAGACAGGCTACATTTGGATCATCAGACTGGATCTCTGACCATCACAAACACCAGAACTGCAGATTCTGGACTTTATGAACTACAGATGAACACAAGTATCACCACCCACCAGTGCCCCATCAGCATCAGGAGCATTAGGAGATTCAGTGTTACAGTAATTAGTAAGTATAACTTTGGTGCACTTTCCCACAAAAACAAACAAACAAAAAAATGTAATTAATAGTAATCACTGCGCCTTTATATTACAGATTCAGGCCGGTCTTCAGCTGCTGTGGCAGGAATAAGTAGTGTTGTTCTGCTTGTGGCTGTAATTGCCATTGTGTTTTTCTATCGTCGCAGGAAGCACAGAATGTAAGTATTACAAGCAAGATAACTAGATATATGCAATTTAGTCTGCAAAATGGATGAGTTTTTATATTTCTACTATATAATATTATATATTTTTTTATATATGGTGTTACAAACCATGTCTAGGGTTGAGTTGTAACAAACACACACACCTACCCACACGCTTGCCTAGCTATCTAAATGCGGACATTACCCAGACTTCTATTGTTTTTATATACACATAATTATACATTTTATACTTATCATAGAAAACCTTACATCTTGCAAAATAAAATAATGTTATTTATAATTTTCTCATGGGGGCTCAATAAAATGGCCCATGCCAAAGTCAAAATATTCAAGTTGACGAAATTGATATGACAAGTCTCAGTTAGCCTAACGCAGTTTTTTTTTTTTTTTTTGCTAATTATATAATAGATATTAAAGAAAAAAAATAGAACAAGCTTAGAGGCCTTTTTGTTTAATGTATAATACATAAAAAACAAATGAATAGAAAGCAAAAATAGACATCCTCCGAACGTCCGCCAGCGAACGTCGAAAAGAGGACCAAATGCGGACGTCCTCAGAACGTACTGCGGACCTAAACGGATGTTCGCAACGTCCAGGGGACGTCCCCTGTTTGCTGGGTCGCCACTTTTAAAAGCTCAGCTGACCAGCAGAGCGTCGATGCTAAGACAGAGATTTCGCTTTCCTTGGACCTCAGCGAGCAATAGTCGTCATTTCACCGTCTGGGTTAACTAGTCAAGGGGCCTAATGGTGACGGAGTTGGGCTTGTAACCAAAAGGCTGCTTGTTCGATTCCCACACCGGCAGGATTTGAAGGTGGGGACTGTGAATGAACAGCGCTCTTTCCACCTTCAATATCATGACTGAAGTGCCCTTGAGCAGGGCACTGAACCCCCAGTTGCTCCCCAGGCGCTGGAGCAATAGCTGCCCACTTCTCCGGTGTGTGTTCACAGTGTGTTTTTGTTCACTTCTCACTGCTGTGTGTGTGTGCACTTGGATGGGATAAATGCAGAGGACCAATTTCGAGCAGGGTCACCGTTTGGGTCAAATATTTTATAAACTAGTCTAATATTGGGATATGTTTAGACGTCTGTTAAGTTTTCACGTGACAGACCAAATACTAGACGTCTGAGCTGTGTTTTCACAGCTAATAGATGTCTTTTAGACCAAAAATTGCTTGCTGGGACATGACAAGCTATAGTTTCACAAACATACCTGACTCGGCCTGAGTGACAGACTCAGGTAATCGCACATGCTTAGTCGATCTCTCTCATTAGGCTTAAGTGCAAATCTACTGCGCCGTACAAATCAGCATGGTACATATGTGACCCTGGACCACAAAACCAATAAGGTAAAATTTTACAAAACTGAGATGTATACATCATATGAAAGCTCAATACATACGCTTTCTATTGATGTATGATTTGGTAGGATAGGACAATATTTGGCTGAGATACATCTGTTTGAAAATCTGCAATCTGAGGGTCCAAAAAAATCTAAATACTGAGAAAATCACCTTTGAAGTTGTTAACAATGCATATTACTAATCAAAAGTTACATTTTTATATATTTACAGTAGGAATTTTACAAAGAATCTTAATGAAACATGATCTTTACTTAATTTCCTAATGACTTTTGGCGTAAAAGAAAAAACTATAATTTTGACCCATACAATGTATTTTTGGCTAATACTACAAATACACCCCAGCGACTTAAGACTGGTTTTGTGGTCCAGGGTCACATATTATGTCATCATTACTAACTTATTACTAATTTAATATTCAGTACACATGCATTAAGTTTAAAGTGAGAAGGGCAAAACCTTACGAAAAAAGAAAATACATATCCCTGTGGCTGCGGTTGTTGCATTTATCTATGCTCGCCAATAGTCGCGATACTCTAGTTTTCGCGACAGTCTAACTTGACTTATACAGCTTGTCTATTGTTGAGAAAATGGTGTTTAACATGGGTACGCGCTCGGAATCGAAATATAGATTTGTTTTGCAGCATCTGAAAGTGTTCAGACACTTTTTACAATCATACTCACCATCATAGTCAGACTAGTTGCTGCTTTGAGACAAAAAGTTTGGACCAAACACCTAGAGCTGGGGTTCGGTCTCTATTTTTAATCAAACTTGAGCCTTTGGGACTGAATCCAATTGAGTCCATCAGTGATACCCATTTCTTTGGTATACACATAATGCATGATATTTCATCATATTTCTGTAATTAAAATCCATTAAAGGATTGTTAGCCTACATTAAAGGGATGGTTCGGAGTAGAATTGACTTCATTGCTATGCACTCCGAAGCCCATCTAAATACCCCATCCGAAGTTTTTTTTTTACCTTAGTCAAACATTTATGGAGATATTAGAGTTTTTCGAATTGCTGGTTACAGGAGTGAATGGTACATGTGATGTATCTCGTAAATTGCACCACTAAACGTGCAAGTAATCTTACCAAACTTGTACAGTAGTGTAAATGGGTTATGTACTCACAAAACGCTGCATAAGAACATTTGTAAGTCCACCATGAGTGTTTTAAAAACACGTTTTACCCGAGAACTACTAGTCTCAGAAACTACAAGTCGACATCACTTCCCTGGTTTGAAAAAAGCACGTAAAAGTCCTCCTACTACATCTGTCTGCATGTCAACTTGTAGGAGGACTTTTACGTGCTTTTTTCAAACCAGGGAAGTGACGTCGACGTGTCGCCATTTGTAGTTTTTGAGACTAATAGGGATCGGCTAAAACGTGTTTTTAAAACACTCATGGTGGATTTACAAATGTTCCGATGCAGCGTTTTGTGAGTACATAACCTATTTACACTACTGTACAAGTTTGGTAAGATTACTTGCACGTTTAGTGGTGCAATTTACGAGATACATCACATGTACCATTCACTCCTGTAACAAGCAATTCGAAAAACTCTATCTCCATAAATGTTCGACTAAGGTAAAAAAAAACTCCGGATGGGGTATTTAGATGGGCTTCGGAGTGCATAGCAATGAAGTCAATTCTACTCCGAACCATCCCTTTAATAAGATCAACCAGAACCGGGAAAACTTCCAATAACACCCAATGTACTCATGCTGTGAGAAGAATGGCATCTGTGCTAACATTAGTTTGTTTCATTCTTATTTGAAGGGCACGATAGCCACCAGATCCAGCATGTATCAAGACCAGATGTTGGATCAACAACTAGAGATGACCTCTACAGCCCTGAATGTCAGCGGAGACCATGTCAACTAGATGAGACTTATCAGCTATACGGCGATCACTCAGCACAAATTCTCAGCAAAGTCCACAAGTCTATCATCAGGCTGAATAAACTCAATGGATGTTCTGAGTGATGCCAGTCTACATTCTGACTTCTGTGGCAGCCTTGAATTAAAGCACATCATGCGTGTGTTTTCGTCTGGCTATAGAGGAGAACTGGCCCCCGAAAGCCATTTCTCCATTTCTGTTAGTGATGGAGTTTAGGTTCTTTGCTGCTGTCGCCTTTTGTCATGCTTCGTTGGGGACACTAAATATTTGCCAAGATCATCAGCTTAATTGCATAGACAGTATTGGAAGAGAATTGAAGCTGGACATTGACATCACTGTATCAAAGATGAACTGACTGTTAAAATTTAAGAGTATTTTTTTTTTTTTAAATAAGAATTTTTTTTAGATGTAAAAGATGTATCTCAGTTTTAGTCCTGTATATTTTTTTAATCATTAGTTCTTTAATGGTTCCTGAGACCAGCAGCATCTATTTATAACATATAGTATAACTATTACAAATGCAAGTTTCTGCATTAAACACTAAAGAGTGGTGTTGTGTTTGTGGTACATTTGCCAAAATTGTTACCTTAGAATTACTGTATAAGGTTCTATCTGCATTCTGAGCACAAATGTTTTCACAGATTAAGTATATCTGAATAACTAAATTTTTACAAAAATGTCAGATAGAACCTTACAATTATAACATTTTAATTGACAAAAAAACAAGCAGTAAATTAGAGCAATATTTAATAATGAAAACAGAAGATCATGGTTTAGATTTGGAATACTATATTTGTTAAGCAAAAAATTTAACTAATACAAAGTTATCAAAAATACAAAAAGTGTTATGAAGAGCAAAAACTGCATTGAGAGAAGAGTAGCATCAGGAGCGAGAATTAATGAACAAAAGCAGAAGATGTGAGTCGGGGTCCTGTTTGAGCTCTAACATCCATTCAGGTATACACAGTATTTGATCATCGTCTTTTGGGGACATTTTCATACACAGTATCCGAGTTTGATTTCTGCAAGGAAACACAAACTCAGTCAGGAAACTTGCTGATGCAACAGAACATTATTTACAGATCGACTTTTTCTATAAAATGGTTTACTTAAGTAATGCAACTTTTAAAATCCCATTTAGATCAGTACTAAACAATTTCCCATTATTTTTACTCCTTAAACTTACTTGCACACTTGAAGTTTCTTGTTGTAACCTGTTCAATTTTTTGTTTTCAGGTTTAAATTATAAATAGTGATTATATGTGTAAATGCTTACATTGTATAAATTGAAGTGTTTATGCCATCTAGTGTACAGAAACTGTCACTACACTTTAGATTTGCACATCACTGCTAGATGAAGATAAGGGGCTACAGTGTAGTTGTTTTTTTAACAACATGTGAGTCTCATAAGGAATAACATTAAATTATAAGGTATAGGAAACATTGCTACAGAAAAGATGCAGAAAGAGGAAATTACATCATACTTTCAGTTCATCACATGACTTTTTAAACGGTTAAAACATCAAACAGGTTAAGTTCTGAAGGTTTCTCACTACAGAGAATGACTGAGAATGGTTGTCTTTCGCACAAAAGTAGCAGCAAAGATACTTGTTTCAGCACGTCTGCAAAGCAGCCATTGGCCACTAAAACTGAATGTCACCTCGGAATTAATATTTATCATGGACTAGTTGCAGCTCAAGGCCAAATATTAGCACAGGTAAAATTGGTTTAATTATTTAAGATTAGTTGATTATATTCCAAAAATAAATTAGACCTACTCAATTTTAATTAGATTCAATTACATTTTAAAATACTCGTAATCGGACTACTTAATTGTTTATTGATTATATTACATTTGATTTACGTAATATCAATAAATGATTCATAATTTATTGATTCTCACTAATCCATCTTTGAAATGTTCCTTTCTAAAATAAACTACTGCTTATTGATTTTCAGAACGTTTTCCCAGACCCACCACTTGTCAGGCGGCAAAACATTTGACCACTGAATTTGCAAAAATCATTTCAGCATTGCATGCCGATAACCACTTTTATGCATTTGTCTTTTTAAACAAATTAAAATACACAAATTTATGTTATTTCTTATTTACATGTAATTCAGATTTTTGTCCTTTGACCTATTGAAGTACTCCCTGAGAGTTTGAAATAAATATTTATATTGAATTTTCATGTTCATGGTTCTCTGACAATGGTTAATGGTCACATGACATGAAGGTTAATCAAATAAAATATCAAATTTTTGTTACTAAGTGTTTTGTTGGGTGTTATTATTATTTTGTTTTTTTGTGATTCAATTATTTCATTTTTATTAAACTCACGAACCAGTAAATCCTTTAAGTAAGGTAATGGTAATACCTCATGTTGTTGAATACAACGAATGGAATCTATTTTCTTACTTGTTGTATTTTATATGGTACAAGATTATCCTGTTAAGTAAAGTAATCTAACTGTAAAAAGTAGGCGATTATATTATATACGAAAGTAGGTGATTATATGTTATTATATTACTAATTACAATTCTGTAATATAATTTGGAATCAGTAACGGACTAAATTTTTAAGCGCTGATGTTTTTATAGCCTACGCGTTAATCCACAACAGTAGTCTATGTGTCGACTGATCACTGTATAGCATCCACGGTTAGTCGACTTTCACTTGCATAAAGCTATTATTCGCACAGTTTCTCATATCGGCTTTTGTTCAACTTGATGCTTGATAGTTATGATAACGACTCAACGACGAGTCAATTCAATCGCACGTGTTGGTTATTACGTGACCATTTCTGTGTCAGCTTGGTGTGCGTTAAAATAGAATCAATCTACATTTTTATTTGCGCCTCAAATAAATTCACAGCGCGCTCAAAAAAGTGCTGGGTAAAATGTCCGCGCCTCATTGTTTTGACGCCTGTTCTAAGCAGTTTGCAAGATCAGAAAACTACACAATAGAAGCGCGATTGGTGGAGGACGAACTTTACTTCAAGCACCATGTTCTTGTCTTCATCACGGCAATAAAAAATAAAAAAAAGACAGCAGTGTTGGGTAAATTACTATAAAATATATTATGATGATAGCTATAAAATAAATAATTATTTTCAGCAATTTAATTACATTAATTAATCTCCCTAAAATGATTGCATTACTCAACATGGACTTGAAATGAAATGACGTTTAATTAATTAAAATAACTCGTATAAATTTACCCTTAAAGATTTTTCTATAAAGTAAAGAAAAACATATATATATATATATATATATATATATATATATATTTTTTTTTTTTTTTTTTTTTTTTTTTTTACATGTTCTAAGTATTTTTTTTAATGATTCATTCTTTTTTTAAGTCTGCAAAATGAAAACAGACATGTAAAATGGAAAAACGTACTGAAGTGCAAACAGTGCATTGCATAAAAGCGCATAAAAACATCTTTTGATCTGCTCCCTGTTTACTGAAGGTAATACTGCTGACGGTTGGGCCAACAGATCACCCAGCTCTGTTCACTGATCACCTGATATTGCATGCAAAACTTCAAACAACAAGCTTCAATTGATTTTCTTGCAACACAGTCTGACCTTACCGTTTTTCGAGTTGTTGGTTCACACAATGCTGAATCCGTTCTGTCTTCCTCCTGGGTCTGAACTGCATTAACAATAATCACAGATGTGTTAAATGGAAAAAGTTTTTAATGTTGTTTTGAAATTTGTGCCTTAAATATATATATATATATATATATATATATATATATATATATATATATATTTGGATTGCTTGGTCTGCTTACCTGTTTTTCTGCATTTCTTGCAGATGCAACACATCACGACTCCAGCTACAATAAACAGAGATCCAGCAGCAGAAATCAACACTATGTACAATAAAGGAAGGCCCTGATCTGTAATGAACAAAATGAATTATTAGAATGCTATAAAACAGTGATCAGTGCTGTATAACTTGTGTATCACTGGAGACATACCTAAATGTGTCTGACAGAGTTTGCTGATGTCCAGATGTGTGGTCTGGTTAGTGAATGAATAAGCAACAACACAGCTGTAGGTGTTTTTATCCTGATATTCCACCTCCAGAGGTAGAGAGAGACTGATGCTGAGATCAGACACACTGATGCTGGACAATAAACTGTTTCCTTTGTACCAGGAGAGATTCGCATGACCCACATTCAACACGAAACACACCAGTGAACATTTTGAGTTTGATGATGAAGAATTTTGTGAAAAATCTCTGGTAATGTTAGGAGTGGGCAAATAGGCTGAAAAATAAAAGAACAAACAGAAATACGGATACATGTACACAGCAATCAAGTTTTTGTTTTAGTGTGTTGACAAAAGGTGAGTGTTTCTGTTATATCAAACTATAAAATAGTAAAAAAAAAAATGACAGTATTTTCTGTTTTCAACTTCAGGTCTGAAAGAGACACTCGACTCAGAACTGAAGTAAATGAAGCAGATCAGTGAATGTTAAAATACTCAATTAAAGTACCTAAATGAGCATTGACGTAAACAAGCATAAAAATATACAATCAATACCCCAGATAGTCAATCAAATTGTGTTTATATATATATTCAGTTATGAGCATCACATTTTTGCTTTTTAGTCCTTCAAATATTGGCATCATTCACTTCCGTTGGAAGCGCCACACCACACTTATTTTTCTTACTTTCTTTAAAAACGATGAGATAAATTTTCGGTTATAGTCGAGAAAAAGTGGCTTCATAAGCTTAACTTTTATTGAACCATGATATATATTTTTTAATTAATCAAATATATTTGAAAGACTGAACCATTTTATTACTCACCATAGACAGAAACACTGAACGTTTTTGTTGACAGCTTTTTCCCACTGATCTCTAGTTCATAACGTCCAGCATGTTGAGTTGTGATGTTTGTGATGGTCAGAGATCCAGTCTGTCTGTCCAGCTTCAGTCTGTCTCTAAATCTCCCATCAGGGAAGATTTGGTTCTCCCTATCGATTTGAGCTATGAGAGACTTTTCAGCTCCACAGTATATTATCATTTTCATTTATCGCAGTTACTTTATTGTGTAGAAGAACAGAATCTCCCTCCATGACTGACACAGATTCACTAAACACACCTGGAAAAGAGACAGGAACAGAACTCTTGTTGGTTTGCAAAGCTGAAATCAGTTGTAGTTTAAAAGTAAAGGTGAAATGACATGAAAAGTTGTAGTAAAGCCACACAACTGCTTTTGTAACCTACCAGTCAAATGCCACCAGCACAACCAGAACAAAACAAATGTGAAAACCATTTTCTTCAGTTGTTCAGTGAAATGTAGTAGGCTAAGACTACTATACATCAAAGCTCTCATGAAAGTGAGTGGGTCCTCCCACAGCAGAGTCTGACCCCCCTAGTGGGTCAAATACACATGCTCTTTATGCATGAGATATAGTTTCATATGAAAGCTCTTCTGGCTCTTTTCAGACTTAAACCATTTAAGGCATGGTTTAAGTTATATATATTTAGATAGATAGAAGATTTTTTAACATGATGTATAATCAGTCAGTTTTTGCAAATGGTAACAGTCTGCCATCTTGCATTATTACTAGTGTCATTGAGGTGTGACACTAGTAGCTCATCTGAGTCATACTGAAACCTGCTGCGGCCGGTTTTCTTCAGAAATGTACTTTGATCTGCTTGGTGGACAAATGACTCTTCAAGTGGCCCTTGGTTTGATGTGAGTTTAGTTTGTAGGTGAAGAGTTTCATCGTGTTCTGCTAATCTGAATCTCACAGTTGATCCTCTCTAAACAGAAAAGCAAATACAGTCAAATAAATAAGTAAAAGGACAAACATGGCCCTTCATGAATAATTGATCAACAATACAGATTTACCACTGATCATTTCATGATTCATATTCAACACATTATGTTGACTGCTTGTTTGATCACTTACACCACTGAAATTGTTCTTCGATAGCCGTCTTGGTGTTTGAGACTCATGGTATGTCATGTCCATGTACTGAACTGTTATTATTTAACTATGCCAAGGTAAACACAGTTTTACATTCTATGGCACCTTTAAGCCAGAGCAGCAGAGCAGAGCTTTTTTTTTTTAAATTCCATTTAGTTAAAATGTAAAAATGTTAATTAAGTGAAAACTACCCTTTATATTAATGCACATCAAATAATAATGAATAAAAATGATAATAATAAATATAGCTGCAAACAGCAATTACCGGGGTTCAAGCATTTAAGGCCTTTTTTGGCTTTTATGCTGTTAGGGTGTAGGCCAACATGAAATAAATTATGTGAATATGATTGTGAAGATCTAGTGTTTGAGTGAATATATTAGCATTTATTTGTTGTAGCAATTTCAGGCCATTTAATATAGAATTTTCATATTTTGGACACCTTTTTAACTGTTATAGCGCCACCTTTGGTCCGATCTTCATGACATTTTGTGCAAATTTGACAAATTTTCTCGGCATGAGGATATCTATCAAATTATATGAATAATGTGTGGTTGTGTAAAACGCCATGTGATTACAGAGCCAAAAATTTTGTTAGCGCAAACTAGTGGCCGATTTCTTCCCAAAATTCCTACAGACCTTTAGGGCCATGATTCGAACATGCCCAACTTCATTGGCCAATGGCGGCCATGTTTTTTTTAGATACGCCAATGTCCTCATAGACACTTGTGCCCCTTTGGTCCAAGACACTGCATACAATTTTCAAGTCGATTGGACTAACGGCTGTGCATGATAGCCGTTAATATGTTTTTTTTTTCTTATAGCGCCACCAAGTGGTCAAGCTAATTTTTTGGGGATTTGACCAAAGATTAAGCTTATACACATGTGCACCAAGTTTGGTGAAGATATCTCATTCCATTCAAAAGTTATAGCCATTTTGGTAAAAGTGGCCCCGTCACTTTCAAACGTTTTGGTGCCCCGTCACTTTCAAACGTTTTGGTGGCCCTTTGCGACCGTGAGCGAAAAGTTCCACTTTTTTGGATAATTTTTGATATTCAGTGTCCAGAGAATATTTCTGCAATGGTTTGGTTTTGATCGGGTGAAAACCCTAGGACTAGTTCACAAAAGTAGGTTTTGGACAAATTTCAAAATGGCGGAAAAATTTGCATACCGAAATTGAAATGTGTCTTTGTCAGGTTCTCCTCGATTTTTGCTCTATCATCAGACCAAGTTTCAAGTCTCTAGAGAAGCGGTTAAAAACAATGACTCTAAATTAATTGTGAACTGAAGGAAAGGTGGCAAAAACAATGGGATAAGGAGAAAAAAAGTTCAATGATTTTATAGAATTCAAAAGAAAGTGGGAGAGATGAGAAGTGCAAGGAAAAACAGATGAAACAGGAATATCAGGGATGAGATTTGGACACACAATATTAAATAGTACACTTTATAAAATGGGTAAACATTTGTTTTAAAAAATGGGTATGAATTTTGTGGGCAAGAGGAAACAGTGGAACATGTTATAGTGCATTGTCGGAAATATGACTTTCAAGATTGAAGTCTGAGACTGAATAGATGCTAATTCATAATTTAGGGAAAATAAAAATGCAATTTATACCAAAATATATTTTGCAAAATAACCCGAGAAATTAGTGTTATAGTTTTTTTTTCCAGTTTCTCAAAAAAATCTAATTTGTGGGAGAGAATATAAAAAGTTTGTCATCTTGATCCACACTCCACACCAGTTGAGGAGGGTGGAGTATGTTAAAGAAGATGAATGGTGTGTATCGATTCAATAATATTCCTGTTTTAATAGAAGGGAAACAAATAGTAACAGAAGAAGGGAAGGCTGATCTGTTAGTAGAAACTTTTAAAACAGTACATAGTAATGCAAACTTAAATGAGCAATATAAGAAACGAAGAAAGGAAATACTAGATCAGAATAAAGATGTATATAAGCAGAAACCTATTAGACATTCAGCATTAGACAGTACATTCCAGATGGTAGAACTAAAAAGAGTATTAAATCAGGTTAAACATAAAGCTCCAGGAAAAGATAGAGTGTGCTATATTATGATTAAACATGCTGATGAAGAAGTGATTAAAGTAATATTGGATTTGTTTAATAAGGTATGGATGGAAGGTAAATTGCCAAGGGAATGGAAACACGCTATAATAATTCCTATAGCTAAACCTGGAAAAGACCCAGCAGCAGCAGGCAGCTATAGACCCATTGCACTGACATCTAATTTATGCAAGTTGATGGAAAGAATGATTGCAAATCGACTGTATTATGTTTTAGAGAGGAAACAATTAATAGCTCCATATCAACATGGATTTCGCCCTGGTCATTCGACCATGGATGCTTTAATTAGACTAGAAACTGACATTAAAAAGGCAATGGTTATGAAAGAAGTTCTGATAGCAGTATATTTTGATATTGAAAAGGCATACGACATGATGTGGAAGGAAGGGCTATTAATTAAATTACATGGTATTATATGGTCAGTGTGGAAAATGGTACTCCTCAGGGAAGCGCAATTAGTCCACTCTTTTTTAATATTATGATTAATGACATTTTTAATGGAATCAATCAGGATATTAATAAAGCACTGTACGCAGATGATGGAGTGGTGTGGAAAAGAGGACGAAATATAAAGTTTATAGTACAAAATATGCAAAAAGCAATAGTAAGAGTTGAAAAATGGTCACTAGAATGGGGCTTTAAACTGTCGGTAAGCAAATCGTGTTGTCAGTTTTCCACTCGGAAGAAAATAGATCCAGATATACAGTTGTATTAATATAACCAGCCTCTGGAAAAAGTTAAGGAATTTAAATACTTAGGATTATGGATGGATTGTAAACTGACATGGAAAGTACATTTGGAATATTTAGAAAAGAAATGCAATAAAGTGCTAAATTTAATGAGGTGCTTAGTAGGACAAGAGTGGGGAGCAAGTAAGCAATCTTTGATGGAAATCTATTATGCTTTACTTCGCTCTACATTAGATTATGGATGTGTTGTATACGGATCTGCATCAAGGTCATTGCTTAAGAAATTAGATGGAATTCAGAATAGAGCTTTAAGATGCATTTTAGGAGCTGCTAAATCAACACCTGCAGCAGCAATGCAGGTAGAGCTTGCAGAAATGCCTCTAAGCATCCGGCGGCAAAAATTATCTATGGCATATTACATAAATCTGAAAGGACATAAGAATCATTTGGCTCAGGAAATTATTGAAGACAGTTGGGAAACTACAAACTTTCCAGGGTCAGGGTGTGCGTGGAAGGCACAGGAATGGGCTAGAGAAATGAAAATAAATTCAGAAAAATTTTCTCCAACAGTAGTGATATCTCCAATACCACCTTGGATTTTAAGAGAACCAAGAATAGACTTGACAATACATAACAGAATACAGAAAGGAGAGGTTGTAGGGCAAATCAAGTATGAAATATTAGAATACATGAACACAGCTTACTCAGGATTTTTGCAGGTATATACAGATGGATCAAAAAATCCAGAGATAGGGAAAACGGGTGCAGCATTCCATGTACCAAAATACAGAAATGGAAAGATTGACCGATGCAGCCTCAGTATATACTGCAGAATTAGTCGCCATTCAGATGGCACTAGAATGGTGTGAGGAGAAGACAACAAACTCAGAGGGAAATATTTTAATCTGTTCAGATTCTATGGCATCACTTATTAGTTTAAACAATTTTTAATCAAGTAGGAAAGACATACTTACAGAAATAATGATTATCTTACACAGACTTAACCACTTGGGGAAGGAAATACAGTTTTTATGGGTACCAGCACATATGGGGATACAGGGAAATGAGAGGGTGGACAAAATGGCCAAAGAAGCTCTTCACATAGAACCTATTAACATAGTAATAACCCTAAGTAGGGAAGAAGGGAAGTCACTAGCCAAACAAGCGTGTATGAGTAAATGGCAAAAACAATGGGATTCATGTAAAGACGGAAGACATTTCTACAGAATACAACAGGACATAAAACAAAATAAAGTTAAGCACCTTATAAATAGGCAAGAATTTGTCATATTTACAAGATTAAGAATGGGTCACACTGAACTTAATGCAACTCTTCATATTATTGGTAAACATAACACAGGAATATGCAATGAGTGTCAGGAAATTGAATCAGTTGAACATGTATTTATTAAATGTAAAAAATATGATCAAGAAAGAAATGAACTTGTAAAAGATATGCAAAATCTGGGAATCAAGGAATATTCAGTATGTAATATTTTAAAGGTGGGTAAAGAATTACCTAGAACAATTTCAGCTATAATGAAATTCATTAATAACAGCGGCCTTAGGAACAGGATATAAGATCCTCTTAAGGCCTCTTAGGGTGTACTCACACTAGGCACGGTTGCTGTGAACCGGGCTCGAGTGCGATTGTTCCCCCTCCCCACTCCCCCTCTGGCCTGCACTCACATAGGGTTTCAGCATTCGTGCCGCTGTTGTGCCGAAATCTGTGACTCGTCGAAAACTGTGACCAGGGGTCGCTGTTCAGCAAATATTGGCGCGGGAGCGCGCACACGTTGAATCCGACGCTGAAACGGAATGATCATCGTCGCAGTGATGCTGTAAAATAAGTTTCATGTTTTAAAGAAATAACAACTATTAGACAAACTAGATATTGTGGCATCGAAATGCTTGCACAGAGAAGACATTAATCATTATAATGCTGTGCTGTTGTTGTCTGTGTTAATACTATGAATGGTTTTGGTTTAAATAACATTCTCATTAATGGATAGGCTCTTTTTTTCTTATTACTATTATATAATTCAATTACCCAGTGGTTTGTGCTTTACATATGCATACCACTCTGAGATATTAGCCTATGTAGTATGAGTCACTGGATCTGGTCAACTACCGAAATATGTGATCTCTTTTTATTTCAAATAACACATTGTAATATTTAATAAAGTGATGTGTATAATAATGTGATGTGTGACCATCTCCTCTTATTTATTTTAAAAAGCAAATGGATCAGATGTTGAGAAATCTATACTGTAGATACAATAGGGTCACAGAATCTGACAGGTCAAATTAATAGCTACCTTTTTTATTTTATAATTTTTTAATTAAGTAACTCATGTAATGTGTGACTATCTACCCTTTCTGTTTTATAAATCATATTAATTAGACATTGAGAAATATGTAGATACATAGTATCTGTCACGTCAAATTCATAGCTAGAATATGGGACTCTTCTTTTTTTCATAACTGTGTTAATAATAAGCCATGTGACGTAAACAAATTGTATGCTAGTGTATTATCACTGATACACAATAGAGTAAAATCAGTAGCATGCATTTAATCCTGCCAAATTATTCATCCTCTTCATTCTTTTAGACTCTTTCTCCGTTCTGACAATTGTATAGTTAATCAAGATTAATTACATTTATATATATCTTTAAAATATTTAGTATTGCTTTGTTTTGGAGTGTGCATTTATTATATTATATATAAAGAAATTCAAACTTTAACTTTTAAAAACATCCACATCAACAATCCACTTTGTACTGTGCCATTAAATGTTTCTTCAACATTTTTTTTAAACCACATTTTACTTGTTAAAAAAATGTACTGTATATACGATGGCAATTCATTCCATGTTTTTATTCTTCTGTACATTACAGTCCGTTGCTTTGAATTAGTTTTCGAAGAAGAAAGCAAAAAAATATAAATATACTTTTAATGCATGCCTGGTGTTAAATTTATGACTAGCACTTATATACAAAAGTTGACAGTACAACTTGGTACACTTGGAACTGTTGATACAGAGAAATGTCTTATAAAACACAACAGAGAATCAATTACCCTATCCTTCACCAATAACCAACCTAGAGGCTTGTGCATTTTCATAATATTAACCCTTCTATTGCAGTGCAAAATTAGTAGTGCAGCTCTATTCTGGACTAATTTTTACTTAATGCATATCATTTTTTAAAGATTTCTCTACATATGATCAATATGCATTATAAAACAGAAAGGGAAGATGGTCACATCACATTAGTCACTTTACTGAATATTATAGTCAGTTATAATGAGTCACATATTTCGGTACACTGTAAAAAAAAAAGGGTAAAAAAGTGCAAAAACAATCATTTTACAGATATTGTCATTTAAAGCTTTTAAAGACAAACATCTTTATTTTACAGATTTTTTTTCTTGTTTCAATTAGGATATTTTTATTTTTACTTTATGTTTTTTGTTTGGCAGTTATAGCTGCCAGTTGTTTGACCGTTTTTTTTTTTTTTTTTTTTTTTTTTTTTTTACAGTGTAAAACCCTTATTTGACAGATTGTACCTATAGATTATGAAAGCTCTAAATGTTCTACAGAGAAACACTGTTATTTTACAAATCATTACAATAAAAAAACTTCAATAAAGTGTCAAAGCATTAGCAAAGTGAAAAATTAACAGTTTTATTTAAAAGACAAAATACAATGAATTTGACCTGTCAGATTCTGTGACTCTACTGTATCTACATATTTCTCAATATCTAATTAATATGCTTTATAAAACAGAAAGGTGAGATGGTCACACATTACATGAGTTACTTTATTAAAAAAATATAAAATAAAAAGAGGTAGCTATTAATTTGACCTGTCAGATTCTGTGACCCTATATTGTATCTATAGTATAGATTTATCGATATCTGATCTATATGATTTTTAAAATAAAAAAGAGGAGATGGTCACACATCACATGAGTCACTTTATTGAATATTACAATTGGTTATTTGAAATAAAAAGAGATCACATATTTCGTAGTTGACCAGATCCATTGACTCATACTTTATAGGCTAATATCTCAGAGTGGTATGCATTTAATAAGAAATAAGAATAAAAAATGAGCCTATCCATTAATGAGAATGTTATTTAAACCGAAACCATTCATAGTAGTAACACAGACAACAACAGCATAGCATTAATGATTAATGTCTTCTCTATGCAAGCATTTCGATGCCACAATATCTAGTTTGTCCAATGGTCGTTTTATCTTTAAAACATGAAACTTATTTTACAGCATCACTGTGACGATGATCATTCCATTTCAGCGTGTGCGCGCTCCCGCGCCAATATTTGCTGAACAGCGACCCCTGGTCACAGTTTTCGACGAGTCACAGATTTCGGCACAACACCGGAGCACGTTTACGTCATTATGTTGCGATGGTTTCAGGAAGAGCACACTGCATGCGAACCGCGCCCGAGTCCAACTGAACCGTGCTCTGGCCCACCTCTTCCAAGCGGGCCAGGGCCGGCTAAACGAGCCGCGCCCGGGCACGGTTCGGAGCACTCACACTAGTCAAACGAACCGCGCTTTCGTGGTCAAACGCACTCGGGCACGGTTCAAACAGCCTAGTGTGAGTACACCCTTAGAGTTCCATTTATCTTCACACTCCAGTACAGTAGGTGGCGGTATGCACCTTTTCAGTTGGATTGCAACCCGCCAACAAATTAACAGAAGAAGAAGAAGAAGAGCCCTACTTGGACCACAGTGCGGAAGTTAGCAGGCGATTAGGCTAGCCTAGGGATACATTTCTGGCTACTGTGTGCATATCAATCTAACGTTATTTTTTTATCACACTGTACAACAATGATACGGTTGTTGTATTAGAGTAAGTGCTTGGGTTGGGGTAGGTGTAGACGTTAATAACAATCTAATGTGTAGAAAAAAATAATTTCATTGGTAGTTTCTTTACTTTCGGTTTAGATTAGGCCTATTTACATTAGGAGTCATAGGGTAATGAGAGCTGCGTAATAAGGCACGAAGCTTTTATTTCCATTTCATTTTTTGTAAAGACGAAAACCGGTGAAAATGAGTTTTCCCTTTTTGGGGATTTTGGGGATCGTTGTGGCAGTGCTTGGTAAGACGTGTTTATGATCTCTTTTTTGGGCCACTACTAGTCAAACAAACTACTAAACAAAGAGAGCTTTTAATGAATCTAATATTTAAAAAAAAATGCTAGGGTCACATTATTTTCGCAGTTTTAACATGACCGCGTTTAATTTCAAAGTCTGTTTTCTGTCCCTGGCAGTTCTTCTTTTATCATGTTTATTAGCACGATTCTGTAAAATGCAGCTTGAGGGGTGCTTTGCACACCATCATCTACCCTTTATACCTGAACTGGCGTCAACTTTGCCAAGTGACGTTCCTTTTGGGACAGTTTTAAAATTGCTTTATTTTTCCGTAACATATTTTATGTTTATTTTATGTAACAAAAGGGACAGGTCTTGAAAGGCACTCTTTATGTACACAACTGAAAACCAAGGCGTTTTTCTACTTCTTCAATCTGGTTCAGATTTTATTTGCCTTGTCAATATTTTTACCACAAAATCGAACTTTATTATTTTATTAAAACAATATTTTTGTTAAAGTATTTTTTTATTTTTGTTAAAGACATGCAAACAGTCAGAAAAAACATTAAAGAACAAAATTATAAGCAATAGTACAATTAAATACAATAGAACAAAGATACAAATGAAACTGTCATCAAGTATAAAATATATGTATAGATTAGGGTAAATTTACTCATTAAGTCCACCATAATCTTAGTTTAGGTGTTTTTCACAGTTGATGTCTATAAGAATAATCGTTTGTTAAAATGCTAGATTTATCTCTCATTTGAAAATGTATTAATTAGTTGATGTACATTAGGGGTGGGCGATATGACCTAAAATTTATATCACGGTATTTTTCATCTTTTGAACGGTGCCGGTATAATATCACGGTATTATGTTCCTGGTCTTGTTAAGAAGATCACAAATATTGTCTCTGTTCTAGAGCGATACTCTCAAAGCCATTGCTGTGTGTGAGTGCAACACTTCAACTACCTTCTGGCCATTGAAACGGTCCAACTCAGGCCCTTCAATGCTGATGAATAAGAGCCACTGAGATGTGGCTTCTCCAGTCAAGTCAATTTGTTAATTGAACTGAAACCCCTATGAGGTAGTGCTAGTAATAGTTCAGCAAGTAATAATGATCAGCAAGATTTCTGTCTTAATTTTTATAGTGTCGTCCATGAAAATGAGGCTCAGAGGTGCCATGAGTGCAATTAAATCTATAAATTCATGTTGAGATTAGTGTTTTTAAAATAAAATTTGGAATCCACAAGTATTTAAGATTTCAATAACTGAAAGGATCTGTCAGCAGGTGGCGGCAAGACACTGAAATTATTTACTGAATCGTATTGTTCATTTGATTCGTTAGAACACATGGTTCATTCAAGTGACTCTCATTATGAATGGGAAATTGAATCATTTCACTAGATTAGTTTAAAACGCATGTTCACTTATAAAGGAAACACCGCTGTGTTTGATTGGAGAATGGCGCATCTTCATTTAAACACAGCAGTGTGTCTTGTTCCAGAATAAATTTTGACTACGAAACAGACCAAAATCGGGCATAGTGTTATTCTCAGACAATCTAAGTCACTTAATAATAACGTCTCGTTTATTTAACAGCTGTATTAAATTAATATCTCATTTAAAAACTCCCATAAAATTATTAAAAGCTGTTCCTCATCTTAGTTTGCGATATCACAAAGCTCTATTATAATCAACGACACTCTCTGTACTGCGATCAATCTCTTACTTATACTATCTACACTTTGTTTATAGAAGGAATGAGGTATGAGATATGTCTCTGATACATTACTTTGCTGTGAGCCTAGACACTTCGGCGTTTGGCTTTTCGGTGCATTTAGAACTTGCACAACAGGAACAAAGCAGCGATCGTATTTATCTCCGCCATGTCAATCGCGCCGTGTTGTTATTCGCGCGAGTGATGGGGAAACCTCCCGCGGATAAACTAGAGTGAGTGACGGGATGCGCATGCTCGCTTGACGTTTGGTGTGAACGCACTGACTGTATGTGCGCATGCAATTGACAACCAGTCGCAGGCAAATTAAACTTTAGTGCCTTATTATTTAGAATGAGCTATTGTTGATGTAAATGCAGCCGTTCAAGGCACATAATAGATTTATTACGGTATTGACGGTATTAGAAAATCCATGTCGTGGCGCAATGCCACACCGGTGTTAACTATGATACCGGTGTACCGCCCACCCCTAATGTACATTTTAGAACATAAAATTAAAATATTTATGAATAAATTCAAAAGTCTGGCATGGGCTTAATTGGTACTCCAGCACAATTTCCATGTGTTCCAAATAATCCCTTATTGTGTTTGATTCACAAAAATTTTAACATTTATTTATTTTAAAGAGGTAAAACATCAATATATTTATTAAGTGAGAGCAAAAAAAAAAAAAAAAAAAAAATTCTAAATCAGCTTTCTCTCCGCTCCAAACTTTTAACTTGTACAGACAAGTTATTTTTATGTTATTTATTTTTATTTATTTCTTAACTGTCCCCTCAAGGTAAAGGTGACATGCCTCTATAATTTTTGCATAGGTGCTTTTTTTTTCTTCTTTTTTAAAATTTTTTTTTTCTCTAATACACATTAGCAGACATCTATTATATAATGATGCTAAACAGTGTAATTTGTAGGCCTCTCTGTAATAATTAAGTAAGGTAAAATGTTAGTAAGGTAAAAGCACACAAAGAACTGTTAAACACTTTTACTTTAAAAAGATCAAAGTTTGTAATTAGAGGGATTCCTCTGAAAAAAGACAATGTTTTCCTTGAAAAAAGTAAGATGTTTACAAACACATGCATATAATTTAAATATACTGTGGACTATGCATTATAGTAATTTTTATTAAGCCCATGTTAAGAAATGTTAAGCTTTTTCATTCACGGTTAGCTTGTGTTGGCTATAGTTTGCATCTGTTTTATTATTTATTTTGCATTTTTTAAATGCATTTATGTATGAACTTATAATTATATATCTCTGTGTTTGGAACTGATAATTATTATTTCACACTGTCTCAACGACTGTTTCATTAAAAATAAAAATAAAATAAAAAATATGAAAAAAAAGTGTAAATTATAGGGGTGTGACGAGACACTTATCCCACGAGATGGGATGAGACACGAGACTGGATTCAGGAGAACAAGACAAGATTTTTAAACTTTTTTTTTAAAAAGATATAATCAATGAAAATTTTTATTTTTATTCAACTTAAACATAAAATGCATATGCATTTTAATATAAACATGTACTTTATGAAATTAAACTTCTATTTCATGAATTATATGCTGTAATAAACATGTAAACTAAAGCTGCATGATTACGATAAATTGAAAATCACAATTGTTTTTAAATCAATTGGAGATCACGAATCTCTCATGATTCTGAAGAAAAGAAAAAGACTTAAAGTCTAAACAAAATAACGCGCATCCAGTGTGCAGAATTATGCAGTTGAAGCAACAATGTCACAGCCGTCTATGGTAAAATGCCATCTATGGTTTTAAATTAAATTTACTGTGCGCATTAAAAACTATTTATAGCCCCGTGTTACTCCAGTGTTTTGTTCTCACAGACACCATGTAGCAAGTAACATAATTTAGAAACAACATTGATCTCCGGCACGATAAAGTCCTTTTATGTGAAATCATAGACATTTTTCACAAATCAAGCATAATAATGGAACACAGAATGATCTCGGAGAGAGCTTTACCGAACTGACTGTTGTAAACGAAACGCAACCAGGGTTTGAAGGCTATTGACTGCCACAGCGGAATCGTTATTGTGCTTTATAATGCTTTTATACGGCTTAACAGTAACAGAATAATATGCACAATATCAGATTTGGGTCGGCCCTCTATGAACAATACCCGATCGGGCGAAGTATACAGTATTGAAGCCGACTCCCGATATTAATATCGGATCGGAGAATCCCTACCTGTTTGTATATGAATGTGGATTTCTGAAGGTTTCTAAAACACCAAATAAAATATGATCTCTCTCTCTCTCTCTCTCGCTCTCTCTCTCTCACTCACTTAAAAGTGGGTTTAAATGGTACATTGGCTAAATGGGTACACTTAGCTAATCTTTATTAAGGCTGAAGACATTAAGTCAACCGCATATTTGAGCAGAGTGACTTATTTAATTTTATTGATTTGTTTGTTCTTTAATTAACATTAATGACACGAGCACTTTAAGACCTAATGCATGGATCTGGCATCACCAATGTTTGTCTCGAAACTGTTTGCAATCTTTAAGGTTTATTTCTTTATTTATAATTTAAGTCTGATGTTTAAATCCTCAGCACTGTGGGAATTTCGACTTAATTTTGTGTGTAAGCTAGGGATGTACCTTCAGAAATCTAACCTAGGGCTTGGTGGTATGGCCAAAAAAATAAATAAATAAATAAAAATCAATAATTGTGCGATACATATAAAATCATTTCTTTTAACTTCAAATTTAAAGTTGTAGAAAACAGAGCATTAATATTCTATAACACATTTTTTTTTCTTTGTTTCTGTTTTTTTTTTCCATATTGTTTTAAATCAACATTATTATTATTTTATTTTTTTGTCTTGGTTGGTTTCCTTGTTTGTTTGCAAACCAATGGTCTTTCATAGTAGCATACATTTAGATCATGATAACCACAGTTAAAAACAAACATAGTACATCAATACAATGGTAAAAATATAAAACTATAAGGTTTTTAGGTATTTGTATGAAAAACAGTAGTCTAAATCCATGTAGTATAACTGCACAAATGCAATAGCCTAATCACAGAAAAATACTGCAATTATGTTCTGTTGCTCTGTTACTTACTTTTAATACATGTCTTATAATATACACAAATTTGATACAAATACCCACATTTCTGACACAATACCACAGTGCAGAAAGTGTTACGAGCAATAAAGAGATTAATAGGTGCTCAACCACAGATTCAGAGACTGCTATTTTTTTTAACGCAACGCATATCCCATTATGGTTTATGATCCGTGATGGTAGAAACAAAGCATTTTGAATCTTTAAAATCAATTGCTTGGGACAATGAATCACACCACATGCTGTTTAGTTTCCGCAAATCTCAGATCAAACATGCTAAATAAGTGCACCTTTTACGAACCCATTGCAAATGGTTTATTAGAATAATCTATTAAATGCTGTTTATAAATCATTAAATACCATATGCCTAAATTAACTAAACTGTGGGAGAAAATGCACCAGGTTCTGAAACAAACACTTCAAATTAGCCAAATGTGAAAATGCAATTTCATTTGACAATATTAGAATATTTATTGAATTAAATGTTGAATTGTTTTTCTTCTCCAGATGTGTCTGATGTTGGTGCAGATGGAGTGCATTATGTGTCTGTGATGGAGGGAGATTCTGTCACTTTACACACTAATACTGAAGTAAATCAACAAAGAAAGATGAAATGGTATTTTGATGACTCTGAAATCACTGAAATCATTGGAGATAAGACAGAAATCTGTTCAGATGATGAGTGTAAAAGGATATTTAAAAACAGACTTAAAATTGATCATCAGACTGGATCTCTGACCATCACAAACACCAGAACCACAGACTCTGGACTTTATCAACTACGGATCATCAACAGTGGCAGCTATATTGACAAGATCTTCATTGTTTCTGTACATGGTGAGTCATTTAATGAATATCTGGCCACAGATTATTCATGTTTATTATAACAGTGACATTCAGAGCTCCTCTTTACATGTATCATTAATCAGAACACAGTGATTTCCATTTCTGATCTCTGACACATCATTGATCACCTTTTCTTTTCAATATATATTTCAATGAATTATATGCTGTAATAAACATGTAAACTAAAGCTGCATTATTATGATAAATTGAAAATCACAATTGTTTTTAAATCAATCGGAGATCACGAATCTCTCATGATTCTGAAGAAAAGAAAAAGACTTGAAGTCTAAACAAAATAACGCGCATCCAGTGTGCAGAATTATGCAGTTGAAGCAACAATGTCACAGCCGTCTATGGTAAAATGGCGTCTATGGTTTTAAATTTAAAACCCCCGTGTTACTCCAGTGTTTTATTCTCACAGACACCATGTAGCAAGTAACATAATTTAGAAACAACATCGATCTCCGGCACGATAAAGTCCTTTTATGTGAAATCATAGACATTTTTCACAAATCAAGCATAATAATGGAACACAGAATGATCTCGGAGAGAGCTTTACCGAACTGACTGTTGTAAACGAAACGCAACCAGGGTTTGAAGGCTATTGACTGCCACAGCGGAATCGTTATTGTGCTTTATAATGCTTTTATACGGCTTAACAGTAACAGAATAATATGCACAATATCAGATTTGGATCGGCCCTCTATGAACAATACCCGATCGGGCGAAGTATACAGTATTGAAGCCGACTCCCGATATTAATATCGGATCGGAGAATCCCTACCTGTTTGTATATGAATATGGATTTCTGAAGGTTTCTAAAACACCAAAGAAAATATGATCTCTCTCTCTCTCTCTCTCTTTCTCTCTCTCTCTCTCTCTCTCTGTCTCTCTCTCTCTCTCTCTCTCTCTTGTTTTCATTTTAATTTGATGTTATTAACTTTAAAATTAAAAGTTATTAAAATTAAAAGTGGGCTTAAATGGTACATTGGCTAAATGGGTACGCTTAGCTAATCCTTATTAAGGCTGAAGACATTAAGTCAACAGCATATTTGAGCACAGTGACTTATTTTATTTTATTGATTTGTTTGCTCTTTAATTAACATTAATGACACGAGCACTTTAAGACCAAATGCATGGATCTGGCGTCTCCAAACTATCTTTAAGGTTTATTTCTTTATTTATAATTTAACTCTGATGTTTAAATCCTCACCACTGTGGGAATTTTGACTTAATTTTGTGTGTAAGCTAGGGATGTACCTTCAGAAATCTAACCTAGGGCTTGGTGGTATGGCCAAAAAAAAAAAAAAAAATAAATACAAATCAATAATTGTGCGATACATATAAAATCATTTCTTTTAACTTCAAATTTAAAGTTGTAGAAAACAACTTTTTTTTTTTTCATATTGTTTTAAATCAACATTATTTTATTTATTTATTTATTTTTTTGTCTTGGTTGGTTTCCTTGTTTGTTTGCAAACCAATGGTCTTTCATAGTAGCATAGATTTAGATCATGATAACCACAGTTAAAAACAAACATAGTACATCAATACAATGGTAAAAATATAAGGTTTTTAGGTATTTGTATGAAAAACAGTAGTCTAAATCCATGTAGTATAACTGCACAAATGCAATAGCCTAATCACAAAAAAATACTGCAATTATGTTCTGTTGCTCTGTTACTTACTTTTAATACATGTCTTATATACACAAATTTGATACAAATACCCACATTTCTGACACAATACCACAGTGCAGAAAGTGTTACGAGCAATAAAGAGATTAATAGGTGCTCAACCACAGATTCAGAGACTGCTATTTTTTTTAACGCAACGCATATCCCATTATGGTTTATGATCCGTGATGGTAGAAATAAAGCATTTTGAATCTTTAAAATCATTTGCTTGGGACAATGAATCACACCACATGCTGTTTAGTTTCCGCAAATCTCAGATCAAACATGCTAAATAAGAGCACCTTTTACGAACCCATTGCAAATGGTTTATTAGAATAATCTATTAAATGCTGTTTATAAATCATTAAATACCATATGCCTAAATTAACTAAACTGTGGGAGAAAATGCACCAGGTTCTGAAACAAACACTTCAAATTAGCCAAATGTGAAAATGCAATTTCATTTGACAATATTAGAATATTTATTGAATTAAATGTTGAATTGTTTTTCTTCTCCAGATGTGTCTGATGTTGGTGCAGATGGAGTGCATTATGTGTCTGTGATGGAGGGAGATTCTGTCACTTTACACACTAATACTGAAGTAAATCAACAAAGAAAGATGAAATGGTATTTTGATGACTCTAAAATCACTGAAATCATTGGAGATAAGACAGAAATCTGTTCAGATGATGAGTGCAAAGAAAGATTCAGAGACAGACTGAAGCTTGATCATCAGACTGGATCTCTGAACATCACAAACATTAGAACCACAGACTCTGGATTTTATCAACTACAGATCATCAGCAGTGGCAGATATAGTGACACTATCTTCAGTGTTTCTGTACATGGTGAGTTATATAATGAATATTTGGCCACAGATTATTTATGTTTATTATAACAGTGACATTCAGAGCTCAATTTTACATGTATCATTAAACAGAACACAGTGATTTTGATTTCTGATCTCTGACACATCATTGATCACCTTTTCTTCTTATCTCTTTATTTGCATCTTTTTATTTTCTTAATTATAATTTTTTTAGCTCTCCAGGATGTTTGTACAATGTAAGCTCAACATACTGTATAGACAAATTTAGCCTTTTAGTCAAAGTCTAGAAAGAGTTTGTGAAGTTCTTGTTTTTACTAGTTTTTCTTGTGTTATGATCAATCAATTTTCTTGTAGAGCTTTGTATTTCTCCCAAAAGATCCTCTGGCAGCTGTTGGTTTGTGTTTCAGATGTTCCTGAACGAGATGAAATGAACACAAAGTCAGTGAAGGAGGGAGAATCTGTTGCATTAGAGCTTGGTGAAGAAATAAAAACAAAGGATTTGCAGTTGTATTTTAATTACATTCTAATCGCTAAAATCACTGGAGATCAGAGTGAAATCTGTGAAAATGATCAGTGTGATGAGAGATTCAAAGACAGACTGAAGCTGGATCATCAGACTGGATCTCTGATCATCACAAACATCAGAACGACAGACGATGGACCTTATCATCTCCAGATCAACAGTGGCAGCTTTAGTATTCACAGAAAATTAGCTGTATTAACTGTCATAGGTGAGTGTAATTTAGTTATTCAATGCCTTTGTCCTCTAGCTTTATAATACAGTCCAATATTATTATTTAATATATTTTTAAATGGTTTACCAAATGGTTTAAATATAAGTTGCTTAATAGTATTGTGTAAAAGTGAGATCTGACTAGTGTTAAAATATTATTTATATTGTTCAGGTGTTCAAATGCATGTCAAAGGGACAGTTTTCAAAATGTAATCCAATGTGACACAGCTGTTATTAGTTGAGCTCACAGTGATGTACTGCTGCTTTAGCATGTGATGATGCTCTGATGTTGTTCCTAAAAAAAACAACAACTGATGACCAACGTAGAAAGATGTAAATATAAGTTAAAGGCATTTGTAAAATACTGGATGGATAATGACCGTCTGTCCTTATCTAGGTCCGGGGCTGTCTTCAGGTGCTGTAGAAGGAATTGTTGTGGTTGTGGTTGTGGTTGTGGCTCATTTGCTGATTGCTGCTGTGCTTATCTATCGAAAACGCAGACGAAGTAGGACAGGTGAGTGTTACATACAGCATGGGATGTATTGTATGAAAATATTATTTAAAAGATGTAAAAAAAAAATATTTTGTGTTATAATTAACTAAAGTAAACAATGTGTAATTGGAAAGGTGAGTGTTACATACAGCACGTATGTATGTATTGTGTGAAAATAATCTTTAAATGGTGTGAAAATACTTATTTTGGTGTTGTAATTACCCAAAGTAATCAATGTTTAATTGTACTTATTGTTCAAACAGAGATACAGAACAATAATGGAATCAACCAGCAGGTAAGATACCATGAGCACCGAATCTGACTGCCTGAAATCAATCAATCAAATACCACATGGTTCAGATCTGTGAGATCTGTATGTGATGTGTCTGTGTACTCATTTAGAGTACACATAAAACCAAAAATAATGTACTCTTTAAGACACTTCTGCTTTTGTACTGTTTTATTCAGAATTAAAAACAGTGAAGAATAGTACTATATTTTCCGTATACTGTTGTTATGATTGTTTTTGTGAATTATTTATTTAAAATGTTCCAACTTCACTTAAGGGGCTGGGTGTAACCACGTTCGTTGTGAATCTGTTGTTTCTTATTTATTTTTTCATACAAAGGCAAAACTTCATCAGTGAAGCCAGGGTAAAACAAAAAAAAAATCAGATATTTCCCAGATAAATCAAATAACAATAATAAAAAACCACAAAGTGCAACTTTATTCTGAGGACAAGACTGTTTAAATCCTCACCAATTTAAGACATATTATAACACAATTCACACCCTGTGGCATGCAAACCTTTTCTATTTCAAACTTTTTGTAACAGAACATTTTCTAGACAAACAGTGTGGTGGAGACTGAAAATTATTTGGTGGAGAAATTTTTAAGCAGTGTTAAATATGTAGGGAAATAAACTACCATGCATTCATGCAAACATTAAAAAACAGCACTGTTTGTTGAGTATTATTGCGTAAATGAATCATTAGTCCTGTTCATTTATTTGACTTTTTGTTAATGTGTGTTTTCTTACAGGGGAATAATTTGCAAGACTTGTCTTCTAATGAGAATACCACTCCATTTATAAATCCTACGGTCAATGCAACTAATCGGATTGTGGAGCATTGAAAGTAACATTCAGTCTCTTTCACATCATCTGTCCATTACAGGCATTTTCTCCTTTTGGTCTCTTTGTTCATTGAGTATGTTCAGCTGATTCATCCAGTGTGATTTGATTTCATGTAGGGATGTAACCAGTGGCGGCTGGTGCTAAAAAATTTTAGGGGGGCACACACAAAATAAATCACATTGTTAATACAGGCTTTATTATCAGTAAAGTAATCATTAAACATTTGTAATCATCCAAAAAAATATTAGCCATTTATATTAATGTGATTCAGAGATGAAGGCCATAATACTAATATTATCCACACGAGGGAGCCACAGGATAAATCTCAGTTTAAAGACAGTGAAAATAAATTGATTTGTAGTAAAACATTGCATATAAATTAATTTTCATAAAGTTATATATAGTCCGATATAATAAGTAACTGTTATGCAAAAACTGTAAATACGTGTGTGTGTATATGAATATATATAATTATACTACAGGGCCGTTGAATGCTTGAATCTGATTGGCTGACGAACGTTCTAGAGGTGTGCATTATATTCAGGGATACGCACGGCGAACGTAGTTCCAGGCAGCTTTAGACCGCAGTGCATGTCTATATCACTTCGCCATACGATTTCAAAGGTCCTTACAGCCCAAAACAGCAAAATAACTAAAACCCACAATAACACTGGCCAAGCTAATAAATACAGTAAACATCAGGATAAAAACGACAGATTATTTCCATGTTTTTTTCCACATTATATTACGTTTTATTATGTACGGAAAGCACATACTATTTCTCTCGCCCTCTCTCACTCACTCACCTCACAGACGCACACACATAATGTTAGTTTGCACTGGCGTTAGCATTCGCGCTAATGTTGTTAGCGCTGCTCTGACGATTAACAACTTAAAAACGACATGACAGCTCTCACACGCGAGGAAACAACGGCGTGGTCTTGAAGAAAATGAACTTAAAGTTTAACTGTTAGTAGAGACGATGCTGCCAGTCACCCTTGAGAGACACAGACATGAGAGAGGTAAAGTCATACACTTAGTTTCTCTCCCTCACTCTTTCCGTCTGTCTGCTTGTCTGTCGGTCTGTCTAAACTTCATTATTAACGGCATTATTTTGCTATTAAC